>NC_054371.1:205353240-205727615 GCF_017654675.1 Xenopus laevis | reverse complement strand
GCAGTTGATATTATTTGCCCTGAAGAGGTTCTTGCACATCACAAGGCCACAGCTGGTAAATATAGGTTTGCTCCTCTTAGTCCACTTCCCCTGATACGGATCCACTCATGAAATTTACTGCCAGACCCTTGATAGCGCACAGTCCCCAAAACCCTTATACCCCTCTGCCTCCTCCCTTTGTCTCCCCAGGAAAATCCCCCAATTTCGTCTGCAAATGAATGAATGCTGTGCAAATTCCATCTTCCAGGCTGAAGGCCACCTTGGTATGGGATGGGCACACTGCATAGGTAGGTACAATCACATAATACAACAAAGATAAAAGCTTCAATTTACAACATACATTTTAAATCTCCATCACTTCAATTTCCCAATGAATTCATCTTGGTATCCCGGCATGGCAGATTGAAGTGTGTGGATCATATTGACAAGGCTTCCAAGTTGGCAGTTTTACAAATCTTTTATAGTTGAAACTTTCAGAGACAGACTTTATTCCGAAGAACCAACAAACCAAATAACCAACTCCTTTACTCTTTCTATAAGTTTTACATCTGTCTATTGCAATCGTGTAGTTGTGTGAGTGGGAATGAGGCCAACATTATCCTCCCAAGAGAGATCTCCGAGGGATGAGGGAGATCCTTTTCGTTGATGTCTTCAAACAAGCAGATCACTCACTGACATGACCACATTGAGGTGAGCGGTATCAGGCTGATCCAATTGTGGGTCCTGTTATTATATGTAAATAAGGGATGGGAAATCACGTGACTTTTCATCACAAAACAAAGAAGCAACACAATTTTCTTCCATTTTTCCTTTCCCGTCCCAAATTTACAAATGCAATTTAGGATTCGGTTCGGTATTCGGCCAAATCTTTCACAAAGGATTCAGGGATTGGACCAAATCCCAAATAGTATCCATAGTGTTTATTAATAAGTCCCAGAGAGACCTGGAAAACCAGTGCCAAGAAAAGTTTCCATTTAGTTCCATTTCACAAGACGCCTTGTTTATGGTGAAGTATTTACGGCACCGGTTGATAATCTATTAATATATAAATAGTGATATTAGGAGGGAAGCATTAATTCCATGTGACAGTAGCAACGCAATAGATTAAAAGCCAATCCACAATCTCATTTTCTGCAGATAATTGGAAAACAGCTGAGTGACAGCTTTTAAAATTGGTGAGATTTAATATTTATGATACATATATATTCCCTAACGTTTATTCCCATCTCTGCTGACGTAATCATTTAATCACCTGGGAGGCGAGCAAGTCCCCGACACTCAGCGAGGAGAATTTATTTACTGCAATCTAAAGCACGTTACTTTATAAGCATCACCCTTGTCACTTTTGTGAGACTCTTTATAGAGTAATATTTTACTTATTTATTAGCTATCAGACCGGGCAGAAAGCGATGAGCCGTGATGAGACTAGTTGTCCTTTAATTTCAGCTGCAGAAATAGAGGATGATCTTTCTCAGTTTGCCATCAAGAGATTTCACACCATTGATCTGGTATTTTTTTTATCACTTCTATTGAAAAGAAACCCAATTATTTCTGTTATTGATTCCTGCGTAGATGTGGCTTTAGTCTGGAACCTTGTGAATTGAATGGCGCCAGTCTATTACAATAAAGGCCACATGCTGCTGCTCTAATTCAATCCACCAGCCATTTGTAATTGGTACAATCAGGTTTGGCTATAAGATGGGGGCATTTGGGCTCTGTATAGGGAAATTATTGGAAAAGAATCAATAAATATATTAATAGGTGATTGATGCCTTCATGGGGTAATTTACGAGTCAGTAATAACTGCAAGTGAGCAATAGAAATTAAAACGCATGGTTTTTTTTTAACCCATGATACTGCAATTTCCCCATGATTTTAAAGTCACTTTGATTAGCAGGGATAGACCACTGTAGAAAACCTGGAGTTGCTGTCTGTTTTGGAGGTGGCAGTAGCTCCAGGGTTTCTGTGCATCGTAGGTGACACTGTGCTCAATTTGGAACAGCAGGCAGCGGGGACTGAGCAGCTCTGAACACTTCTATACAGAAGCGCACCAGTACCAAGGTCCCATCTACCTTACCCCTCATTATGTCTTCAAAAAAGGAGACAGCTGTTGGAAGGAAGCCTCACAAGTAAAATTTAAAAAAACATTTTTTAAAAATATTGACTCCCATTGGCTCAAAATTAGCTCACACTGACCTACAATGGCTTACTTGGCTCACATTGGCTTACTTTGACTCACACAGTTTCTCACTGGCTCACATTGACTCCCATTGGCTCAAAATTAACTCACATCTGCTCACACTGACCTATAATGGCTGACTTGGCTCACATTGATTTACTTTGACTCACATAGACTCGAACTGGCTCACATTGACTCCCATTGGCTCAAAATAAACTAACATTGGCTCACACTGGCCTACAATGGCTGACTTGGCTCACATTGGCTTACTTTGACTCACATAGACTCCCACTGGTTCACACTGACTCAAAATTAACTCACATTGACTCACAGTAGCTCAAATTGACCTACAATGGCTTACTTGGCTCATATTGGGTTACATTGGCTTACTTTGACTCCCTCTGGCTCACATTGACTCCCATTGGCTCATAATAAACTCATATTGGCTCACGTACACCCAAACTGACATATACTGACTCACATTGACTGCTGGCAGTGCCTGGCACTATCTTGGTTCCAAACCACTACAAGAATGTAAGTTATTATCAACAAAGCCTTTTCTATATGAAAATCAGTGGCAAAAAAAAATATCAAAAATGATGCCTCCAGTTTTGTCACAATGGAAGAATAGCTTTTGGACACAACCATTACAGTGAGGGGAGGGGATTGTGGTGTGAATCTCAGGATGTAATGTAGTAACAGCTGCAACCAAATTAATACTTGCGTTTAAACAACAGACCAATAAAGCTACTAACTGGAAAAATTGTATCTGTTATTACACCTTGTTAAAGGACAAGGAAAGTCTAAAATAGAATAAGGCTAGAAATGCTGTATTTTGTATACTAAATATAAACATGAACTTACTGCACCACAAGCCTAATCAAACAAATAATTTATGCTTTCAAAGTTGGCTACAGGGGGTCACCATCTTGTTACTTTGTTAAACATCTTTGCAAGACTAAGACTGTGCACATGCTCAGTGTGGTCTGGGCTGCTTAGGGATCGTCATAAACAAAGCTGCTTGAGTTCTGCATGTCTGGGGCTCCCCCTGCTGTTCATAAGTATGATTGCTTGCTCAGCAGTTAGGGACCATCTGACACTTCCTATCCACAGCAGTAAATGAAGGGAGAATTTCACTGCATACAGACAGGTTTCTTATAAAAACAGTACACATTTTTTAATTAAAGTATATTGGAGATAGGTTTCTTTTTCATTAAAGAAAGTAAAAATAGGATTTTATTTTTTTGCCTTTCCTTGTCCTTTAAGTATTTTGGATTTCTATGTTCATGTGAATATCCTCTACGCCCATTTCCTTCAGCCCATACACTGCCAGCATGGATAGATAGGTTGCTGGAATTTATAGTGATACCCATTTAAAAAAGGCAGCTGTACACCCGCAGATCTCTACTAGTTCCAAATTGATTTGTGTTCCTCGGCAGGGAAGCCTCTGCTTTTCTCTACAGATCCATTGAAAAGAACCTATACCTTGTATGAGCTTTGTGCTAATGTGTATAAAAGCCTGTGGATGGAAGATAAGAAGCATGGCTTTATATAAAGTTCTTCTTTCTTCTTCTGACTGGTTCAGCATTGGCTATAGGTCTCTCTATTGGGACTTATGATTTCAACATCTCTGAAATAAGGTTGTGCCTCCTGTCTACCACTAGTTTGCTCCCTAAATGTGAAGTCCACCTAACATAAAACCCTTAAGAAAAATTTAAAACTGAAATTAATTGAGGTCACAGTTGTCTTACAGTTGGCCTCAACCATTGAAACATAAACTCCATACTGATGGCATTATTATCCTAAGATTGGATATTGGTTATATTACATATCCTGGGTATAAATACAGTGTATGTCTGAAGCACAGCTAGGAAATAAACCTTAGGGTTGCCTGGTGCAGTTATGGAGAAACCTCATGAGATCCTGGGCGACTTGTAGAACACAAACATTAGGGTAATGCAATGGTGACGGGATCGAGCAATAAGCCGAGCATGTCATTTTCTCTTCTGAAGACATAAGCCTCCATGTACATTATTTATATAAAAGAGCATATGTTAGCAGGAGATAGAAATCAGAGGATCTAATACTTTAAGCTACAGAAATACCCAGGGAGTAGCATTTTCGTCAGTCAGAACAAGACGCAGGAAATAATTGGATTCCTTTATGTTCTGACAGTTTCCATGTAGAAGCTTTGACAATAATCACACACAAATTGTAGCCAGCCTACATAAAGACCTCCGACAGTAAGAAATTATTGAGCACCTGATCTCCTGTAGACCATTTCCATTGCTAAATGCTGCCGGTCATAAACCGTACAAACATAAAGCCGTGTTCACTGGTTACTTTTGCAGACATTATAACACTTACTTCATTCATTATTCATTCACTTGTATCTCATCAGAAGAGCTTAAGGGCAATTAAAGCTCCGCACATAATTATATGCAAAACTTGAACAACTGTCCTTATACCCCATGCTATTTCCATATGCTGTGATCTTGTCTGGCTGCTGGAGAATTCGCACATCAGCCCCAAAATATTGGCAAAATCTCTATATAAATTTTATTTAGGACATTGTTTTTTCTTTAATAGCATTCTGATGGCTTCATAGTTATGTCGGACCTATTCACAGTACAGACGACATTGTGGTGTTTGGATCCAGGAGCTTTCACAGATCCACTGTGTCTTAGGGGAGGTAAGTCCATTTAATAGTTAGGGGCATATTTACTAAGGGTCGACTATTGAGGGTTAATAAACCCTCAAATTCGACCCTCGAAGTAAAATCCTTTGAGTTCGAATATCGAATTCGAAGGATTTTAGTGCAAATCCTACCATTGAATGATAAAAATCGTCCGATCAAACGATAAAATCCTTCGAATCGAACGATTCGAATTCGAACGATTTTAAGCGATCGATCAAAGGATTTTTCTTGTATCAAAAAAAACTTAGAAAAGTGATGGGGAAGGTCCCCATAGGATAACATTGTACCTCGGTAGGTTTAAACTGCCCAAGTATAAAGTCAAAGTTTGTTTTAAAGAGACAGTACTTCGACTATCGAATGGTCGAACGATTTTTAGTTCAAATCGTTCGAATCAAAGTCGAAGGTTGTAATAGCCTATTCGATGGTTGAAGTACCCAAAAAAATACTTCGAAATTCTACTTTTTTTTCATTCCAATCCTTCACTCGAGCTTAGTAAATGTGCCCCATAATGTAGTCAACACGTGAGACAAAGTAAGGGATTTAATTGGAATATTACTATAATTATCAATATATTCTTTATAACTTTCAATACAAATTTGGAAATGAAGATGATATGATTAACATTTATTTATATGCATATTTCGCATCGCTGTGGATAACGAGGAAAATTGTTATTTGGTTTATTACAACTTAATTCAAATAAAAATAATGGATAATGTATAGGCACCTTTGCCTTCCAGAAAAAAAAGGACCCCTTCCTTGATCCCACTCAAATGGCCTGGTAGGGTTGATGAAATAATTGTTCTGTCCTTCAGTATAATATCAATGGATTGTACTTTTTGAACCATTACTATTACAATATTTCACATGACCCCCATATAGGAAGAAGAGTTCCTTGTTCTCCTGTTAGCGGCTTTTAGGTGTAGTATTTTTTAAATAAAAAAGTAATTGACTGGAAAGGTCCAACAAAGAAATCCGAGTTAACTCTAAGGCCTGGAATTAGGATTGGATGGTGGCATTTTTACCAGTATGAGGTGCCAGCTATTCATCAGTATACCCTTATTATTTACAGATGAACGTATTGTGTAACACGGGACATGTCCAGCAAACTCAGCTCTAAGGGTTGCATTGATCACATTTAAAGGAGAACTAAGCCCTAAAAATGAATATGGCTAGAAATGCCATATATTTAATTTTGACCGTATAGAACCAGACTAAAGGTTGGGGCATCTACTGTCCATATCAGTAATGATCCAGGACTTCAAAGTTGTCACAAGAGTTTCCCATCTTGGTGTTTGTTAGGAGTGACAGTGGCACTGCACAGGCTCAGTGCTCTTTGAGCAGCTGTTGAGAAGCTAAACTTAAAAAGCAGAAAACAAAGTGTCCGTTAAATCAGCTGATGCTACACAGCTGATTATTAAATGAAATTCTGATTATTAAAAGCTGGCTTCTGAGCTGCCATGCACCAATAATTATTTACTTATCAGCCTCATATATTATACTATATTGTGACATTTCTATTCTATGTGTACTATATACTGTGAGTCAATCCCTAAGCTCAGTAAGTGACAGCAGCACAGAGCATGTGCAGTGAATCAGCAGAAAAGAAGACGGGGAGCTACTGGGGCATCTTTGGAGAGACAGATCTTTACTGCTAAAGGGCTGTGGTTGCCTTAGGCTGGTACAGAAGCCCAAAACATAATGCACAACATTTCTAGCTAATTCTTTAGTAGCAATAAATGAACATTTGTTGTAAAATATGTCAGTAAAGAGAAATTTTAAAAAGCGATTTAGGGAAGTTCTTTTTTTTTTTTAGGAATCTCCATGTTATTGTCTGTTAGTGAGTAATGGCAATAAGCCTTCCTGCTAGGATGAGTCTTCCCTAGGGTGAGAGATTATCCTGAGTATGATATATGTGTTGCATTAATTGTTTAACCTCTTGTGCACCATCCTCCAAACTCTTGCAGGGCACAGCCCACCTGACAGGGGCCTTGGGTGTAGCTCCGTCGATGGACATATATAGTAGGTAACCCTATGCAGTAATAACAACACAATAACATTACTCTTTGTTGAGATACAAGCATTTGCAATTCCCCCACTGGCAAACACTGTCTTGTAACCTGCCTACCTTGTAAAAACAAATTGTGAATGCAGTTCTGCCTATTGATTCCCCTTCTACGAATCTTATGAATCACAGTTGGGTTTCCAGAAAGAAATACATTATGACAACTCGCTAAACCTTTGGTCCCAGCCTAACCAGTCATGACAAGCAAACAAGACTGAGGTTGAATTTGTTTAAATAATAAGGTTTATATTGAATGCCAAGTGTTATTGACTTTTTCTGTAACAGAGAAACATGTTAAATACAGTATAGCGAGAATAAGACAACAACGTGCCACCTTCTGACATTTGCAGGGAAAATCTCCAATCACCAATATTTGAGTTTTTCAGCTCTGATGGACTTAAGGACTGGAGTCCAAAACTGCACTGCATACTCCAGATGAGGCCTTACCAGGGACCTATAAAGAGGCATAATTATGTTTTCATCTCTTGTTTAATGCCCTTTTTTATGAGAAAAATGTATTTGCTTTAGTAGCCACAGAATGACACTGCCTAGAGATTTACAGCTTTTCATCCACAAAAATCCACATCTTTTTGCCATATGTTATTATTTTAATAATACCTTTTTAGTCTTATACACCCTGTACATATATATTTATATTTTAAAGGTCTAAATTTAATTGAAACCTCTTTAATAAGCATGGTTTTCCGTAGTAGAATAATTAGTTAAAAAATGTTAATCAATGGAATTTGCTGACTGGCTTTTGGGATTAAAAACGGGATGATTTCCCCTCCTGGGACTCGGTCATAATGAGTCTTAGAAGATGGGTTTTACCTTCCTTTGTTTTAATAAGAGTAAAATCCAATTTCAGCTATCTGCACTTAGGAACAAAGGCATAAAGCTGTTATCTCCTGGGAATGTTGTACGTTCTTTACTCTATACTGTATATAATGCTGACAAGGGCCAATAAAGAAAGGGTGATAGATACATGGAATTATATTATAGTAGATAATGGGAATCATACACACTCCATATTATAGGGGAAGGAATATATATATATATATATATATATAAAAATATATAATTAACGAATTAGGCACACGCTCTTCCTTCCTTGGTATAACAAGAGTTGATATGGGTGCTGTGCTTGAATTGGAAAAAAGTATGGATGTAGCACGCACTCCAAAGAAATGTACTGTTTATTAGATAAAAGACATCAACGTTTCGGTTCTCAGTCTAGAACCTTTGTCAAGATGCAAAACAAAAAAAAAAAAAAGGTTTTAGACCAAGAACCGAAACTTTGATGTATTTTATCTAATAAACAGTACATTACTTTGGAGTGCGTGCTACATCCATATTTTTACATCCTTATTTTTATATATTCCAATTCAAGCACAGCACCCATATCGAGTGTGTTCTTTTTTGATCCAATAAACACCTTTAATTTTTTGTAAGTCCTGCGAGTGCAAGCTTTTTCCTTTTATCTAACTTTACATTTTTGGGCTGGTTGCACCCAGGCAACGTTCACCGCTAAAAGAGTTGTGCTGGCTTCCAGAACTCCCTATTGTAAAATATATCAAAAGTCACAGAGGAGTTCACTGAAGGTCAAGTGTTTTTTATACAGGTTATGGAACTCTGAACTGACTTTTAGGGGCAGATTTATCAAGGGTCGAATTTCAAAGTCGTTTTTTCAACAAATTTGGCAATCCTGCGATCAAACGATTAAATCTGCACTTTTATAAAGTGCTTTTATACAGGTCACATAACTCTGAGGTGACTTCTAATATCTTTATAAATTTCAGTAGGGGGTACATTATGCATTATAATCTACATTTTGTGTGAAATGTCGGGAGGGGGGTCAGAGGGGTCGGTGTCCAATTCTGGTCGCCGGCGTCCGAATGGGGTGCAATGGCGTCCAATTCGGGTGTGCCGGCATCAAATTCAGACACGCTGCATCAAACTCGGCGGCCGGGGACCCGTTATAATCAACGCGTTCTGACGTCAGAACTCGCCATTTATAAGAATATAATTTACAGTCTGGTCCCAAAGGGAAATGACCAGACTGTAGATTATATAGTGAATAAAGTACCCCCTCTTGTAAAATATAAGGATATTATAAGTTACCGAGGAGTTTCATGACCATATAAAAGCACGAGGCTGAAGGCAGAGTGTTTTTATACAGGTCATGGAACTCCAAGGTAACTTCTAATATCCTTATATTTTACAACTGGGGGTACTTTATTTATTATAATACACAAGTTTCAATGAGTCATGTGACAGAAATGACATCAGAACTCACCATTTATAACTGATGACATTAGAACTCACTGTTTATAAGGATATAATTTACAAAATATTCATGGCTTTTGTGTATTATATATATACATATATATAACCCTTTCGACACCCCTTTGTCTGTGTTACACTCCACGTGTGGCTCTTACCTGCTCACTCAGCAGTGGTATGGGGAGAGACTGGGTACCTGGTACTTACTAGCGCAGTGCCTCCTCCTAGTGGGATCTGGGAATGCACCTACGGGTGGCCCCACTAGGAATACAGTAATAACACACACACAGTATTGGTTAAACTAAATAACTGTGTATCTAAAATAAATGGGCACCTAATACATGCAGCACTCCTAACAATAGGGCCTCACTAATTAACTTGCTAGCGCAATCTGTCTATCTAACTAAAAGGAAAGCAAAGTCCTTTAATGTCCTTTCAGTAACAGTGTCTTTATCTTCAAGCGCTTCTTTAGGGTACTGTCCCTTTAAACAGGATACTCACTCCAAATCCTCTTTCGAGACTTTACCAGCTCCTCGGGATGCTCAGATAGGAATCTCCTGCTGGTTGTTCCTTCACTCTGTATTCCTTTCACACTCTCTGTCCCTCCAGGCACAGTATGTGGCTTCCCTGTACCAGCCTGATCCAAATGAATACTCTCTGGGCCACCAGAAACTCTCTTGCTTCCTTCTCTGTCCACCATGCTGCTCTCTTTGCCAGGCTCTCTTCTTTTGCCTGTCTCTGTGACTTCCTCTTCCTGCCAGCCACTCACTAGCTGCTGTGTCACTTCCTGTTGCACTGAGATCACTGAACAGCTGGTTGCTAGGTAACAGCTTACAGCACACAGACACAGGCTCTGTGCTTCTGCCCTTACAGGGATAAGAGCAAGGCGTTTGCACTAATTCCCTACATTTATATTCATTCTACTGACTGTTTTCCTGTCAGCAATGTATTGCAAAAAATGTACAGCGCTGACATACCTCCCAACATTCCCTTTTTCATTGGGACAGTCCCTCTTTTGACAGCTCAACCTGCAGCCCCTCATTTGCACTGGAATGTCCCTATTCTCTCTGCACTGAGCAGCCAGAAAAAGAAACAAAGTTTCTCACTTAATTGGCTTTTAGCAGAGAGCACAGAACACTTAACAGGTGCAAATAACAATTTTGAGACACAAAAAAACTGTTTATATAAAGAGAAATATTTTCAAACTTTCATAACCTGCCAAATTTTGTAAAATGAACATTGTAATTAAAGGGTGTGGCCACAGAAAGGGGCGGAAAAAAATTTTGTCTCTCTTTTTACTTCCAAAATGTTGGGGGGGTATGCGCTGAGCATTTAAGTATAAATAAATACAGGTACGGGACCTGTTGTCTAGAAAGATCAGGACCTGGGGTTTTCCCAGATAATGGCTCTTTCCATAATTTGGATCTCCATACCTTGAGTCTACTAGAAAGTCATTTCAATGAAATAAAACCAATAGGCTGATTTTGCTTCCGATAAGGATTAATTATATCTTAGTTTGGATCAAGTACAAGCTACTGTTTTATTATTACAGAGACAAGGGAAAATCGTTTTTAAAGTAGAGTCTATGGGAGATGGCCATCTGTAATTTGGATCTTTTTACATAATGGGTTTCTGGATAATGGATTCCATAACTGTACTTTTCTTTTTACCATGTCTCTAGTTCTCTTTTCCTCTATCCTCACTTAAATATGCTCCAACAAATGGAAAAAAATATATTTGATCTATATGTTAGGGGGGTTTGGCTGCATTTACAATCCTCCTGGAAATAGGGAAGGCGGTCTGCAGTATATCATTGGGCTGTATAGAGAAGCCAGTTTGAGATGGTCAGGTAAAATAAAAATGATGTATATAAAAGGCCTTTGATTTTGTGTTGGAATCATTCAAAAAGACAGTTTGGCTACAGAGTAAAACAGACCCTCCGTCACCATATTTCCTTCTGATTTATCTCTTGTGACTGCAGAGCGGTGAATGCACACTCCATGGGGATTCTGAACACCTGTTTATATAAGTGGGAGTAAGTGACTGATTGTAGTATTTGTATGCTTGCTACTTTGATGTTGTGTGCTCAGATACACAGGCAAAACAGAAAAATAACAGGATACAATACTGAGATGTTTTAAACCTGCCATGGGGACATTATCTTCTTACTGATTAGGTTTAAATCCCTTGGGTGTCCTTTTTTTACTCCAGTTTCTTTTAAGTTTAAGCAAAATTCAGCGGCATACAGGGCACCCTGCTTAGCTCCTGTGCCACTAAATGTGACTTGGGGCTTACTGGATGGCAAGATACAAAGGGCTCCTTTCAACATGAATTTGTGTTGATCATTATTTGCAAGCACAAAAGGAGAATAAGCAACACTATGCCCAGCAGCTTCCAGTGCAAAAACACACAAAGTCAATCGCTAATAGTTTTTATTCTGTTTTATAATGTTGGTTTCTTTGGTTTAACTGTCATACAATTTCAAACACATGGTCTCTTAAAAAAACAGTGATATAACAGAGGCACATATAGATTTTTCAATGTACACACAATTATAGATCACTTAAGGAATACTATTATGTGCTTCCTCATTCCCGAGCACTTTGTGCCTGTCAATACCTGTATCTTTGGAATCGCGTTTCGCTTTCAACTGAATGGGAAGCAGCTGCTGGCAAAGTGAGGCTTGAGCCCCAAAAGTCTCAAATCCTCTGGTCCAGAAGAATATTGGACACAATGAGCTTAAAAGGGTGGGTCACCTTTAAATGGACTTTTAGTATGACGAGAGTTTTATTTTTTGTGGTTTTTGAGCTATTTAACTTTTTATTCTTCAGTTTGCCGTTTCCGGGTCCAAATTCCCCTAGCAACCATGCACTGATTTGAATAAGAGACTGGAATATGAATAGGAGAAGCCTGAATAGAAAGATAAGTAATAAAAAGAAGCAATAACAATAAATGTGTAGCCTTACGAAGCATTAGTTCACTTTAGTATGTTATAGAATAGGCAATTCTGAGCAACTTTTCAGTTGACCTATACTATATTTTTTATCGTTTTTGAAATAGTTGCCTTCTTCTTCTGACTCTTTCCAGCTTTCAAATGGGGGTCACTGACCCCATCTAAAAAAACAAATACTCTGTAAGACTGTATTGCTATTGCTACTCTTAATTACTCATCTTTAAATTAAAGAGATACTGACACCAGAAATTGAACCTTTTTTTTACATCTACTGTAAAATTGGCTTTGCATGCTTCTTATAATTTCGCCATAAAGTATTTGCCCAATGCTTTGTCTGTCTGACTCCCTGTGATCACCTATGAGGGGGCTGCCATATTTGTGCAGCAGGAGTCCATTAGCATTAGAAACTCTAATTGACAGGCTGAGATGGGATAGTGAGGTTGGCAAAAGTCAGGTTTAGAAACCTCAACTAACAAAAACTTATAAAAACAAACCTCTCAGCAAAAAACAATCAAGTGACCTATAGTTAACTTTTAATGTACATTCAAATTTTAAAAAGTAGTTTTTTTTAGTGTCAGTATCATTTTAAAGGGCACCTATCACAGCCAAAATTAAATACATATTAACAATCTGACCAGTACAAGCTAAACACGTTTAATAAAACTACATATATAGTTTTTTGAAAAAACTGCAGGTTTTAAAAAAATCCCTTACTTTGTCAAATGGGTTCTTTCACTGAGGGAGGCCATACTGAGACTATAACAGAGACTCTAATATGCAAATTTCAGGAGCATGCTCAGATTGCTTTGAGTATTCTACCCAGAATGCCTTGTTTAAGTAAACTCCTCCACTAGAATTATCATGAGATTTCCCTATCTTGTCCCCTGCTGGTAAAGTCATTATGCAAATGAAGGACACACAATAACTTCCAGCAGGTGGCAGCACTACTGAACAGCAGCTAACACACAGGTTTGGCTGATTTGAAAATAGCTTAGAAGGGTTGATAAGAAAGCAAGGAATTTCAACTGAGCATGTGTGAGATTTCAGAGCTACAGTTGGCTGGGGAGATATAGGTAGGAGGAGCCAGTGAAATCCAAGATGGCTGCCTCAGCTAGAACTGCAGGGGAGATAGGGGAGAACTTGCAGAAGGTATAGTGAGCTGATCATTTACATTATACAAACAATTCTAACTGTTTTAAAAATCGGATTTCTTGAATTTTCACATAGTATATTTACTTAGTAAATGATTTTGTTCATGATTGGTGCCCTTTAAGGCCCTCCCCTATTCATATCCCAGTCCCTTATTCAAATCAGTGCACGGTAATTTGGACCCTAGCAACCAGATTGCTGAAATTGCAAACTGCAGAGCTGCTGAATAAAAAGCTAAACAACTTCTCTCTCTACATCATACTGAAAGTTAAATAAAAGTTGAACAACCCCTTTAAGGTGCTCCAAGCCAGTTAGCAACTTCTCTCTTCTCTGGCAGAAGAGATCATTCCTGTTTTTTCACTTTACACTCTGCCTTGTGCCCAGGAGCTTGCAAATGACCCCTACAGACTTGGCATGTCTTTTAACTTTGGATTTCCTCCTTGAATTCTCTATTCCCAAAATTCATCATGACGTGAAAAGGCAATATAGTAGATCTTTGGGGAAGCAGGGCGCAGAAATGAATGATCTGACAGTCAATATTATACTTACCAATTAATTATCGCCCCCGCACTTTAGCACAAGCGGATCCAATATTTCTGTAGCATGAAACGCGAGGCTCATTAGCATTATGGGTACACCTCAGCGCACCTGATGTAGTCCTAAATGACACAGCCATTTATCTACATAATTTGCACAGCTAAATTTAAATTTTAATGGAAGCAGGTTTCCAAGGTAGTTTGATTGCTTTCCATTAATATACACCGCGATTATTTAAAGGAAGCACTTTCAGATATTAACACCTACATTTTATATGTGCTCGGAGTTGGCTAGAGACTGGGAGTAACCTGGTGCAATTTAGCGAGTCTGTATGGCGTTAGGTATTCCCTGATCATACATTTAATTGAATTTATCTGTCCCAGGTTCAACTCTTCAGTTGCAATACCTGCTGTAGGGCCTATTTCCTCCTTCCATGATCCATCTCGGAATTTTACCCACAATACTTTTATCTCTGTGCGTTCAAGGTGAATGAAGGCATGAAACATTAAAACTTTCTTTTCACTCAATGTGCTTTTTAGGAAATTGCAACATAAATGCCTGTTTCAGTTGGAGAAATCTTAATACTCATCCTGGGTGGAAGATTTCCAGATGACCAAAATCCGCGCGGGTTTTTTTGGCTTATTTATTAATACACTTTCCCGAAAATTTTGTTTGCGGGAAAAAATAGTGAAGTGGATTTTTCACCAAAAACTCGGAATTTTGCTCGAAAAATTTGGGGTATTGCAAAAAAAACCAGCGCACATCAAAAAATAATTGTGACTTCTCCCATTGACATATGCAACCTCGACAGGTCTGAGATGTCGGATTTTCGGATTCAGGCTTTTCCATCCTCGGGGTTTAATAAATTCCTAAAAATTCATGATTTTTTAAAGTCCGATTTTATAAAAATGATTTTTGCATTCGGAGTTTAGTAAATAACCTCTTATGTGTTAGTACTCCCAACCCACAGTCACGGCCGACTTCACAAATCATGGGCCCTGTACGGCAACATTTTTTGGGCCCCATATCTCACCCACCCCACAGAAAAAAAACCAAACAGACATCAGAGCTAAAACAGTAACCCCCCTTAGTTATAAAAAAAACCCTTGGTGGCCAGTCCCCCCACACATGTTATAAAAAGCCATTAGAGATCAGGGGCTCCCTGAAAGTAAAATAAAAAATATTGATGGCCTGCCACCCCCCCCCCCCACAAGTGGCCAGTACCCTATAAGTTAAAAAAAAATTGTTTGCCAGGGTGCCCCATAAGTCTTAACGGCAGCCCAGCCATGCTTCACTCACTTGATTACCCCCCCCCCCCACTGTCAGCCTGCTGCAAAGTTTAGAAGAGAGGACGGGAGCTCCAGTGCCAGCATTATTTTTCTCCTATTCAGTTCTCTGTACCCTCATTGGTCGATTAAGTTAAGTTCTGTTGAAGCTGCATTGGGAATGGATAGGAGGGGAAGTTCCTACTTCACCCATCCAATCCCTGTACAGCTTTTCAGGGACTTAAGCTTAAACAACCAATGAGGGTACATCGTAGCTCCCGTCCTCTAAACGTTGCAGCAGGCAGACAGCAGGGGGGCCCCTAACACACAGAAATCCGCGGGCCCGGGACAGTTGTCCCCTCTGTGCCCCCCTGATGGCAGCCCTGCCCACAGTACTCACACTTGCACATTACTCATGTTCTACCAATTATTCTGCTTGGCAGACTGTGCTACTAGCTACCTTAGTCTGGCTCTTACTTCTAGAATTATCTACTTAAAGGATTTAGCCTACTACTAGCAGGTGCCTCCTCCCTGATGTTCACTGAGGTGTATTCCTCTTCTCTTCACTCAGGTCCATGTCCCTTTTCATGAGTGCAGTATAATTAGGCCTAATATGGCTTCCTCTCTACTCTTAATCAAGTAGTCTAACACAATCTTACCTCCCTGGTCTGTGGGGATTTGCCTAAATGCCCATATGCCTGTATAGGGAACACCTTTACCCACCATACCCTCCCATGCTAGATTACTTATGTTCTCCTTCACAGACATTGGCATTAAGAATTTTTGTTCCTGCCTCTGTCCATATACTGACATCTGGCACAGAAATAAAGTGTGGGTGAAATGTGTTCTTCCTCGTGGGATCTACTTTAGCTACACGTTGATGACCCTAAGCCATTTTGAGGGATGTTTGAAAGGATGGTACCACCATTTTCATATTGGTTATTGTCATATAAAGTAAGAAGAAGAGACAGCCCTATACAGGAGCCTGGCAAGTGCATCAAATGAACCTACAATAGCAGCTTTGAGAATCACTGTCTAGTGAGACGACAACCACCAGTGAACCACAGTATAAGCCAACTGCCTGGCAAGGAAATAGATACTGAACTCTGCAAAGTCCTTTTGGCAAGTCTAGGTCTCTCCCCAACCCAGATCCCAAAGCTGAGTCCACAATATTGTACAAACAGGCATGCATGGTGGTGGGGAAACTAAGGAACACATGGAACGTTGGGAGAAAGATTATTTTAAGCATATTTAGCTTTCTGTCACACCTAATTGTTATTTTATTTTAGATTTGTGAAGAATTAAGTAATATAGGAATAATAAATTGTTCATACTACTTAAGAACTCTATAGGCAATAGCTTCTAGTTACCTGAAGTATTGTAATTGCCCAGTTGTAAGTGATTTATTTGCTGGAAGCATATTAGTCAATGTCTTATTGTTATACTTCAACCCAAAAAATGCCCCACAAATCCAAGACCAGTTTAAGAAGGGACTTTAACACATTCCCATATTTGCTAGGTAAAAGAGTATGTCATCAGCTCAAAAAATCATTTTCACAAACATCCCCAAGGCAGAGCCCTTCAGTTTTCTTACAGTTTTTTTTAAATTTACGGTTAATTATGGCCTAATCCCCAGGCAAATAGCAAAGGGATTATGGGGCACCCCAGTGTCATGCCTCGCTCCAGTCAGTCGATAGATCCCCAGTCCGTTGATTCGCATATAAGACCAGCAATACCAGATATACATTGTATGAGCATGGGCTTGCATGTCCTGCTATTGATGGCGGATTGCCTTTAATAATTATTGCTCTAAAAGTCATGTTAATCCCTGACACTAAAAAATGAGCAAATGACATAATAAAAAGATACAAATTCTCAGTGCCCTGGGTTTTGGAGAATATTCTGTTTGGTGTAATGATCTAAGTTATCCACCAGCACAGAGTATCGAGCGCCTAATTTATGGAATTGAAAAAAAAAAGCTACTGTAGGTCAGGTCCAAGAGGCTGTAGTTTGTCTACTACCTTTTGTTTACATGTTGCATTGGCTAGTGTTCTGGTGAGTACATTAGCCCAGAGTGTCACAGTAAAACATTGGTCTCCAACCATGTTGCTCACCAACCCCAGGTGCTTATATTTGAATTCCAGGCTTGGAGGCAAGTTTTGGTTGCATTAAAACCAGGTGTACTGCCAAACAGAACCTCCTCTAGGCTGCCAGTCCATATAGGGGCTACCAAATAGCCTTATTTGGCATCCCCAGGAACTTTTTTTCATGCTTGTGTTGCTCCCTAACTCTTTTTACATTTGAATGTGGCTCACAGGTAAAAAAAAAAAAAGGTTGGCGATCCCAGCAGTAAAATATTAACTAGGTGCTGATAATTGCATAGGGAATAGTGGTATAAATGAAGTGCTTGTGGCTCTCTTTATATTTCATACTGCAATGCATTGTTCTGCCCAGGGATATGTGTAGGGTTCTAGGACATTCCTATATTTGATCATTTTTCAAAAACCCAAACATAACCTGCAGACAAATGGTTACCTAAGGCTTATTATTATTATTATTAAAGCCTGTCTGACCTGCAGGTCTGGACTGGGATTCAAAATAGGCCCTGGCATTTAAGCACATAGAGGCCCAAACAGCCCCCCCCCACTAGCCCACTAAATAGTGACTATTTATGGCATCTTACAGCAGCCTCTCTGGCATTTGCCAGAACCCACAGATTGCTTGCCAGTACAGGCCTGCTGACCTGTCACGGTATCCAAATAATTGTCCCATTGGATAGACTGGCAGTCGTATGGATTAAGCAAACAAGCATTGCATTCCAATGAACTCAGCAGTATAATGAAGGGCTCAGGTGCACTTTAGCCTACATCATTGGAGGAGGATTAAACTGCAATTACTAAAACTGGCAGGCAATCCAAGAGATCACTCCTCATACAGAGTAGTAAAAAATCCAGAAAAAAACAATTGTTAAATTACTAGCTTTTGATTAGCCTTACGCGTTTCATGTTGTACCCAGCACTTATTCATAGGCAAGAGCAGTAAAATGGACTGATCTACTTTTAAATGCTCATTAATCTCACTTCTAGTTCTCATATTTGATCTGTGTTCTTTTTCATTTAGTGACTGGCTTGTCTGGCTGATATATTTTTGCACATTAATACAACATTCATAGGTTTACAATTAATACATTGTAAAAAGGTGTCTGTTACTGAACAAATAAAGGTATCACATATTGGATAAATAGAGCAAGTAACACATCTGTTTGCTCCACATTTGTACATTCTTTTCGACAATAGCCCCATTATCTGGGTAGGTGGGGGAACTAACTACAGTACTGTCGCACAACATATAAAAGTGGCACCTGTCCTTTCCTATTGGGTCATTTATAAGTATTTTTATTTTAAGAAAAACCATCAAAAATTCCAGTTCACCTGTCTTAGAAAATGTATTTCCACTTCTCTTTAGATATAGTGCAGTATGTTTTGATACAAGTGGATTGCCACATTGGAAACTGCAGGAAAAGAAGAGCAAAAGTGGGGAAGTCCAATCGTTCGAGGATTCGAACGATCGGAAGTTTCTATCTATGGCCAGCTTAAGGTGATTGAATGGGCTGATGTCCAATATAGCACATTAAGCCAAGATTTTTGGGCAGGCCACAAAGGCCTGGGCCTAGGGTGGCAGGATTTTAGGGGCAGCGTGCCACCCAGCCGCATTGATTTTGAAGCACTGGGGACAGGCAGAAGATTTAATAGTTTTTAAAATTACCTGTGTGCCAATCCCAATGCTCCAGACCCATTGAAGGAAATTTGTGTAAGAGCATGAGTAAAGGGGAGTGCTCAGGTGAGATGAGCGGTGGGGGCCTGGAGTGAGGAGTGGTAGGAATTTTTGCAAAGATGAAGTGTAAAAGAAGTTTCATTATCAACAGGGCTGCCAGAAATGGTGCATAAGCCCTTAAAGCAGCAAGGAATTGGCCTGATGTGAAACAGAAGCCATAAATGTTCCTGAGCTTGTAATTGATTTGTAAATAATGTGCTCACTGTGGCTTTATCAGGCATCTACCACAACATTTGTTCTCTGCATGGAAATTAAGTTGCAAATTTCCCTTACAAATGCTCCAGGGAACATTCTTGCCTTATCAATCAAAAGCACAATATAATACGTCTATATAGCCTGTACTGCTGAGGAATACATATAAAGTGTTTCCTTATAAATCAGGTTTGTTATTTTAATGTGAACATGCGAGGGAGCAATATAGTAGAAACACCTTCACCCCATTCTGCTCAGCTGCCAAAAGTACAGTACGTATAGAATAGATTGTATAGTGGCAGCATCAGTATCTCCTGGGTGTCCCGCGGGGCTCGTATAACTGACAACTATTATCTTGTTCAACTGAAACACTTACAGGCAATCAGGTAAATCGATTCATTGTTCTACTAGGCAAACATGAGGAGAGAATCTGTAGGCACTTTATAATCTATTTCAGCCTCAAAGCTCTCATAAATAATGCTACTATATGTTTAGTATGAGTTGCTAAACATAGAACAGGGCATGTTGGTAGGGCTAAGGAATGGCCATGGGCAACTGTGGCTGTTGGTGGTTTGCTGGAAGTCACATTTTGAAAATATGAAAGCTGACAGACTCCTATACCCTGTTTTTCTTACATATATAGTGAACCAGTGTGTTTACCTGCACTCACATAGGAATCACCACATTCCAACACATGGAAGAGCAACGAATTCAAAAAAATGTGCTAGTGGAAAGCTCCAAAAAGAGACATATGAGAAAAAATATATAAACGTAGCACTCTCAATAATATACACCCTTGTGTTAGAGTAACAGTGGTTCTATACCAAAACCACCATGAAAGTCACTCCTAAACGTGCCACACATTCATCAAATACTATTGTAATGAGAAATAACCAGAAGAGGTAATGCAGGGTTGAGGTAGGACAAAAGCAAGAGACACTTGATGATCTCCACTTCAGCTTTGGTATCCCGATATACTCACAGACTTATCAGAGAGGAAGAACTTATCACAACACTCCATATGAAGTGGCAATAGTATAGCGGTTCTCCTTATCCTTAGGGACAATAGAAGGTGGCCTGTGCAAGTACGTCTATAACATTTTTAATGTATCAAAGATGTTGCATTCAGAATAAGAAATTTTTGAAAGTTGCACACCTCATAAAGCAATCGTTCACCATAGTAAGTCTCCAATTATCTTGTCGTCTTCTACCAAATACTGTGCATTTTTCCGAAGCGTGTAAAGGTCTCAACGTAGATGCGTCTTAACTTCGTTGCTTGCGCTTTTCGCCTGCTCTAGAGTGATGAAGGTCCTGAAATAATATGGCACCCCGGAGGTGTTATTGGATCTTTATGAAACTTTGGTAGAATGTAGAAGAGGGGGACTTAGGATATTTAATATTCAAATACGCTTTTTTATTTCTTTACTTTTGGCTTCTTCTAACAACTTATTTTGAAAGATGTTCAATGGGTTATTCTGTAACAATCTGCCAGCATTCCACAGGAGCTGAACACACGGTTTGCATTTTTAGGGCTCCAGTGTTGTCACCTTGGACTAGGATAATTTCAAGAAATGAGGAAATATGAGGTTACTAGCGTTTATATTGATCGCTATTGGCTTTAGATGAGTTATTTCATCATCCTCTTGACCAGCCAAACCTTAACTGAAGGATTGAACTCAGGCATATGTATCTTTTACAGCCCCACTTAATAGTGTGGAGCATGGAAAACAACTTTTAGGACAACTATCCCCCATATATAATATAAGGCACTACGTTTGTCCAGGAGCAACAACCCATAGCAGTGAATAAGATGTTTGCTTTTAAACAGGTGACCAATAAATGCTTCTTAAAGATTGGTTGCTATGGGTTACTGCTCCTGGGCAAACCTAGTGCCTTTTATTGCATAACCTCATATGCATCTATCATTCGAAGCCAGGGTCAGATGAGCACCGAAACAAATTAATTTGTTCACCTCTAATTTTCTAACCAGATTTAGATTTTTTTCCACGAATCTCTAAAAATGGTGGTTTTCTCATTATTTTTAAAAGCTCAAAAAATTTATGATGTGTAAAAACCAGGAAAACCACTAAGACAAAACTTCTAAAAGTAGACAAAGTCCTATAGAAGTCAATGGGAGCTGCCCTGATCTTTTTGGACCACTCTTAATCAATTCAGACTTTTAGAGGTTTTTGTATTTTTTTTTCGCTAGGAATTGTCCGACAAACTCAAATTATAAGAGGTTTTCAAGGTATGATCGCTATGGTGGTACCGTAGAAACCAGCCAAATGAATTTGTACAGGAGCTGGAATTATACCCCCATTATAACTCTCTTATGTTTATCTGGCAAGTAGCCTGGAAAATTTAACAGGATTTTCTTTAGTGAGTATATCCAAATCTTTATCTCTGTTCCTGTCTTGCCCTTGTTGTTCTGAAGGTATCAGCATCACAATATTCCTGCGGGGTTCTTTTTAATAAAATCTTAAGATATGACTTCTAGCGATGCTGCTCATTCCTTGCCAGCAATATGTTGTTTTATAATGTATCAATATGTTGATGGATCTCAGATGATATATTACTCAGCGCTAATACAGTTCTGTCTGGGAGGCAGTTTAGGTCAAGTAATAACTCCAGGTGTCATTTTTAAAAAGGAATGTCAACGTCTAGCGATGGAATTATTTAGTAGCAATATATAAATAGTCAGTCAATGAATAACTGTGCGTTGTCACGAACTCCAGCAGTTTAAATTCACGGGATCTGCACGAGGACACGGTGGAAGGACAGGATAAATGAATAGCCCTGAATATTATGGAATCTAAACAGTGTTATTTTAGATTCCCTTTGCTTTCTAATCGGGTTTGAAATGTTGTCCATGTTTTTTTTAAAGTACAGGTATGGGACCTGTTATCCATAATGCTCGGGACCTGGGTTTTTTTCCGGATAACAGATCTTTCCGTAATTTGGGTCTTCATACCTTAAGTCTACCAGAAAATCATGTAAACATTAAATAAAACCCATTATATATACATTAAATAAATCCAATATACCCCAATTTTGCTTCCAATAAGGACTAATTCTTAGTTGGGATCAAATACAAGGAACTGTTTTATTATTACAGAGAAAAAGGAAGTAATTTTTGAAAATTTGGATTATTTGTAAGATGGTCCATGGGAGATGGCCTTTCTGTAATTCCAGATAAAGGAATGCAATGTCCTTTTACGTTCCAGTTGCTCTCCATTTAGGAAGCACAGGAACAAAAATGTTGGGTGCCCACTGACCATTTATTTGTAGGAAATTTCATACGTATGTGCATAAAGCTGAGAGCTCTAGGAATAAGGAGGTCAGTAAGGGAGGTTGACTTGGGACTGGCCGGCCCCTTCTCATGTTCTGCTGTGCACTGTGCACCAGTTTTTTTAAAAGGTACAGAGGTACACTCCCACAGGCAGAAGTTCTCTCAACAGGGCTTAGTAAAATATAAAGTGTGATTTATTTAGTGGTAACCCAAAGCTGATATCATTATCATGAAACAGAAGTAGGGCACCAGAGAAAATTGCTGCAACTCCCCTTTTGCTATTTCCTAAGTAAGTATTTTGGATTGTTGACCCAAAGCCCTTGCTTGTTAAAAGAAAGTTCTCTGGAAGATGCCCCTATGGACATTAGAGGCATCTATCTATCTCCATTATCGATCTATATATCGATCGATCTATCTATCTATCTATATATCTATCTATCTTGTATACGTCTGTCTATCAATCATCTATCTATCTATCTATCTATCTATCTATCTATCTATCTGTCTATCAATCATCTGTCTATCTGTCATCTATCTATCTATCTTACTATATATCTCTATCATTTACCTATCTATCAACTATGTATCTCTAGCTATGATCTATCTATCTATCTATCTATCTATCTATCTATCTATCTATCTATCTATCTATCTATCAATCATCTGTCTATCTGTCATCTATCTATCTTACTATATATCTCTATCATTTATTTATCTATCATCTGTCTATCTCTAGCTATCATATATCTATTATCTATTTATAAATCACATATCTATCTTACTCTCTATCTATCTATCGATCTATCTATCGATCCATCGATCGATCGATCTATCTATCTATCTATCTATTATCTATCTATCTATCTGTGTGTGTGTGTCTGTCTGTCTATCTCTAGCTATCATATATCTATCTGTCGATCTATTTATCTCTATCATCCATATATCCATTGTGTATCAATCAATCATCTATCAGTCATATATCTCGATCATCTATCTATAATCTATAATATATCTGTCTATCTATCTCTATCATCTATCTGTATCATCTATCTCTCTCTAGCATCTATCTATATATCTATCTCTCTATCATATCTATATACCTATCTATCTCTATCATCTATCCATTGTGTATCTATCAATCAATAAATCAATCAATCATCTATCTGTCAAATATCTATCTCTATCAAGAGCAATGTCTTTTTGTTGGGTGTCTCTTGAGTAACACCCAAAATACTTACTCAGGAAATAACATGAGGGGGGTTGCTGTTAAATCACATGCAGCAATTTCCCCCGATGCCCTACATCTGCTTCATGATTTATTATCAGTTTTGCTATTATGCTCTCTTTAAGCATGATATACTATCCATCATTCTATAGCATTAAGTAACATTACCATTAAGATAAAGATTTCCTTTTGGCCCATTTGTGGTAGGAATAAAACAGATTGATAACATGTTCATGCCTCATTCACTTACATGAATGTTGATGGAGAAAGGCTACACCGCTGCTTATAAAACGTGGAAGGCCATTAATCATATACATATTACAGTAGGCTGCCACCAATACAACTTTCTCATTGTCTCGCTGGTCTTATAATAAAATCCGAAAGACACAGAGACACAGTTATATTTGCTCATTTGCATTTTCATCCTATTTTTATTCTTTTTATGGCTGCCCCGTGCATAATTACTGTAGGAGGTAGATGGGATGCAGATTAGATGTGTGCAGTTGGAAGCGGCTAGGAGAGAAACCACACACAGAACATTTCTAATTTAATGAAATTGTAACTAGAGAAATGTGCAAGAAATTGAGGGTTAAAGGGTAAGGCAAATCAAACAAATTCAATTGCTTTATTGAAATTTGCAGTGCAACAAGATACCTTTCTCTCCCATTAGGTGAGGGCTACAAAGGGCTGCCACCTTTTACTGTCTTAGCTGTCAGAACTGCCCTTAGGCCCCTGCTCTGAAGAAATGTATTTCCCAGGTAACATATCAAGGGAGAAAATATAATACAAGTAACATACACAGAGCTGGTTGCTGGGCTTAACACCCTGTTGCTATAGTTGCATAATTTATTTAGTTGTTAATATTATTGAAAGCAATACTAGTTAATTGGGTTATACTGCATACACGACGTGTGATTTCTGTTTTTATTAGCTGTTTTCTCGACTGGTATTCATTTTGGGGAGCATCTTTTTCTACTTTGTTGTTTTGAAGGGAATCTGGTACTAAGAAATCCATGAGATGCTTTACTAGGGTGAATATATAGAAAGAATAATACACGTGCACAAATGTCTCTGGCTTCGCAATGAGAGCAGCCAATTAGACAATTCGTTTCCCAAGGCATATTCTGAATGGCAGTTAAACAATAGCCACAGGTTGAAGGCAACTGATGGAGTGATTGCCTGACTAAAGTAACTGCTTAAACCCAAGCACACACAAAAAAGGACAAAACATCTTTTCATTATATATCCACCACTGAATCACCACATCACTAAACAAACAATTACTAAATAAAACATCACTCTCAAAATTAAATCAGCTTAATCACATATATGCACCTTGTAATGATCTAGGGAACTGAAAGATGTTTATAATGATCAGTTACTTGCTAGTATTGTTCAGTGAATGAGTTGAATGGTCAGATCTTAGAGGGGTTGTACATAGACCTGTAACAAAAACTCACCCTGGTGGTCCAGTGGGCTGGCGGGGATGCCTGCCGCGCCTCCGTGGTGCTTCCTCCTCAGCTGTCCGCAAATGAACTTCCTTAGGGCGCGTGCACTTCCACCTTTTCTCTGCACATTGACGTTTGCGTGTTTGCGTCAGCGCACAATGGCGCAAAATTCAAAGGTTATTTAAAGGGACTTCAGTACTTGAATTCTGCCTGCACTGACCTGGCCTGTGTGACTACGTCTTCATCCATTCCTTGTATTGTGACCTTCTGCCCAAAAGACTTTGCTAACGATTGTGCCCCTCTGCTTGTCCAGAACCCTCGCTTGGCTCCTCTCTTATTAAGACCTGGCGACATCCGATTAGCCGAGGGCTCCTCCCGAGGTGAAAGGCGGCTGTTATAGGCGGAAGCAAGAGCCAAGACCTGGGAGCCTAGCTTTGGTTCTGGATTTGGCGTGCCGATTCGTGACAAGACCTTGGTTTTCACAGTGTTGATACAAAATAATTGTGTTCTAAAGGTCTGTCAAAACTGATACAGGCCGGAACCAAGGGTTTTCCAGATAAGGGATCTTTCCATTTTCTTTGCGTCTTTGAGGTTCTTTGTGATAGTTGATAATTAGGGTTTCTGCTTCATACTCTACTAGGGAAATAATATACACAGTTCAAACATTTATTAGTGCAAAATCACCACAGCAATTAATTACAAAATTGCAAAAAACAAACTCATATCATACCACATGGCAGTGTCTTCCCCCTGTCCGCTTACCTCATGTCAGCCACTCCCTCCTGACGCATTTCCCACCATTGGGGGCTTCATCAGAGGAGGTGTGGCTATAAAAGGTCACATCCCTCATATACAGTACCTGCACAGTTACAGTTATCTTATATTTCCTATTTACATCATACCCATAGCCTTGTTCATAATCAGGAGCAGGATATACTTACAGTACAAGGGATGCAGACCTGTATATTTGATTACAAACATAGTACACTTAGTAATAGTTAATAGCTATTTCACATCCTGAATTGCCCACAACAAATACCTATATGCTTTAATATAATAAAGTATTATTCAAACCCATCATAATAGTCAAGTGCTTATGCCAACATAAATGTAACGTACAATATGATATCTTAAAAAATCCACCACACTCACACTAGTTAGTTTCAAAATCTCAATTCATCAAAGTGCAAGAGTGCAGCTAAGAAAAACCTAATTTATCTTAAAAACAAATCAGACCCCCACTTTTTTAAAATTTTTACAGTAATTGCTGTGGTGATTTTGCAGTAATAAATGTTTGGAACCAGGCACAGTGCTCATTAGTGATGGGCGAATTTCTCCCATTTTGCTTCGCCGAAAAATTCGTGAATTTCCCGCTAAATGGTGCAAAATTTGCGAAACGCAAATTTTGACACCGACATCTAAATATTTTTGACGACGGCGACAATTCTGACCCTGGAAACAATTCTGACACACATTAAAGTCAATGGGCGCCTACAATTGTTGCCGGTGTCAAAAATATTTGGACCCCAGCGAAATGCTGAAATTTGCCGCAAATTCACACCTGGCGAAAAAATTCGCCCATCACTAGTGCTCACCTATAGATAGCATATATCCATGATGTACTGGTTATAATACTCTACTAGGGTACTTCACAGGTAAAGTGATGCACTACAGTCTACATGAGCACTGCCTCAGGCTTCTGCTTTTCTGTTTATCGATGCTTTACAAATAAACATATCCTAAAACTCTTGAATATATGCTGTAATCAAGGGAATGTTACAGGCAACAGCTGAAATTAGATGTAACCTATAGTTGCACAAATCTAATTACTTTAAATCCCTAAGCACTGGCGCATCCTCCTGCTGTCTTTGCAGTTTACATAAAATAAGTTTGAAATGCAGACAGCTGGCAAAGCAAACACTACTTGAGGAACAGTGCAATCAGTGAAGTTGCCATGTACTTTCCTCGGGGATAGAAATTACCGTAAGTGTCCTGTTTTGCCCAAAGCTCCAAAACCTGTAAACTCTCGCTTGATTAACTTGTATTAAATGTGAAATATACAATGAGCTCTTCCTTAAAGGGATTCTGTCATGATTTTTATGATATAGTTTTTATTTCTAAATTAAACTGCTTACATTACGAAAAACTGCACTCTACCATATAAAATGTTATTACTGAACTAACAAATGTATTTTTTAGCTGTAATATTGGTGTGTAAGCAGTCATCTCAGGTAATTGTGCTGATCGTGTGCTTTCAGAAAGAGCCAGCACTTCACAATGGAACTGCTTTCACATAAACAATTGTTTCTCCTACTCAATGTAGCTGGAGGCAATGTATTCCTAGCAATGCAGGTGTCAGGGAGCTGTTATCTGGTTACCTTCCTGTTGTTTTGCTATTGAGGGGGGAAATGGAGGGGGTGATATCACTCCAACTTGCAGTACAGCATTAAAGAGTGACTGAAGTTTATCAAAACACAAATCACATGACTGAGGGCACATCGGAACCAAAAAACATGTCTAGCCCTATGGGATATTTCAACATTAAATTAAAAATCTGTTATTTTGCAAAACGGATTTCAATGCATAATTCAGCTGGAGCAGCACTATTGATTGAACCAATTAGAAAAAAACTTTTCCCTTGAACCTCTTTAATGCTTTTTCCTTAAAATATATGGCGAAATAATTCTTATGACTATTTAGGATACTTTTTTAGGGAAAGGTGAAAATCAATGGCTTATGCAGAGGGCCATTGTTCGTTGGCATTAGTATAAGTATTTGCAGAATTTTAAATTGTACAAATTATTATTAAAAAATACTGGGTTTTATTTACTTTCCTGCCATTATGATACATACTGGCATTTAATCCAAGCTCAGCCTTGATCCACGGTGTTCTATCCTTCAGTTAAATAATCGGCACTTCATTATTAAAGTATATCTCCGAAGCTGTCTTCACTCAAATAAACACAATGGAATTTAGTTATTTTGATTTTAATGTTTCTGAACTTATCTATAGTTTGTCCTGCTTCCATCATTATTAAGAGAACCCCATCCTTAGACTCAGGCAAGGACAGGCAAAATCTAACACTATACTATGCTATTCAACAAGTTTGAAACCTACCATAATGTCCTGATCTGCAGCAAACTGGGAAGAACTTATGGGTGTAAGTAACACTATTAGATTCAATATGGCTAAATGTTTTATAAAAAAAACAATTGCATTAAATCTGATGATATTGTGAAAATGTTTTTAAGCATAATGTATTTAATCTGTACATGCAGTTATGCATTTATGTGGCAGATCGCTGTTTGATAAATGAAAGTTTATGTACTTGGTGAGCTTGGTGTACTTGGGTAAGCAAGGAATTGTCCCATAGATTCACAGGAGGAAACGGTAATTCTTGAAGAACTGGTAAAGCCTTTAGAATATGCAGTGCAGTTTTGGTCTCCATTGCTCAAAAGAGACACTGCTGAAATAGTTGGGTGAATTGGGACTAACCATGGGTGTTGAAGGTTTAGCCTCCATTAAAATCAACCTATGTCAAAGTCAGCTGATGTGAGCAGTAAATAAGACAAAAGTGAGCCATTCACTGGACTCAATGCCTCAACGCAATAGCCTGCACAGCAATAATTTTGCAAATCCCCAACTTACCCTTTAAGTAGCAGAGCAGATGCTTTTTTTTTTCGAACTACTTGGGCTGCTTTAAAAGTAAGTCAATAAAATTCATTTAAAATAATGTCTTCTTCCTCCCAAGAGCTTTGCCTAAACAGCCATTAAAACTACTTACATTGTACCAATCCTATGTACGTGCGAGGCAGCTGAAAACAGCTCGTACTGCCTCTATTTCTGCTGATCCAGCTCTCCTGAGATGCCAAGCTCTGGTAATCTGACTATAAGCAAGCGGGGGCCCGCAACTGTGAGCATCTGTGTCTCCTATTTGTATCCCCTTGGGTAATCAATAAATCTCTAATCCATGCAATTTACACTTCCTAAATATGCCAGTGTGCAATAGTTTAGCATTTGCTTCAGTACCAGAATGCCGGGATACGGTGAATGATACTCCAATATCTCTAAATGTAGAATACAAGTAATCATGTTTTGGACAGCAAAGTAAGCATTTCTGCAATTAACGTTCTAAATCTCTTTTCTGTACATATCTCATATCATACTATAAAATACTCCCCATCTTTAAAGGGGGACTATTGAGAAAATGTAATATAAGCTTCAGCATACTGAAATAAGAAACTCTATAAATACAATTAATTAAAAATTCTGTACCGTTTCTGAAATAATCAAGTTTATCTTCACTATTCCTCTCTCAGCATCTGTTTCTCCTCATTCTGTCTTCATTCAGGAGTTGGGTGTCAGATGAATGATCCAATATATCTTATAGGAGGGCTCCTTTTGCCTACAAGATGTATTAGAGCTCACTCTACTAAAATCACGACATCATGTCTCTCTACATGCAGGATTTCTGCAAAAGGCAGTTATTTTGTTAGATTTTGTTTGTGCTGGAATCATATATTTGAGTGAACTCTAATACATCTGCTAGGAAAGGGAGCCCCCCTATAAACTTGATTATTTCAGAAACAATGCAGACTTTTTAAGTGATTCTACTTTAATTTTTCCAAGAAACTCATTAAAACAGATGATCATGGTATAATCAATGGGGGACGATTCCCATTAAAATACATTAAGCTGTGTTAAGACATGGATTATACTATTGTAGAACTTCAAGGTGTCCTGGCTTCATGCAGTGCTTGAATATCTCCATATATATATATATATATATATCGTTCTATGGTGGTTTCATCAGACAAAGAAGAATTCTTTGTATCATTCCGGCAGAGACAGATAGTTGACCTAGATCAGAGGGTCTCTAACATTTTTCACCCCAGGCCTCACTTGCTTATCAGTGTTTACACAGTGTTCTATTACTTACCCTTCAAATCTAAGCTCACAAAAATAAATTACTATTCACAAAAATAAATTAGGATTGCTGACCTCTATACAGATAGAAATAGGGGAATTGATTTTGATTTAATGCAGAAGAAAATAGGTTTTCTTGCTTTTCTACTTTCACCGACAGCTTGTGTAGGGGGAGGCAAACACTGCATAATTCCCAACATGACAATTTGGAAATCTGGACCCTAAGAGCCCATTTACTAACATCCGAATGTTGTTTTTTTCCCCATCAATTTCAAAAAATTCATGGTTTTCCCAAAAGGCTCTAAAACTGCGAGATTTAGTAAGTGTGAAAACCACAACAACCTCTAATAAAGAACTTTGCCATGGTAAAAATTGTCAAGGTCCTATAGATGTCAATCGGTGCTGTGCTGATCCAATTGGACCATTTCAAATCATTTTGAACTTTTAGAGGTTTTCAGATTTTTTTTCCACTAGGAATTGTCAGAAAAACTTTGAATTTTTCAAGGTTTTCAGATTTTTTAGTGCATCATTTTCCATTCGTACTTTCTTTATTCAGATTTCTAATACATGTAGAGTTTGTGAGTTTAGTCGTGGTTTCAAAAACCTTGAAAACCACTGAAATCCAACTTTTGATAAATAAGCCTCCCCATCACACTGTGCTCCATTATACCCATCCATGTCTGTGATCCCCTGGTACAACACTGTTCCTGCCTATACAACAAAAAAGACATAGGGATATTTGTAGAGGATCAGGATTGGTAATTCTGACCAGATACATTGCCCTACAAAGAAGCATCATTAACCAATATCCGATGGGCATGAGTGTAGGGGTGCAAAAACCATGATTTAGGGCAGGACTACACAGCCGATTGAGCCACGATCTGACGTGCTACGCAAAATCATAGGTGTAATGTCGGATGCGACGGAGATAAGGTAAGTAATTCAATTGTCGCATTGTGCCGCTACATTGACGCGACTGTCGAACTGCCATTAGTTACCTTGTTTCCGTCGCATCCAACGTGACGCCTGCGATTTTGCGCAGCGCGTCGGATCACGGTGGAATCGCCCGTGTAGTCCTGCCCTAAGGCTCTTGATCAGTCCTGGATCACAGAGACAGAGAAAACTGAATAGATACAGTATGTACAAATAATTGCAAAATATGCAAAAAACAGCTTGGTTTATTTCTTCAGACTTTTAACCAATATGTTCTGAAACAAACATGTTTTCCCATGACATTATCCCTTTAAATCCAGTATGCTAGCTCTTGAGAATATTTTACTTTTATCTCACTATTATTCACTCTGCAACATGTCTAGTGACATTGTTTTTATTTGAAAGTTTTGTATCCCTGATCTGGTTCACGTGTCCCTAATCCTACATAGCACAGCCTACCGACTTTAAACATGTCAGTAAATAAATAGCTGTTCTACTGGTTTTTTTCTACTAGTCTACTAGACTAGTCTACTAGTTTTATCTATTTTATAGGTTTTGCCAGTGGGCATTCTCTTGAAACTTTCAGGTATTTGCATGTAAGCCAGCGTCATCTGAAGCAACCACTAACATCTAAGAAATGTGCTCCCTACTTCCTTTATAAATCCACAAATAAACTTGGGGACAATAAGTTGCATGAGTGTGCTCTCCTAGATATGATGCACATACCGAACATCAAGTTCTCAAAACATTCTTCTTCTGTCTATAGGACGGGTAAATATCCCTTAAAGGGGAACTCCACACAAACAATAAGCTTTTTGAAAAGTAAACATAATTTCAAGCAACTTTGCAATATACATCAATTAAAAAATATGCAGAATTTTCATGATTTTTAATGGTTCCTGACAGTTCCCTAAGCCTAGCCCTCTGCTCTCCTGCTGAGCAGTCTGACTACTTTGCTAAACTGACTACTGTTACTTTGTATCAACAGCCAGCTGTCCTCAGTCTGCATCCTCCAAACCCCACAATTGCAAGCAACCACCAAAATGTTTGCTTTTAAACAGATGACCAGTAAATGCTACCTGCTGATGCTGCTATGAGTTACTCACACCCACAGGTAGGAGGAGGTGCCTTCCTCTTGAGGGCAGCTCCATGTTGTAGCTCCCATCATTCCCAGCTACTGTCAGGTGATCCCAGTGGTGGCCAATAACAAGGGAAACCATGTGGGAGCAACCTTGAAAGCAAGTTGCAGGTAAAACCTAGTCCCTGTGTAAAATAAAGCACCGGAATCAGGTTAAAGTCAGAGTGTAAGACTGGCCAGACCAGTGATGACGTTAATGTAGTTGAAGTTTTTGCAATATATGGACAAACAATCTCTGTTTTGTTTAAAGGGGAAGGCATTTTTTGGCAGCTTAATGCACAAAATAGCTTAATTTTCTTTTTCATATGGATTATAGGTGAGTGTAGAGGACCTCATTGTATCCCCGCCACGCCTAGTGGTGAGCACCACATTAACTTACTTGCCAATGCTACCGATGCAAGTGCCTTGTGTATGGACCCTAAGCAGCGCAATTCTGATTCCTTTACCACCCCAGCACTTACACTATAGTAAATGTGACCAATATATATATGATATTTTTCTGGGGCAATGATTGCATTACATAACCTTTAGGAAGAGAATTGTGCATAGCAGATTTCACTTGGGATTTACTGCCATTTTGATCCCTATATACCATTACAGGATCTAGGAGATTTATATTGCTATTTCTACCACATATTAATCCTTCATCATATTGCAGTTTATCCCAACAGATATGGTTAGACTGAAGGATTTTCTTCTACTTATTCCAGGAAGTTCTTTTTTCATCCCCATCACTGTAATTAGTTATGAAGGCTCTTCTAAATCCCCAATAATCATGCCTACCCCTACCCTTGCTTAACTTAATTCCGCTACATTATTAAATGACATACTGCTTCCTTAGGAGGATTCCTGTGTTTTTCTCCTTTTTTGCATCTAAATAAAACCTCTGTTTCAGTTTAGTATTAGAGGCAGGAGAATCGGAAATGTTTTGGAATAAGTCAACCTAAACATTATCTGCGCAGTATGGCATCAATCATGGTCACAGCACTTTCAATTCATTTAGAAATCAATAACAATTTTGTAATCATAGGATGATTGCAAGCAACATTAGAATTAACCATTATCGTCTGATTTTAGATTAACCTGAATCAAATTAAAAATATTGGCTTCTAATAATTGTTTAAAGGAGTCTTTGGTTCTAGTAAGTGTCCAGGTCTGGGCGGTGGGGTTGGGGGGAGTACAGTTGAGATATATTACCGTAACACAGTGCTTGCGCTAAGGCAGGTTGTGCTTATAATAATGTATGAAACATATAACTGAAGCCAACACACCGCCATGTCCTTAGGCCACTTAATATGACTGTTGCGGTGTCTTGACTATGTTTATCAAATGCACAAATCACGGAGGCTCTCTCTGCATACAACAGCAATATGCAAACTTAAAGCGGTGGTTTACCTTTAAGGTAACTTTTATTATGTTATAGAACGGCCAATTCAAAGGAAATTCTCAATTGGTTTTCGTTATTTATTTTTTATAGTTATTTTATAGACTCTTTACAGCTTTCAAATGGGCGTCGCTGACTCCCTTCTAAAAAACAAATGCTCTGCAAGGCTACAAATGTATTGTTATTGTTACTTTTTATTACTGAGCCTTCTATTCAGGCCTCTCCTATTCATATTCCAATGCATGGTTGCTAGGTTAATTTGGATCCTAGCTACCAGATTGGTTAAGATGCTGAATAAAAAGCTAAATAACTCAAAAACCTTCAATAATAAAAAATGAAAACAAATTGCAAATTGTCTTAGAATATCAATCTCTACATCATACTAAAACTTATCTAAAAGGTGAACCACCCCTTTAATATTATATGGACCTATACATACATGTTTGATGTATTATATACCATGTGTGTCTTAGCCACACCCCTCTTCCACACAAGCCTATTTCACCCACATAAACCTAGTTCTGCCTAGCCACACCCCCACACCATCATTTTCAAATGAGTGGGCAGTAAATGCATGTGTCAGGGTGAGAGGGCAAATTAGTGTAAAAATTCTACTTCAACCAATTTGTGCTGGCATTTTAAGATGCATCATTGTGGGTACTCCATGTGTGCCACATGAAACTTTCAGGCTGGGCTTCGAGGAGCCTTGAGTAACTGTTCGGGGCTAGCACTGCCCTAAGGTGTAAGGATTCCAATGACTTGGGGCAGCTGGGAAATTGACAGTATGTCTAGCCCCATGTCAACTTTCAAAATTGAAAATAAAAAAATCTGTTTGCTCTTTTGAGAAATGGATTTAAGTACAGAATTCTTCTGGAGCAGCACTTTTAACCGATTCATTTTGAAGAAAATGTTTTTTCCCATGACAGTATCCCTGTAACTAATCCATCATTACTATTTAACTCTCTCTGAAGCTAACTATAGCCTTAATATTTGCTCGACCAAAGAACAACTCACTAACCTTGACAATTTATCCCAAAAGAAAAATAGGCTGGTGGGTTTAACACATATTGTATAACCAACTGACCACGTGTTTGTTTTGATATAGTAGGCTATTTGATTGCATATATTTTATATACTGTAATGCTGCAAACATCACCAATGTAAATGTTATCTTCCTTCTGTATATGCAGTATACAAATGTGATGAAAATCTAATAAAACACAAATGTTATAAAAAAAAAGAAAATACAGTACCTTGTTCTAAATGTATTAGCTTCCATATTATGAAATCACCAGCAGAGACTGATATAAGTATACGCCGTACCCCTGCAACTGTAACATACCAAAATAATTGGTCCCAGAACTGAACCCTGTGGGTCTCAATTTGCAACTCCTGACTATTCATGAATATATTCCATGAACTGTTACTCTTTGGATTCTGTCCTTGCATTGGTTTCCATCTCAATTATAAATCCTCCCCTTCAGTTTTATATCAGTAATTCTATAACCTTTCATATGTTTCAGACTGTAGTTGTCCACAATTACTTAACTTTCCATTCTGGCCAGTGGCCAATTCTCTTTTTGGCTCAAGAGGCTACCAGGAAATATGCTCTGTTGTATGGTGTAATAATTAAAGGAGAAGGAAAGGCTAAAAATAAGTAAGCTTTATCAGAAAAGGTCTATATAAATACACCAGTAACCCCTCAAAGTAATGCTGCTCCGAGTCCTCTGACAACAGAAACACAGCATTTCTTTCCTTCTATTGTGTACTCATGGGCTTCTGTATCAGACTTCCTGTTTCAGCTTAAACCTCCAGAGCTAGGGCTTGAGCATGCTCAGTTTGTTCCTCTTCCCCTCCCTCCTCGCCTCCCTGCTGTAATCTGAGCCCAGAGCTATGACTGAGCAGGCAAATGCAGGCAGGAAGTGACGTCACACCAAGTGAATATGGCAGTTTCTATCCTAAACAAACAGAGAGAGTTTCTAGAGCTGTTATTCAGGTATAGTAAACATTCTAAAGAATAAATATAGTGTTATAGCTTGTACTTTTGTGGCTAATCTATTGACAATAAACTTCTTCTGTACCTTTCCTTCTCCTTTAATAATACCAAATTTATATCCAGCACTAGTATAGGTGAATATTTGGGGAAAAGTAATCATAAGTTTGCCTTCTTTGAGATTATGTTGCAGAGACAATTTATTAGGATATGGCTATATTATGACAACATTTTCAGTGTGCAGACTTGGCAGTATAAGGGCATCTGTGGCGTACATTAACAGTGAAGACCTTTTACAAGGATAAATAAAGAAGGAAATGGAATGTCTTTAATATGCTATACAAATGTACCTGTTAGCTTAGTGCCATGGAAAGCAAGGAAATATGTAGCAAAGTAAAACCATTATGGGTTACTAGGATTATGTTAGCTTTTAGGTTGGTAAAAAAACATGCATTTAAGGCATTCAGAGTAAAATATACAAATACAAGGACATTGCAGCAAAGAATAAAATACATTTACATTTTTTTCAAATGTGTAAATATATGTGGGACCGTTAGTATCAGAGGGAGATAAATTGGTTGATGAGAGCAAGAAAAAGCAGAGATTTTTCAATTATTTTTCTTCACTTTTCCTGACAGTAGAACCATTTAATGAAAGCTTGCTTTTTAACAGACCCAATTGTAATAAGGAAGTTAGAATTAGATTCTGTATAAGAACTAAACCTATTGTATTCTACACAAATGATCTGTTATCTGCTATGTAAGCTGTGCAATTTAACATGATTTCAATGTAGCAAGCAAATGTATATATGATCTTGCACCTAACACTGCACCTGCATATTATACACAAGGCCCATAAACTCTTGTTATAGGATATTTGCATTGAAAGCCCTTATTTCATTTAAAATTGTTTAAATGTTTTGCCATTAATGCAGTGAAATACAGGAGCCAATTTTGATTATGTGTAGACAAGACACAGTGCTTTGTGGGAAGTTATTCACAGGACTTTTGTGGCATTATGATTTCATAGAAGAAAATGTCTGATCTGGAACAATACACTAAATTTGCAACTTGTAAAGCAGCATGAAACACGGTAAACTTTAGAAGGGAATAGGTGACAAAGTACAAATGCTCTTTGGCTTCACTAGTTCCAGTCAGGAATTTAACACTACAGGTAAGGGACCTGTTATCCAGAATGCTTGGGACCTGGGATCTTTCTGTAATTTGGATTTTCATGCCTCAAGTCTACTAGAAAATCATGTAAACATTAAACAAACCCAATAGGCTGGTTCTGCTTCCAATAAGGATCCATTATATCATAGTTTGGATCAAGTACAAAGTACTGTTTTATTATTAAAGAGAAAAGGGAAATTATTTTAAAAATTTGGATTATTTGGATAAAATGGAGTTTATGGGGGACAGCCATCCCGTAATTCGGAGCTTTCTGGATAACGGGTTTCTGGATAACGGATCCGACACCTGTACCAGAAAACAGATACAGGTATGGGACCTGTTATCCAGATTGCTCGGGACCTGGGGTTTTCCACATAAAGGATGTTTCTGTAATTTGGATGTTCATACCTTAAGTCTACTAGAAAATCATGTAAACATTAAATAAACCCAATAGGCTGGGTTTGTTTCCAATAATGATTAATTATATCTTAGTTGGGATCAAGTATAAAGTACCATTGTATTATTACAAAGAAACAGGAAATTTGTTTTAAAAATGTGGGTTATTTGGATAAAATTGAGTCTATGGGAGGCAGACTTTCTGTAATTTAGAGCTCTCTGCATAACGGGTTTCTGGATAACAGATCCCATTCCTGTACCAGCAATCTGTGACCCATCAGCTGTCAACTGCAGGTTACACAACACAGCCTTGGGGCAAGGGCAGACAAAGTGTCGGCCCCACTACTCTACTAAGGACAGCCTGGGAACTCATTCATGATGAATTCCTATTTGCTGTGGAGTATAGAAATGTTAAATTCTGTTTATCAATAAAAATCCCACAAAAGTGTGGTTCAGGCTGACCAACTGCTCCTCCTGCAAGTTATAGACCTTCCCATTGACTTTCTATTAACGACAATGTTTTTCAAGGACATTATGCTGCTTTGCTAACTTTTTCTGAAGTTTTAACTGCAGTTTCCCTCATCACTAATGCTAAATAAACCCTAGAGTTGTACTGTATGTGTATACAAACAATTTAGCAATGATTTCCCATCATTGACATGATTACTATAAGCTCACTGTAGTGACATTATTAGTATTAGGTTCCAATGGACGTTATCATTGGAGTTAAATTGAATAGTTGTAGCATAACAGGAAAGATAGACATTAGGGACTGTTAGTTCCCTGGTGTGATTAAAGGCAATGCGTTCTTTAAAGCATATATTTAGCGGTCTCTCAGCTAGATCAGGGCTCTGCCAGCATATTATCTCCAGAGGAAAGAGCACATTCTTTTAGTTCCAGTGTCTTCTTTCCACTGCTTTCACAGAACGACTTCTCATTAGTTCTCTCCATAGCTTTGAGGCTATTTTACCTGCTGCTCTTTCAATGTATCAGTTCATGTATATGTACAGTGACCAAGTTATTCCCATTTCATATGATAGACCCCATACCCGTATAAGCTCTAACCCCAGTGACTATAACTGTTTTTGTGTCAACAACATACTGTAGGTGCTATGTCCAGCTCACCAATGATGTTCCGGGTTTAAAGGGGTGATTCGCCTTTAATATGTTATAGAATGGCCAATTCAAAGCACCTTTCCAATTGGTTTTCATTATTTTTTTTTTATAGTTTTATAGTTATTTGCCTTTTTCTTCTGACTTCTTCCAGCTTTCAAATGGGCGTCGCTGACCCCTTCTAAAAAACAACTGCTCTGTAAGGCTACAAATGTGTTGTTATGGCTAATTTTTATTACTCATCTTTCTAGTCAGGCCTCTCCTATTCATATTCCTGTCTCTTATTCAAATCAGTACATGGTTGCTAGGGTAATTTGGCCCCAAGCTACCGGATTGCAGCAAGTTCTTCACATATTGCTTTGTCTCTGGCAGGGTAATGGTTAAACTTGGTGATTACTGTACTAATAACAGCCAATATCATCGAGAGTCTACTCCTTCCCACTTGTATTTATGAACAGATGATTAACTAAATCCCATTTGTGAGATGTGCATAATTTTTATCTCAGAGAACTCTTCCCTCACTTCCCTCTCCCCTTGTGTGTTTATAAGTTATGACTTTCACACTGGCTCTCTTTCTCTTACTTACAAATAACTCCCTCACAACAGTTACTCCCCTCAGTCACACAGGAAGCCGCTCCCACCTTTCCCAGACTTCGTGCCTTTTTTTATATTGAAGAAAAACAACTTTATTTAACTTTTAGCTGCAAATCGGCACTCACTGCAATGTCCACTGCATCTCCTCAGGCCACATTACTAACATCACCTTTAAAATAAATACAGTTATGGAACCTGTTATCCAGAATGCTCGGGACCTGGGGTATCCTGGATAAGGGATCTTTCCGTAATTTGGATTTATATACCATAAAGGGGTGGTTCATCTTCAAGTTAACGTTTTGTAAGTTATAGAATGGCCCGTTCTAAGCAACTTTTCAATTGGTCTTCATTGTTTTTTTTTTTTTTATAGTTTTTAAATTAATTGCCTCCTTCTGAGTCTCTCCAGCTTTCAAATGGGGGTCACTGACTCCATTTAAACAACAAATGCTCTGAAAAGTTACAAATATATTGTTACTGCTACTTCTAACTACTCATCTTTCTATTCAGGCCTCTCCTATTCATATTCCAGTCTATGATTTAAATCAGTGCATGGTTGCTAGGATTATTTGGATCCTAGCAACCAGATAGCTGAAATTGCAAACTGGAAAGCTGATGAATAAACAGCTGATAACTCATAACCACAAATAATAAAAAATAAAAACCAATTACAAATTGTCTCAAAACATCACACTCAACATCATACTTACAGTTAGGGGGTTATTTATTAAATGCCAAAAACTCAAAGCAAATCGAGTTTTTTTACTATAAAATTCAAATTGTAAGTGGAAAAAAAAACGTGATTTATTATACCCCAAATAAGTCAATGGGAGAAGTCCTGAAAATATCCTGAACTGCGGTGGGTTTCATGCAAAAATCTTTTTTGTTTGACAGAAAATCCGAAAAATTTGTACGATTAGAATTTTTGGATGATTTTCAGGATTTTTTTCCCAAATTGGAATTTTTCAGGAAAATGTATTGATAAATATGAGGAAAAAATCCATGTGTAGTAGTTTTCAGAAAATAATGAGATAAATTCTAACTTTGATAAATGGGCCTCTAAATGTAAAGGTGAACAACCCCAGTAAGTCTACTTGAAAATAATTTAACTATTAAATAAACCCAAGAGATTTTTGCCTTCAATAAGGAGTAATTATATTTTAGTTGAGATCAAGTATAAGGTACTGTTTTATTATTACAGAGGAAAAGGAAATCATTTTTTTAAAAATTTGAGTTATTCTATTATATTGGAGTGTATTGGAGATGACCTTCCAATTTCCAAAAACCAACCAGCACACCCTGGCCTCGAAAACCACAGTTGGTCCGGTGCTCAGTTGAAAGGGATCGGCAGCCCTTGATTAACACTGTTAGAAAAGAAAAGACCGGCACTCGGGACTCCATGCAAGCGGGCCAAGCCCTGCGTGTTTAATGCAACGTTGATAAGCTTCCCATAATTAATAGCTTTCTGGATAACAGGTTTCCGGATAACAAATCCCATACGTTTACTATAATCTCTTTGTAAATAAGATGTTTTTTTTATATAGGCCCAACATGCAATGGGAGTTCTAGAAGTAAGGCAGTTATTAATTCCAGGGCTTGCGCTTGTGCAGCAAAATGGTAGCACCCAGAAATGTGGTGAAAAGTACAGGGTTAGTAGCTTTGTAAATGGTGTTTTGCACTACAGTAAAATAATGTTTGCTGTTGACAAACGTGTCCCTTAACTTCCATCTTTTCTAGTTCTGGTGCTTTTTCTTCTATTATCAATAACTGAGGTGCTGCCCTTCATTTACAGTATAAGGTTCTCAGACGGATTCTAATTAAAGGGCTCACATATAAAAAAAAGTGTAAATATATCTCTTACAATAGATATACACTGTAGCATTTGCAGGGATGCCTTTCTGATTAGCACGGCGGCAGCAATGGGAGCAGTTATGTGAAATACTAATACGATGCAGAAAAAAAAAACTGGAATATTTTAAAACTGCCATTTCTCACAACACCTGTCATGTTGCTGTTTAGATTGCGTTAGTGTCTATGTAATAAACACAGGTTTTTTTTTTGGTAAATGGATATAAAAACCATTAATTGCCTTCAATTACCTTCAGATGCTAAATAATTACTCCTCCTGACAACTCCTGGAAGCTAAATGAAAGATCTTTGGACCTGAAATTATGCCTGTAATTAACTTATTAAAACTGATTACATTTCATAAGTATTTTAAGCATTCATTTATTTAAACCTGTAGCAAATTTGCAAGGTGTGATCCTCAGAGAGAGCAGTAGCAGCTCCTCGGATACCGAGGCAGTATGTATATTTAACGAATATTAATCTTTTTAATAACAGTTTTCAAAGCTGCGGTATTGGGTTATCCAAACGCAACCTTGACAAAACGTAATTTATTCCTATTAATACAATGTCCTTTCTCACTAACCTCTGAGAGCTGTGCATGCCTACTGATGCCTAATGATTCCCAAATGGCTGCCGCCGTCAGTATACAGGAGCTCTGGCTGCTTTCCTGGCATGAGCATTGCAGCGCCCTTACGTTTATCCTGAGACAGGACCAGACTGGGCTGGTAGGGAGAAAACCCATTGGCCCCACCGACCCAGGACTACTGCCTGCCAAGGATCTAAGCCCCCATAATCATTTTGCTACGGCCACTAGAGGGCCGGATGTATAAAGTGGGATGAGAGGTATTCGTAGGGTTGCCACCTTTTCTGGTAAAAAATACCGGCCTTTTTATATATTTATAATTTTTCCCTATTGATAACATTGGGATCAGCCATCATTTTTACTGGCCAGGCCAGTAAAATACAGGCCAGGTGGCAACCCTAGCTATGCAGTGGGGGAAATCGCAACATGGATGGATCCTTGAGATGCTGGTCCTGTTGGACCCTAGACTGTCCAGTCTGACACTGTCCTGAGAGAATAAAAGAAGGTGGGATTTTAAAGGAAAACTTTTTAAAGGAAAACTATATTCCCAAATTAATACTTTATATCAAATTAAGTGGCATATTAAAGATCTTCTCAAACTGGTGTATATATATTTAAGTAAATTCTGCCCTTTTACATCTCATGCCTTGAACCACCATTTTGTGATGGTCTGTGTGCTGCCTCAGAGATCACCTGACCAGAAATACTGCAGCTCTAACTGTAACAGGAAGAAGTGTGGGAGCAAAAGACACAACTCTGTCTGTTAATTGGCTCATGTGACCTATAGTTTGCTTGGTCTGTTTGTGTGCACCGTGATCATACGAACCCAGGGGGCGGCCCTTATTTTTTTTAAAATGGCAGTTTTCTATTTATGATTACACAATGGCACATACTACTAAAAAAGTATATTATTATAAAAATGGTTTATTTACATGAAGCAGGGTTTTACATATGAGCTGTTTATGCAATATCTTATTATAGAGACCTACATTGTTTGAGGGGTATAGTTTTCCTTAAAGCAACTTAATTACACATTGTAATTGGTTTGCCAGTTGTTTGTAAATGTATTTACTTTTGACTCATTCTGACTTCTTTTTTTTTTTTATTTAAAGATTTTATTTTTATGAGAAAACAGTAATTACAAGCATAATATTAACACATGTATGATTTGTACAGTTACATTATCATGGATCGGTAAATCAAGATTCGCAGGCACTGCTAGATACATATCACTTAGTAACCAATAAATCTTCGTATGGAACAGATAAATGCATCATTGTCTTTATTAGTGCTACTGTCATGTGCTCAATCTATGGTATGGGATATGCAGTGTCCAGTCCGTTAATAATGCTTCATATGGATACTAATAGAAGTTATAAAGAAGAGAAAAAAAAAAAGGGGGGGGGGAGGAAAAGTTAGGGAGGGGAGGTCAGAGGGTGGATGCAGAGGAGCCAAGCCTTTGAGTCAAGTGGAGTCTGACTGAGCTGACTCAAATTCTGCCCAGGGGAGCCATAATAGTGCATTTTTGTATCCCGTATCTTGTAGATGTGCTCTGATAGTTGACTCATTCTGACTTCTGAGGTAGCTGAATTGATTAGTGATCGCCATAGTATAAGATGATCCACTTGCTTGATAGTTCACTAGACATTTTTAGGATCTAGTGCACAAATATGAAGCCGGAACATACCCTTTACTAGAGGTAATATATTAGTACACTACACTAAGAAATTTGCACTCCTCCACTGATACCGCTATTACAACACATTTAAACCGCTTATAAAGTATATATTAAAGACTACTATTTAATAGATAGTATGTTTCCAAATATTTCTCATTTGTAATGACAATATTCCTTAGCCTACTTTAAATGACAGAGTTTTTTCATGAAAATATTTTCTAACTGATGCTCTTCTTGACAAACATCACTAGCATATCAATGTAATGGTCTCCGTCATCCTTTAGCATTCTATAAATACCTTCTAAATTATCTCTTAAATATGCTGTGGAAATCATTGCTGAAAATTGCACAGATGATCAGCCCTGCTGGAAACCTCTTTCAGATTCTTCTCTGAAAACACCTCTTGTGCTGTACTTTGGTAAAATCCCATTTGCAAGTGATGATAAAAAATAAACATTCAACACACACACACACACATATATATATATATATATATATATATATATAGCAATTTTTGTAATGCAGAAGTATAAGTACAAAACACAGGTATCAAAGAAGCCACCTAATAATTATTATTTTAAGTTCTTCATAGCTAAAACAAGCTTTTTTAAAAAAAGGAAAATTATTAGAAACATCTAAACACCACATTTTTCATTAGTTATGGAACTTTGCAATAGATCAGGTTATGAAGACACAAATAGCTGTCAGTCAATGATTGCTCAAATGTATAGTCTTTATACAAGTAATGGGATCTGTTATACCCGTTATCCAGAAAGCTCTGTATAACGAAAAGGCCGTCTCCCATTTTATCCAAACAATCTAAATTTTTAAAAATGATTTCCTTTTTCTCTGTAATAATAAAACAGTATCTTGTACTTGATCCAAACTAAGATATAATTAATCCTTACTGGAAGCAAAACCAGCCAATTGGGTTTATTTAATATTTATATGATTTTGTAGAACACTAAGGGGCACATTTACTATGGGTCGAATATCGAGGGTTAATTAACCCTCAATATTCGACTATCGAAGTTAAATCCTTCGACTTCGAATATCGAAATCGAAGGATTTACCGTAATTCGTTCAATCGAACGAACAAAGGAAAAATCGTTCGAACGATTTTCCTTTGATCAGAAATTGCTAGGAAAGCCTATGGGGACCTTCCCCATAGGCTAAAATTGGTGCTCGGTAGGTTTTAGGTGGCTAAGTAGGTGGTCGAAGTTTTTTTTAAAGAGACAGTACTTCGACTATCGAATGGTCGAACTATTTTTAGTTCGAACCATTCGATTTGAAGTCGTAGTCGAAGATCGAAGTAGCCAATTCGATGGTCGAAGTAGCCAAAAAAATACTTTGAAATTCAAAGTATTTTTCATTCTAATCCTTCACTCGAGCTAAGTAAATGTGCCCCCTAAGGTATGAAGATCCAAATTACAGAAAGATCTGTTATTTGGAAAACACCAGGTCCAAACCATTCTGGTCCCATACCTGTAAAACAACGTCGACTGGTGCGTCCCGGTCCCACCTGGAGTGCATACAAAGGGTATGCTTTTAATTTTATTAAAAATATGGAGATGTCAGAGAATCTGGGAGTTGAGCATTATACAATCGCTGCGATAAAAAAATGTTTTGCGGCAAAATTGCCGCGCATATAAAAATTGGCGCTCGTCAAAATTGGCGCGCGTCAAAATTATTTTCACGCCTGTTGACTTCAATGGGTTTTGCAATTTTTTTAGAAGTTTCTTGAATTTTTTAGCAAAGCGAAATGGGACAGATTCCCCCATCACTACTATACACCCCACATATACAGGGAAGATTGTAGCATGCTTCTGTTATGTGCAAATAATATGCAATACAGTGCAACCCCATGATTTCTTTGTACTGGTTGCTCAAAATATATCAGTTGTAGTAACTAAGAGCAGTTCCTGCATTCAGTTCAGGACATATCCTCCCACACACACAGCTACAGTCCTCCTACACACTTTTTGTACACGCACAGCACCTGGGATGTAGCAGCAACCCCTTAGGCAATAAAGGATCATAAGGTATTTCACAGGGTTCTGTATTGCCTAGGTAAGCATGGTACTACTGAACAACTTTGACAATAGATATAATTTTTTAATGAGATCCAAATGTTGCAATAGTTTAAGCAAGTGTGATTAGCTAAGGGGGAGTTATATTGAAAAAATATATATATATACCTCATCATTTGCTTCTTTATTAAGGTAATTTGCCAATCATTGTGCAACTTTATTGCTATTTATATAATTTTTTTTTACAAGAAGAATAAAACATGAATTTGTTTGCTTTGACTGTACCAGTGTCCCAGCATTCTATATAAATATCTGTTCCTTCCTCTTATGTTCTGCATCTCCTGTTGTTAAGTACTGGCTGCTTTTGTGTTTCCAATGTAGCAGATCTTCTGGAAACCCAACTTCTCTCATTCTTACTACATCGCTATCCCTTTGGCACCAGAATGCTTTTGTGTATATTTTTCATCTTCTATTCTTCTTCTTTTTTCCCATTGGTGCTATACACCCTAGTGATGAGTCTTTGCTTTTTTGCATTCACTTTGAGCTACCTGAGGAAGACTTGTCTGTGTTGGTTTTTTTTGGATTTTATAATGTTTGGCTGTATCGTTGACATTTGTAACAGGTAGTAGAAAGTTTGTAGCTAGTTTCAATGAAAATTCAAATTGTGTTGCTTATGAAATTATATAGGTACAATAGGGAGTAGTAGTCAGTAGGGATGTAGCGAACTGTTCGCCGGCGAACTAGTTCGCGCGAACTTCGACTGTTCGCGTCCGCCGCAAGTTCGCGAACGTCGCGCGACGTTCGCCAATAGGCGTTCGCGTCAAAATCGGTCGCCCATTCGACCATTCGATCGCTAAAATCGAACGATTTTCGTTCGATTCGAACGAAAATCGTTCGATCGAACGATTAAAATCCTTCGATCGTTCGAATCGAACGATTTTCGGATGATCGAAGTTCGCGAACAGTTCGCGAACAGTTCGCAAATTTTGCCGGTGTTCGCGAACGGCGTTCGCGAACACATCGGCGGCGGTTCGCTACATCCCTAGTAGTCAGAAGTACATTGCAGCTGCATTTATTCTTTTTCTCCATTTTTCTACAACTAGAGGAAGAGCTAGGGGTTGAGTGAACTTTAGTAGCTCCCATTACTGACACTTTCAAGTACTATGATTTTGTCATTTGTTAGGCTTAAAGGTGCTCAGCCTTTCAGTTTAGACATTGGAGGAATATGTATAGTGAATAAAGTACCCCTATTGTAAAAAAATAAGGATATTATAAGTCACTGAGGAGTTCCATGACCATATAAAAACACGAGGCCGAAGGCCGACTGCTTTTGTACAGGTCATGGAACTCCGAGGTTACTTCTAATATCCTCATATTTTCCAACAAGGGGTACTTTATTTATTATAATACACAAGTTTTAGTGAGTCATGTGACAAAAATGACATCACTGATATAACTGATGACTAGTCAACATTTATAAGGACATAATTTACAGGATATTCGTGGCTTTTGTGTATTAGAGGCCTATTTACTATTTTTCAAGGTTGAGAAAAAAATGCACGTTGTAAAAAAAAAACGAGCAGCAAAAAAAATAAAATAAAATGCGACAGAATATTCCAACGTGTTTTTTCTTCAGGAAAAGAGTTGAGAATCATATTGTCCTATTCATTTTCAATAAAGTTAAAAAAACTTGAACGTTTTATTGAACTGGGAAAGTAAATATATAATTATAGCTGTTATAGACAATTCCCATTGACTCCTATTGAACCTTACTCGCTTACTGAGTTTCCTCTGATGACTTTTCGTGGTTTTATTCTTTAATAAATCCTGACCAGTGATGGACGAATTTGTCCCATTTCGCTTTGCTGAAAAATTCTCGATTTTCCCTCGAAATTCGCGAAAGGGCGGAAAATTTGCGATTCGAGAATTTTGACGCCAATGTCAATTCGTGGGAGTCAAAATCGACGGCGCCGACAATTTGCCACGCATTGAAATCATGGGCGTCTGTTGTCGACAGCGTTGGAATTGTCGCCGTCGCCTAAAAAACCGTTGTCACGGCAAAATCACGAATTTATTGGCTGGTGGCGAAACACTGAAATTCACGGCAAATTCATGTCTGGCGAATAAATTCGCCCATCACTAATCCTGACTATTCAAGGTTGCAAAGAATATTAAGTTGAGTCATGTTTGTTCTTTTGTTGCATTTTTTCTTGAATCATGAAAAAAATAAATTTTGATAAATTGGCCCCATAGTGACTATGAAGATTTTTTATGCTTTTTTTAGATTTACCTACACTAGATGGCCCCATAGTGTTTATCAGATCTCTCCCCATTCTAACATCATAAGAAGCGACGGAGAGAGCTTCAGCTGTCAAGTACCTTCTTAACCTCAGGCCGAGGGAGGGGGTATAAGTCATCAAGTCAGTATGGGACGTGTTAAGTGCTGTGCTGGTTGGGAAATTTTGTTTTAAGAAGTACATATTACAACTCAGTAGCTAGAGCCAAATTCATTTGTTTGAGATTTTCATAGATTTAGAGGTAATATCTGTTGGGGGTTCCAGGATTCGTATTATCCAGAAGCAGAGCATTAGTGCCATTGGCTCATAGTGGCATAAAGACAATGTTACAGACCACATAGGGCCCTTGGCTTGATAAAGGTGTTGATTATTTGCAATATACAGTATATATATACAATTGACCCTAGGAATTTTGGGTCAGCACCTGGTACATGCAAAAGGTTCCCGTTCCAAGTTGAGCACTCTGCACTTGCTGCCAGTATAAGAGAATGGCATAATCCACTGATGTCAGCAAGCAGATATTTAGGGAGGCTCATCAGTGCACCAGCTTTTAAAACAAAATCTTTTATTTCTGAAACTCAAGGTTTTGTTGCAATTTTCTGCAACTGGCTTATTTATCAACGGTGTATTTGACAATGGATGAAAGTTAGAGTTTACCAATTGATGATGAATAGAGAGTGGTGGAATTTAATTGTGGTGAACTTTTATTTTCCACTTTGATAAATCTGCCCATAACACTGCAACTCTGTGGAGCAGGGACGTGTAGCACTTAATGTGAAACATAACAGTATTTTGTATTTATTTGTATTTTATTATTGTTTTAATGGCTGTTTATTCTCCTATACTGGACTCTATCTACTGTACAGTGCTGTATACACACGTTCAAAAACAGGATGTTTCCAAGCTCTTCATTTGCAAGGTCTCTCTTTACAACCTCCATTGAGATGACCTTCTTATATTAGGGCTCAGGCTCCAACTGAGGCCTTCTGCTTCAAGCTTCACACAGTAATTCATCTTTCTCAAGGTGATGTCCAAAGGCGCTGAACCTTGGAATCCCCTCCCCTTTTTCACTAGGAAATACCTATAACTGCTTTTGGCCAGTAGCGATTCCTCCCTCTCTCGGGGCACGGTGACACTATGGGATGTCCTACAGTTGTGATATAGTAGTACGTGCCGTACATATAGTTAGGCAGTTATTATAAAACTTAATGGGGGAATGTAATATGTTTCATCAGAGCATAAAAAGTTTGACAATTGCAAACCTTAGTGACAAAAATTTTCACTGTTTGCGTTCTTTTTGACTGGTTTCAGACCACAACAACTTCCTCACAAAGTTTGCAAACAAATGGCTTTTGCGAACACGTTTAGGGGTTTATTTATCGAAGTCCGAATTTATCTCAATATTTTCTCCTACAAACTCTGATCAAATCTGCTTGTGTTTTTTAAGCTTATTTATTATTACATTTTCCCGAAAATTCGCTTTGCAGGGAAAAATCAGATTATCATGTTTTTTTCCAGATTTTTCACCCAAAAATTCAGATTTCTTATGCTTTTTGCCTGAAAACTTCAGGGTATTGCAAGAAATCCAGCGCACATCCAAAAATCATTGGGACTTCCCCTATTGACTTATATACAACCTCGATAGGTCTAAGATTTTCAGATTTGGGGGCAGATGTATCAAGGGTCGAATTTCGAGGGGTTAAATCCCTCGAAATTCGACTGGGGAATAAAATCGAATAGGCAATTCGGGCGAATTTACGCGCTGGCGAATAGTCGAATGGGCGAATATTCACAAGGCGAACAGGCGCATGATCAAATATTCGCCCGGCGAATAGGCGCACGATCGAATATTCGATCGAAGGATTTTCATTCGATCAAAAACTTAGAAAACAAGCCTATGGGACTTTCCCATAGGCTTTTAAAGCAATTCGGTAGGTTTTAGGTGGCGAAGTAGGCAGTCGAAGTATTTTTAAAAGAGACAGTACTTCGACTATCGAATGGGCGAATAGTCGAATAGTCATGGCGTTTTTTCGCTCGATCTATTCGAATCATTCTACTTGAAATTCGAGCTTTTTCCCCTCTATTCATTCACCCGAGCTTGGTGAATGGGCCCCCAGGACTTTTCCATCCTCGGGATTTAATAAATTCCAAAAAATTCTTGATTTTTTAAAAGTCTGATTTTATAAAAAAGAAATCACACATTTTTCATGATTTTTGCATTCGGAGTTTAGTAAATAACCCCCTTAGTGTATGTAATAAAATGTCACAATGACAAAGGTTTTTTGCGCAAAAATATTGAACGGGACTCCAGAGCAGGTGTTAACCCTAACATTTGTTTAGCGATAATGAGCAATTTGATATTTGCGATCAGAACTAAACATTTGCAAAAACAAGATTTGAAATATTGCGTGCAATTTTATTACTTTCCCCCAATGAGTTTTATGGAAGGTGAAAATAGGAAATACTAAAGTTTCTACAAAAATATAGATTCTAAAGCTTCATAGATGCCACTGAAATGCCACAAAATAAACATAATGTCTTCACCTCTTACTATTCCAATTAAACAAATACAAAGAAAAAAATGAAGGCATCGTTTTTCTATAATCTGCGTTTGTAAACTGCTATGCAGAATCCATTGAAATATTAACTAAAGATGCAGGAAAATACTAACTTTTACAAGCCTTTATTATTTGCATTCTAGAAACTAATTAAAAATCAGCCTGTTTGGGGACTTGTGCAACATACTCTTCTAATGCTGTATAACATAATTTGTTTTTATCTAAACATGCAATTTACTAAAGGTTATAACAAGTATTCCCTCAGTGGGTCTGAGCAGGACAAGTCTATTACTTTTCCTTTATCCACATAACTAGCGCAAGGCTCCAGTGGTGCCTTTAATACTTTTTTCCTAAGCCTGGCTTCCCCGCAGCGCAACAATTTTCCCAAAAGAAATACTTTAGCTCTGCCTATGAACAGGTTCTCTGATGAAAATGTTTCTGAAAAGTTTATGGAAAAAAGCACAAGTTGGGACTTATAAGAAAAAACGTACCCGCTGAGGATACAGCTAGAGAAGTGAGATAAATCCTGATGAGAAGAAAGAGAATTGCAAAAAAATACGGCACAAAAATGAGGACAAGTGAATTCCTAATGCAAAAAGGTTTGTAGAAATGTAGATAAATGTGAAGTCTAATCAATAGTGTGCAAAATATTTATTAGTAGACTGCAATCGATCTGGTATTTTAATCATTTACATAAATACAAATGTGTGGTTAGTTTAGAAATGAATGTCCATTGAACTATGCCAGTGCGTTAGCTTATTTGGTGCATAAAGATCCTTGATGTGTTTATAGGACGACATTACTATAACACAGGTAATTATTTATGATATTAATACGACAGATGCTTTGGTGCTTCAGCCACTTCACATAAGGTATGTGCTTTCCTTGAGCATGTGACACTTGTTCCTATTTCTTGCCTGTGTATAAGACATATGCTTGAACAACCACTCAACCCAGGCGTCCCAATACATCATTGTACTATGGCATGTGTGCACAAGGAAACGGGTCATAGTGCTCTGGTGCCACACAAAGCATAAGTTAGCTAAAATATATTTTAGGTCATACTTACATACCTTGCAAAGTGATCTCTCATGCCTTACCCAAGTGAGTCATTATACCTACTGATCAGGGTCGGACTAGGCTGTCGGGACACCGAGAAAAAAACCCGGCAGGCCCCTCAGGGGCCCTGCTAACCCAGACCTGCTCCCTGGCCAGAAACCCTGGTCTCTACCCCCTGACCCGAAACCCTGGTCACTGCCCCCTGACCTCCCCACACAGCCCTGATTGCAGACAAAAAAAAGAATAAAGGTGGCCATAGACGTAGAGATCTGAACGGGTCTCTCCCCGATATGCCCACATTGAAGTGGGTGATATCGGGCTGATACTGTCGTGGGCCCTAGGGCCCAACGATCGGATCATAATGGATCAGATACGGGTGCACTGATGCAGCCGCGATCCAATGGGATTTTTTAACCTGCCCGATTGAGATCGGCCAGATATCGACAGGGGAAGCCCATCGGATGGCCCCACACATGGCCCATAAACTGCCGAATCGGCCCGGGCATGTGTTGGGGGCTGCTGGGTATTGTGGCTGAAGCGATAGTCCTAGTGGGCCCTGTACCCCCTAGTCCGACACTGCTACCTATTTCCTACAATTGTACCTATTTCTGCTACAATTCTGGTTTTGATGTCTGTCTTATCATACCTGTACTGCTGTGACTCTCCAGTTTTTCCTGATTTTAACTTGAATAATGCTTCTTGATATTTGTTCTGCCTGTTGTGACTCCAGCCTGACTCTAACCCTGATCCCCTACAATTCTCTAGTTCAAGGAATTGCTGCCTGTTCCTGAGCTTCTGCTCTGTGACCTTCAAACAGCATCAGAGGCAGAGTGATGTGAAGAGCTTATTGTGCACTTTTGAGTCTGCGAATTTTGGTCACATATTCCTGCTGGTGAAAAATGTCTGCATATGAGGACAGTGAAGGTGAACAATATCAATAGGCACTGGTTAATCATAAATATATATATATATATACTTAACTGAAGGATGTGCAGTTCTAGCTACAGAAAAAAACAGGATATTGCCCCTACATAAAAAATATATAGATGTATATATGTAAGCATATTTTGGTTTAGATATTTTATTTCTAATACAGCAGTGCACATTTCATATACAGTTATATAATCTAATATCAAGAATGCTCAGGACCTGTGGTTCTCAAGATAAAAGGTCTTTTTTTCCATAATTTTCCATAATTTGGCTCACCATGCCTGAAAATAAAAATCCCAGTCATGGAGCATTATAGAATACTCAATAATAATGCAGATATGGTGCATATAAGGGCTCTAGTGACTAAATGGCTTTTAATGTGTTGAAATATATATTTTATTTTAAATGGGGCAAGATTATATATGTAGTTCGCCATAACCGATATCGATTTATAGAGCCTAGTTTGGATCAAGTAGAAGATACCATTTTATTATTAAATTGATTTAGATTGTTAGCTGTACGGGTCAAGGACCTTCATCCTTTTGTCTGTTTGACACTAAGGGGCAGATTTATCAAGGGTCGAAGTTCAAAAAAAGTTCGAACTTCGAATTCAAAAAGACCAACTGAATAGAGGTCGAAGTTTTTTGGGGGTTGAAGTTTCCCGTATTTGATCGTACGATCGAAGGAATAGCGCCTTCGATCTACTTCAATTCGAAGTTTTTTTAAGGTTCTAGAAGGTCTCCCATAGGCTAAAACGGCACTTCGGCAGCTTTTAGGCGGCGAATGATCGAAGTCAAAGTTTTAAAGAGACAGTACATGATAAATTTTGATATTCGAATTTCAAAGTTTTTTTCAACTGGTCGAAGTACCCAAAAATTACTTCGAAATTCTAAGTTTTTAACTTCGAACCTTCACTTCGACCTTTGATAAATCTGCCCTTAGTTCTTAATCTTTATTGTAACTGTACTTCGTACTTATTTGTAGTTAGTGTTCTTATATTAATTTATTGTTCTGCTATATACAGTGCTGTATATTCAAATAGCGACATATAAATAAAAATATACATACAAACATTATTACAGAGAAGAAGGGAATCACTTTTACAAATTAGAACAATTTGCTTAAAACAGTGGCATAACTAGAAATGACTGGGCCCCACAGCAAATTATTTTTTAGGCCCTTAAAATGTCTAGAGATTAACCTGTTTAACCAATTTGCATATGAATTAGAGCTTCATGGGGCCCCTATACTTCCTGGGGCCCCCTGCAGCCGCAGGGTCTGCTTCCTCTGTAGTTATGCCACTGTTTTAAAGTGCAGACTATGAGAGACGGTTTTCCTGTAATTTAGATAATTCGGAAAATGGATAATGGGTTTCCGGAAAACGGATCCTATACCTGTACTTAATAAATAGTACAGGCAGGGAGATTGAGAGTCTGAGTAATTAAAAAGTAAATAAATAAACAAATACACACACAGTCACATCAAAGTTCTAAGAGGTACAGGAGGAAAAATGCATCTGTGCTTAGTACAACTGTGAGGTTGATAAATGCAGGTAGAAAATGTGACATTTCAGTGAAAAAATGGTATATTATGTATTATAATGAGTTACAGCAGCATTGATCAAAAAGTTCACATAAAATAAGAGCTTACAAAAAAAGAACATGAATTACCATGGCACAATAGAGACACTATCCTACTGAGTTCATACCTTTACTATAAATAACGTGTCACTCCTGTGCAAGATCCTTTCGGAAGATAAAAAAAAAAGTATCTCGAAAATGCAAGAGAAAAGGGGAATTGCAGGAATTTGGGATTTACCAGTTTTTAACTGACAAACCTCTTGTATGGTCTTGAAACTGTACTACCTTGGTTCGCTCGATGTGTTTCGCTGCTACTGGGCGTGCCTCTTGTTCAAAGACAAGGAATCTTCAGGAGTAGAATGTAGTCCTCTAGTCTGACCCGCATCCAACCCTAACCCACAATGGTTGGCCACATTTCAACCCCAACTGGGTCAACAGGCCTGGACTGGGAGTCAAAATAGGCCCTGCCAATCCAAGTACACAGAGGCCCAAACAGCCCCCTACCAGCCCAAATAGCCCCCTATATGGTAACTTTCTTTGGAACCATACAGCAGCCCCTCTGGCATTTGCCAGAACCTACAGATTGCCAGTCCAGGCCTGGCTCAACCCGAATACCACTACCAGGCATGGGCTGATTCAGGCAGTGAGCAGGTAACAACCAGAGGACAAGAAAAACAAAGGGTGAATTGTCAGCATCCTTAGCCCTTACAGTCTAGAATACAGTACCTACTTGATCTGTTACAGTCCTGCTCATTGATCAACGTTCGGTGCCATTTAATAATTTCCCTGTTTACTTATCACTCACTTTTGCTACTTATCTTACCCAAGTCACCTAATATTTTATATTATGTAATCTATATTGGTTCAGGAATAATATCTTTGTCAGATCCTTTTTTAATAATGTCTGCTTTTCCAGTCGAGACCCCATTTGTTTTAACGTTCAGTATGGAAAGATGGATGATCACTGTAATCTATCTGTCCTGATGAAGGTCAGTGAACATATTATAAATCTCTTCTCTACTGAAGCATGAACCTTGCCTTCCCTTTAGAAATACGCAAAGGACAGAGACATTTATCTGCCTCTGTTTAATGATGTGTTGTTTTCAAAATACATTTTAGAGATTTTAGCAAAATAAATATTACTTAGCCTAACAGTGACCAATGCACATTACTGCTTAGCTTAGCCGGGACCTTCTCTCCATATGCAGCCATTTAAAACCGACCATATGGGGAAATTCCCCTCATTCATTTTCTAGGCTCTAGGTTACATGAGATGCAGGCACTGAATACAAGGAGAACAGTGTAATAAACATGGCAAGAAAACTCTGATATTTCTGTTTTTTGAATGCTTGAGACAGCAAAGGGTTAGAGAATAAATAAATGTACTTTAATAGTGTTGGAGTAAAAATGTGCATCCTCTAACTAAGAACCCATCCCAGAGTTATAACTGAAGCTGACATGTACAATATGATAAAAAAAAATGTGCACCTAAGATGCTTAAGCTTGCGTTATTGCACAGTCTTCTAGCCTGTGATATCTGCTAAAGTGAAGCTCTATGTATTTGAGCTGGATTGTGGTAGGAATGCGAAATTACAGTGGGCGAAAATAGAAAATACAGAATTATATATTTTGTTCCTACAGATATTGAACAATGAAGCCTTCTTGTATCTCTTGGCTTCCACGAAGGGCAACAATTGCTATGTCTTATACGAAAAACATCATCAAGAGTCATCAAGTTAAAGAGTCTTCATGTAGGTCAGGAAGCCTAGACACAATTGGGGGCAGATTTATCAAGGGTCGAATTTCGAAGTGAAAAAAACGTCGAAATACGACCATCGAATAGGGTAGTCCGACATTTTAAGTCGAAGGATTTTTAAGATAGTACGATCGTACGATTTTACAAAAAATCCATTGTCTTCTCAAAACTTACTGGCTATAGGTTGTAGGAGGTCCCCATAGGCTAACATAGCAATTCGGCAGGTTTAAGGTGGCGAAGTGTCGAAGTTTTTTAAAGAGACAGTACTTCGATATTCCAATGGTCAAATATTCGAAGTATTTTCAATTCGAATCAAAGTCGAATTTGGCCTATTTGATGGTCAAAGTACCCAAAAATTACTTTCGAAATTCAAAGTTTTTTAATTCGAAAATTCACTTCGACCTTCGATAAATCTGCCTCCTAATCTTGCCTAGATATTTCCTAATGTCTCTTTCCACTCATTCCTTATCATTTGTGTTCACCGCCATCCCAAATAATTGGTCTCATTCAATGTTCCACAGAAATGCATTCTCCATGGATAGTAATGTATTTGACACCATGAGGACTGCTGCTCTCCTGAAGCCAAACATCTGGCAAAACTCACTTATGCGTATAACTGCAGATGGAGATGAAATGCTCTGCACACATAATAAATGGAAGATAATTTCCAACTTATAAATAGGTTATATTTTCCCTATAGGTATTATGCATTCAATCAAATTGAGCAGATTGAAACCATTTCCATGTTAAGTGCTTTGTCCTTCTTTCACATTATTATTATTATTATTATTATGGTTATTTATGGCGCACCCATCAGTAAAAAGTAAGTGGTTACCTCATTTTATACGAGATGCTCATGTTTATTCTTGGCTTGTGCTAATGTGTTTAGAAAAGCTATTTAGACTATTTCTCCAATAGAAAGGGCCTGTGTCTTTCTGACATAGAACACTGCTCATGAACAAAAAAAAAAAGCCATAATCCACAAAGTGATGGGTATGAGTCTCATGCTGTGGGTGTGAAATGAGTCATTAATTCTTCCCATAATGACATGTAAAGCGTGAAGTGCTGCTAAAATAACCCAATAAGGATGTTATTTCATTGGCGGTGAATAGAAATATATTTGTGTAAGTTTTATTATCTTATAGACAGATGCTTTCCAAAAATAATGGTAATAACTGGACCATATGATGAATGTGTCTCCTTTGAGATTTGGCATGGTTAACAATTGTGTATAAATATCTATATATATATACACACACAAATATAATACTGTTACTATGTCTGCACTTTACTTTGATTGAGGTCATCACCAACCAATGACACTTTGACTGTGTTGTCAGTGACAGTCAAAACCCTCCCATTCAGCTCTCACTACTCCTGATGTTATTTAATGGAAAGAGCATTGGTTGATGCACATGGAGTGGGGACATGAAAAAACATTTTGAGTTTTTTTTTTTTTTTTGCATGGTAGTCCACTGATCTATGTACATCACCAAGGATTCTCTCCATTAAACAGCACTGGGAGCTATGATAAGTAGAGAGTAACATACAGGTATGGGACCTATTATCCAGAAAGCTCGGGACCTGGGGCTTTCTGGATAACAGATCTTTCCGTAATTTGGATCTTCACACCTTAAGTCTACGAGAAAATCATGTAAACATTAAACAAACCCAATAGGCTGGTTTTCCCTCCAATAAGGATTAATTATATCTTAGTTGGGATCAAGTACAAGGTATTGTTTTATTATTACAGAGAAAAAGGAAATAATGTACAGCTCTGAGCACTTAAGTATGAATAAATACAGGTATGGGACCCGTTGTCCAGTATGCCGGTTTTCCAGATAATGGATCTTTCTGTAATTGTAATTAAACAAACCCAATAGGCTGGTTTTGCCTCCAATAAGGATTAATTATATCTTAGTTGGGATCAAGTACAAGGTACTGTTTTATTATTACAGAGTAAAAGGAAATCATTTTTTAAAATTTGGATAATTTGGATAAAATGGAGTCTATGGAAGACAGCCTTTCGTAATTCGGAGCTTTCTGGATATCGGATCGTATACCTGTAGCACGTGCCATTGCCCTAAAGGAAGTATTTGGATGACGTAAGGAAGAACAAGCAGCTAGAGTAAACTTAACCATTATGCAAAGCTGAAACTATTACGAAAGTTGGTAATACTTTAATGGAATTCTGGAAGAATAACGAGTGAAATAAATATACATTTACAGATTATTATTATAATTCACATTAAAAATACAAATGGTCGTGTGGGCATTTAATAGCAAAACCACGTAAATAGGTGCTTAGCAAAGGGCAGTCTATTTTACTAAAACACCACTTTCAGATTGTAGATTGAAGAAATCTTATACAAATTGTCAAATAATGGCATTTGCAATGAATCTGGTACAACAGAAGTCCCAGGGAAGCCACATGCAGCGCAGTAAATGTGTTACATGACGCAAAAGGAAAGACAAAGAGTACAAAGAAAATGTTACACTCAGTAGGAATCTTCTCTATTTTAGTATTTCTACTCTTTGTCCACAATTCCCAGGCTATTTATATATTTTGTAATAAAATATGTTGGTGGAAAATTATATATACCTGTATAAACAGTAGGAAGAATTCAACAGGGTATGAAGAAAAAGACAGCGACTTGCTGTGTAAAGTGGCCCAGAAATGGATCAGAGGCACATACTGTGTCCATATGTAGATTTTCTAAGTAAACCAAGTGCAGGTGTTATTTTCCCATACTAAGCCCCTAGATTAATAACAGTGTCATAACTATAGAGGAAGCAGACCTCGCAAGGGTCTGCTTCCTCTATAGTTGTAGAAACTAGGAACCAGCCGCCTGCCCCTGCTCCCCAGCCTCTTACTTACCTAAAAACAAGTTTCGATAACCGGTGGAGAAAGCAAGACGGGCAGCCATGTACGTGGTGGTGAGGGTTGCTGTGGTTGTGTGCGCCGGGCCCCCCAAATAATCTTTGAAAGGGGGGCCAGTGTGAGGTAGTTACACCACAGATTATTAACCACTCTTTCTTGTCAGTGACATCATATGCATTTTTTTTTTATAGATTTGTATGATATTGTTATTTTCTCCTTACAAAAGCTACAACCCGGCTACATACTGTACATAACCCTTACCCATGGTTCCTGTCTCGTGTATCTATTGCCCTGGTGTTGTTTTGTGCCTTCCCCAATCTTGATCACCACTAGTCACTGGAGCTTCACTGTGGCTTCTTTAGGAGGAGTCCGGAGGCCAGTGTCGGAATTGGCTGGCGGGAACACCGGGAAAAAAACAGATGAGCCCCAGCCCAGACCCTCTCCCCCAAAAACAACACTGCAGCGCTGCACACCTGCAGTGACAGCATTTGAGCAGGCGTGCGTCGCACCGGCATGCGTTGCACTGGCATTCTCACAGCAGTGAGTTACACAGACAGGCAAGCAGAGGGAAGCCGGGAGGGGGCTCCAGGTGACTGCCTGGAGGGCCCTAGTTGTGGCAGTCCCGGTGGGCCCCCATTGCTCCAGTCCAACCCTGCTGAAAGCTAAATTGGATGTAAAGAAGAAGGAATCAAGGGAGATTTACAACACCTCCGTATGCATCCACAATGGTTGGCACAATCAGATTAACTGCTGTCCCAAAGAATAATATTGGCCTACCATAGTTTGCAGTTAAAATGTTGCAATTTTACCTAATTTATTGGCACTAATAGTGGTTGCATATCTTTATACACCCTCTACACTATGCATAGGATGTAAGGGCATAAAGCAAAACATAAAAAGTGAAGAATCGTGAGAGAACAATTATATACTAACGTTTCGGCTGTCACACCAGCCTTTGTCAAAGTAACAAAATGTTAAAACATTTGCCTATAAATACCCCACCAGTGGCGCGAAAATGTTACAAACCCTCCCACTCTGACGTGTATATCTGTGAAAATGCTGGCAGGGTGCTTCCCTACCAAGAAAACCCCAAACCTCTTTGGGGTTTTCTTGGTAGGGAAGCACCCTGCCAGCATTTTCACAGATATACACGTCAGAGTGGGAGGGTTTGTAACATTTTCGCGCCACTGGTGGGGTATTTATAGGCAAATGTTTTAACATTTTGTTACTTTGACAAAGGCTGGTGTGACAGCCGAAACGTTAGTGTGATTTAATAAATTCACCATTTCTTTATAAGTCCTGAGTTGTGCGGCTTCTTTGGAGGAGGATTATATATATATATATATATATACACATATATACTGTATATATATATTACATATAAAAAATATTACTCACCAAGAATAACATTTTTAAAACAATATTGGGTGCATTACTAACGCAGTAATGGAAATAGTGTTAGCCCCACACATTACATTTCCCAATAATTTAGGTCAGATATATGTACAGCATAGTGTAATTTTTGTACACCCAGCTTTAAACGGGGGAACTAGAGGAACAGGAATAGGTTTAAAGATGGCACACGTTATTTAAAAGGACAAATGATTGACCCTGTTAGGGAAGGCTTGACAAATTACTTTTGTTATATATATACATGGTCAATATAAAGATCAGGCTAATGATGTTTCCACTAGAGAGCAAGTAACAAGAGGACATTGATTGAGACCGGACAAAAGGCATTCAAATGGTCAGTATCTGAATAGAATGAGCAGCCTGTGCTCCAACAAGGATTTGCAGTAAGGAGTAGCTCTCCTCTAGGCTCTGAGTCTAGTGAAGGGACTGCTGTTGGATAGGGAATCAGGCTTAGATTCATTTACCCGTAACAAGAAAATCTCCTACCCTACGTAGACACTAACACCATTGCTCTACTCTATAGCTGGACATTAACCTTTTTTGGTCTAATATAGCCCAATATAGCGTTATGCTAGCCATGTATATGCTTAAACCTATAAAACTGTACAGGACACAATCATGAACTCAAGAATATAATGGTTGGTAACTGGGACTGGGAACCTGTGAACAACTGACGTCACTAGAGATTATGAAGGGCAGCTATCTGAAGGTAGTTGTAAATCTGCTATGGATCTGTTATACTGTATTTAACACTCATCTTTTTAAATATATAGCATTGTGGGTTTCTCTTTTATTTATTTCTGTATGGATATATTGATCTATTAACCATTTAATTTCACATTTAATTTGTGCTCAGTGCCAGCCATTTTTTGAACATTTTGTGCCCTCTTATTTTTAGCTTTCTAAATCTGGCAGAGTTTCTGTGAACTAGATTTGCCCAGGAGCAGTAAGCCATAGCAACCAAAAAGATGTTTGCATTTTAAAATGTAACCAGTAAATTCTACCTGCTGATTGGTCGCTATGGGTTACTGCCCCTGAGCAAAGTTAGTGCCTTTTATTATTATGTTTTCATGATATAGATATAAAGATATTTTATCCTCAAAAATTCGACGGATTTGGAAAGCCTTGTGACTTTCGAACCTGCCAATGCCAGATATGAATAGTTTTATGGAGATTTCTGACTTTTATAGATCCCAGCATGAAATTTCTGAATTTTCAAAGCACTACAGTAGACTACGGTACACTTTAGATTCCAAAGCCAAAAATCCTGGTTTATATATGGTTACCCCAGGAAACCATATATTTTTGAAAAGTACACATTCTGCCAAATACAAAATGGGTAACCATGTCTTTCAACTCCTAATTAGGGATGCACCGAATCCACTATTTGGGATTTGGTCGAATCCCCAAATCCTTGGTGAAAGATTCGGCCAAATACCGAACCGAATCCTAATTTGCATATGCAAATTAGGGGCAGGAAAGGAAAAAGTGGAAACAACTCTTCTTTTGTTATGTAAAGTCATGTGATTTCCCTACCCACCCCTAATTTACATATGCAAATTAGAATTCAGATTCGGTTTGCCAGGCACACGGATTCAGCCGAATCCAGCTGAGAAAGGCCGAATCCTGGCCAAATCCTGGATTCGGTGCATCCCTAGTCCTAATTACCAAACATCAAAGCTTTTCTGAACTTAGAAGTAGTTTTTATAAAAATTTATGAAAATTCTGAAAAATCACCTCAAAAATGTCACTTTGCAAGTTCGTATCTACCACAAAGCATAAGGTACCAAGAAATCCTAAATATGAATGCCAAGGGTCCAGTTGTGCATAGGATTACCAAAGTAACTGGCGCTTAGAGACCCCAAAATTAAGATAAGTGCATAAAAATTGTCCCAGAGGTCACTTCAGATACTGAAATTTTTTTACTGCAGTTTTGGGGGGTTAAAACACAAAACATAAGTTGATCCCCCACAAATATTTTTGGAAAGTACACATTCGGCTGAATCCAAAATGGGTAATCACCTCAAAGCTTTTAGCATCTTATCCCCCACACAGCATAATGTACCAGGAAAAAACATCCTAAATATGATTGCCAGGGGTCCACTGTACAGTTTGATGCTCATTGTGGATAGGATTACCTAAGTATCTAGAACTAAGAGACACCAAAATGAAGTTAGTGCATACAAATTGTTACTTCAGCTTCTGAAAATTCAACACATTTACTGCATTTTTTGTGGGGTAAAAACACAAAAAATACAATGACCCCCCAAAGCTTATATATTTTTGGAGAGTACACATTCGGAGGAATCCAAAATGCATAACCAAGTCTTTCTTACTCCAAACTACTGAGTTGCAGTGCTTCCCCAAAATCGTCAGTTTTGACGAAATACCTGAAAATCACCTCAAAGCTTCCACTTTCTAGCATCTTTTCTCCCACATAGCATAAGGTCTCAAGAAAAAAGCATTCTAGATAAGATTGCCAGGGGTTCACTTTTGATGCCCATTGTGCATAGGATTACCAATGTTTCTGGTGCTTAGAGACCCCAAAATGAAGTTAGCGAAAATAAAAATAATAAATAAACCCAATAGACTGGTTTTGCTTCCAATAAGGATTAATTATATCTTCATTTGGATCAAGTACAAGATACTGTTTTATTATTACAGGAAAAAAAAAGAAATCATTTTTAAAAATCTGGATTATTTGGATAAAATGGAGTCTACGGGGCAAATTCACTAAAGCGCCTAACGCTAGCGCAAATTCGCCAGCGTGACGTCATTTCGTAACTTCGCCGATTTACTAACGGGCACTGGCGTAAATTTGCTAGCGAAGTGGACCTACTCTAGCGCTACTTCGCACCCTTACGCCAGACGAAGTTGCGCTATGGTGAAGGGACGCCGTAACTACGCTAATGCACTAACTTGCGCATTTTACTGAACGTTACCTCTTGCACCAGACTTGCCTTCACCACCTCAGACCAGGCGAAGTGCAATAGAGTAGATAGGGATTGCTTCAAAAAAAGTTGAAATTTTTTCTAAGTCCCAAAAAACGCTGGCGTCTTTTCCTTTTTTAAGGGTGGTAGGAAATGTAAAAAAATGTATGATCTTTTTCAGCCTAACATATGGCACCTAAACTATACAGTGGGCACATGTATAGGGAAAAATATCAACTCTATTTTATTTAATGAAGCTTTCCCAGCCTTGTGTAGTGTAATGTATTTGCTGCTACATATACGTCCATTCAACTTTAACTTGGCGCCGTATGCAAATTAGGCATCGCTAGTGTAACTTCGCTTTGCCAGATGAATTAACGCTAGCGCAACTTCGCTACCATTCGCCTCCCTGAGTGCAACTTCGGATTTTAGTGAATTAGCGGCACCCTGGCGAAATTTTGTTTGGCTAAGTGTGGCAAAGGTGTCGCTAGCGCATTTTCGCTGCTTAGTGAATTGCCCCTATGGGAGATGGCCTTTCCACAGTTCGGATCTTTCTGAATAATAGGTTTCTGGATAACGGATCCCATACCTTTATATATATATTTCTACTACCAAAATAAATACTGCCTGATTAATGTGGACTTATGAGGACATTAACAGCAAAAGTTCCCTGCATGTTTCATGGGAAAAGGTTACTTCAGTTTCAGTCTCAAATGCAATTGTATGTTTCTTAACACAATTTGTAATGTGACCCATACTACTCCCAGCAAAGCACACATAACATGCAATACTCTTTCTTAGTATAACTATGGAGTTGGATGCTGACCCTCTCCCATACAAATGATATTCTCAATAACTTGTCAGTGGTTTAAAAAAACAACAGTTAAAAAGGTGGTTCACTTTAAATAACATTTTAGTATCGACAGACAGTTATATGCTGAGACAATCTGTACTTGGTTTTCCTTATTTGTTTTTGTCGTTTTTAAATTATTTAGCCGTTTTTTTCAGCAGCTCTCCAGATTGTAATTTCAGCACTGATCTGGTTGCTAGGGTTCAATTTACCCTAGCAACCAGGCAGTGGTTTGAATGAGAGATTGAAACATGAATAGTAGAGCACCTGAATAGAAAGATACATAATAAAAAGTAACAATAACAATGCATTCTATCCTCGTTTTGTACTAAAAATTATATTCTCACAGAGTAATAGATTTTTTGCTGCCAGGGTCAGTGACCCCCCGTTTGCAAGCTGGAAAGAGACAAATAAATTAAAAACGATAAAAGTTATAACCCTTTATTACATCAATCGTTTCCTGTACATCAGTTAATGCCCTTTGCTGGGTTGTATAGTACTGTTTAATATTAATATTTTAATCTATATTCCATTTCTATTTAGATATGCAGAGCAACCTGCAAGCCTAGAACTAAAAACATATTTTCCATAACTACATAGCTCTGAGGAAAATCTTATTTTGAAATTAACTCGTGCAGCAATTCCCCCTCCTGCTTATGAACGCTATATATAAAGAATCCAGATGGCTGGAGCACATTGAGAGATAATCTGTTCCTGGTTGCACTCTGTTGCCTGTTAGTTGTTGTTGAACAAGCAAAGTACATATTTGAATGCTGAAATATTCTTCTGTTCAACTGCTCAAAGTTCATTCTTAGCTAATTAACATAACAAAGTTTCATTCTGTGGAATTCTATTAATATATGAATAATAAGCGTGCCCGTTAGACAGCTATACTTTTGTGAAGCTCATTGCAGGTTATCATTTGCACATAATTCAGAATAAGAAATGACAATTTGTACAGCAGAAAGGGCTACTTAAAATGTACATATTTGGAGATTCAAGACTATTTATTTTCGGATTCTGGATTATACGCTAAATATGATGGTGGTGCCAAATTCAGTGGTTGTTCTCTTCTTTTTGCTAGGCCTGGTTCTAGGAATGGATGAATTAATTACAGGCCTTAAACATATTAAAATAACATGGGGTTAGCTGATAATTGTGAGAATACCTGGTGGGCTCTTGGGGACACCGCAGCTGTCATTTTCAGTTTGTGAGATGCGCGCCGCTTCCGGGTTTGACAAACGCGCGCACACGCACTCATACTTTTACTTTATATGCGCCGTCAGTGATGTCATCATTGGCGCGAAATGGAATTATTTAAAGTGGCTATGGCCAATTACTCATTGCCCAACATAGGTCAATTTCCTGATACTGGGTGTGATTTGTGTCTGATTATCTGTTCTTTGACCCTTGCCTGTTCCTGACCTCTGATTGTTTGCTCTCTGTACTGATCTTTGCCTGTTCCTGACCATTCTCTTATATCCTGACTTTGTATTGCGTTTCTGTTTGGTTTGACCGCCAGCCTGTGTTGTGACTACGCTCCTGGTTCCTGATTCTGTACTGGACTGCCTGATATCAACCTCGACCTGACCTTTGACTACATGCTTTGCCCCCATCCTTCCAGTATACATTATGGTTCCCTTGACATCCCAAAACTTCCCCCTTGGTCCTTTCACTTTAAGACCTGATGACCTTTGAGTAGCGCCCAAAGTGAAAGGCGCTTGTTATAGGCTGAAATGTGAGCCAAGACCAGGACCTTGAGGTTTGTTCTGGGATACTATAAGTTTAGGGTTGCTACCTTTTCCCCCAGTGGAGACCGGGCAGGGGGCGGGGCTGTGCTGTATAGAAGCATCACCATTACACAGAAGGGCAGGACTGTGATGTTGAGGGGCAGGGCTATGACGTGGCAATTGGCTGATTGCTGTGTCAATCATGGAGAATCCTGCCCGGTTTTCCTTATTTGGAAAACCGGGCAGGAAGTTTTTACCCGGGCTACCCTTCAAAATCCCGGGCTGTCCGGGTCAAAACCAGACAGGTGGCAACCCTACATACGTTACAATAATTAATCTAATATTGATATTACATTTTAAATTACAACAGAGTTTTATGGTAAGGCCATGAGAAGCCAAAGAGGGAGCCGGTATCAGACAGGCTGCTAGACGAAAAATATTGCCAAAACACAAAGGATATCTTATATTGTGTATAGTTCTTACCTTAAGGTAAAACTTAAGGTATGGAGATCCAAGCCCCAGGTCCTGAGCATTCTGGATAACAGGCCCCATACATGTACTGTAAATCACTAATGGGGTAATGTAATAAAAGACACTAAGTTTGCCCAGGAGCAGTAACCTATACCAACCAATAAGATGTTTGTTTTTAAACAGGTGACCAGTAAATTCTACTTGCTGATTGTTTGCTATAGGTTACTGCTCCTGGGCAAACTTAGTGTCTTTTATTACATTACCCCATTAGTGATTTACAGTACAGGTATGGGACCTGTTATCCAGAATGCTTAGGACCTGGGGCTTGGATCTCCATACCTTAAGTCTACTGAAAAAAACATTAACAACTAATTAAATCCAATAGGGTTGTTTTGCCTTCAATAAAGATTAGTTTAAGATCAAGTACAAGGTACTGCTCTATTATTACAGAGAAAAATAAATCATTTTTAAATATTTTATCCAAGCGAGCATGCAGGATAACTGGCTGAAGTCTTTAGTTCAATATATACAAGACTATATAATAATGTAAAACTCTCTATGTATTTATACTTAATAAATGCGGCATCTAAAAATTTCAAGTTTTAACTACAGCACAAAACAGCCCTGTGGTAATACTGTCTAGTTGCCACTTCAAGTATTAAAATTATGGGATCTTTATCTAAAAAGCCAATGTCTAGAAATAGAACACTATCATTTCTCATGCAGTCTGTTATAATAAGATATCAATTTGTACTTAAATGATATGTAAGGTGGCATAAATACATCACAAAGGCAAAAATCGTCCTCTTTTTTTTTTTTTTTTTTTTTAAATGTCCAAGTATTTTTGTAGCTTTTCCAGAAAAAAAAATGATAACAAAAACCCCAGGTTCCAAGCATAATACTGATAGACATCATAAGCATACTCTAAAAATAAAATCCTTTAGAAGCAATCAATTTTTAATTCTTTTTAATGAAGATTTCCTGAGAAATGGCAGATGTTTCTGATTAACATTATCTGTTCCAAAAAAAAGTTTTTTTTCTCTAAAAGGGAGGCAAAAAGTTTTTAGATTGTAAGCTCTTTTGGGCAGCACCCTCTTCACCTCTTGTATCGGTTATTGATCGATACAACGTCATTCTGTATGCTGTGCATTAATGCAATTATTGACCAGCACTGCAGAATATATTGACGCTTTATTAACATATAGGAGCAACAATAATAACTTTGTTACAATGCCAGTAAAAAGTTAAAAGAAGACATTATACTATACAGTGCATGTCTAAGGGGTAGATTTATTAAGGTTCCACTGTTTTTCCCCTCAAAAGAATTGAGTTTTTGAAGTTATTTTTGAGTCAAAAATCGATTATTTTTTTGGGGTTAAAAAAACTAATTTTTTTGAAATCTTATGGCAGTGCTTCTGACATGTGCCAGAATCTACAGATTGCCAGTCTTAGCCCATACAGTCCTATAGATGCATAGTATCTACTTTATGCAGCCCAATCTTACCAGCACTACATAATACATTGCCTTTTGTTTTAAGATGGATCCTTTGGTCTAGTTCTCTTACTTCTCTCATTAAACTGGAAATTAATCTTTTTTTCTTTTGTATAATTTGCATTAGTCAGTTACACTGTCACCCATAGGGGTTCACAGTTTCCTAGGTCACAGCTTGGAGGAAAGACCTCAGACAAGGGATATGATCGCAGCTTCTAAATACAGGTATGGGATCTGTTATCCGGAAACCCATTATACAGAAAGTTCAACATTATGGAAAGGCTATGTCCCACAGACACCATTTTAGTCAAATAGTTCAAATGTTTAAAGATGATATCCTCTTTATTTGTAAAATTAAAGCAGTACCTTGTACTTGATCCAAATTAACATATAAATGAATCCTTATTGGAAGCAAAACCAGCCTATTTGGGTTTATTTAATGTTTAAATGATTTTTTTAGTTGATTTAAAGTATGTAAATCCGTACCTGTACATGAAATATTTATTTCAGGGTAATAGTCAAAATGATAAGATGTAAGGCTCTGTAAGTCTCATGTGGGAGGTTGAGCTAAGTGCTGTGAGAAAGTACTCAGAGCAGCGGATACTCGGAACTCTTGAAAAACAACACTATTGGATACTAGAAGTTTAAGAATTTTTAAACAAGATTGGGCAGCTTCAAAATTAACAGTAACTAAGGGGTTAAATAGGTTTATAAAGCTAAAACTGACAAACTCGAATTATACGTTCAAATCAATTTATATTAAGCTGAAAAAAATTAGAAAAACTCCAATGTAAAAGGTTGTGTGGTCGTGTAGAAGTCAATGGGAGCTGTCCTGGGAAAACTATCTATTCAATTCAAGTTTTTCGTGTTTTGTTTTTAATTATGGAGATTCTAAACTCACAAATTTGAGGTACAGGTATGGGACCTGTTATCTAGAATTCCCAGGAGCTGGGGCTTTCCATATCTTTCCGTAATTTGGATCTTCATACCTTAAGTCTACTAGGAAATCATGTAAACATCCAATAAACCCAATAGGCTGGGTTTGTTTCCAATAAGGATTAATTATATCTTAGTTTGAATCAAGTACAAGGTACTGTTTTATTATTACAAAGAAAAAGGAAATCATTTTTAAAAATTTGGATTATTTGGATAAAGTGGAGTCTATAGGAGATGACCTTAAAATAATTTGGAGCTTTCTGGATAACGAGTTTCCGGGTTAACAGATCCCATACCTGTAATAGAATACCTGTAATAGTTCTGAGTCAGTTTGCCATATCAGGGAATACTAACATTACAGGCATCAGAGGATGGAGGGTTAATTAGCAAATGAATTCCAAGATTTCTAATGTGAAAAAAGACAAATCACTCAGAGGCAGATGTTTTTATTCCCACAAAAAAAGGGGTTCCTGAGAAGTGGATAAATAGCTGTGTAACTAGGGCAGCATTGTGTAAAGATGGAATAGTTTGTGCCATTTTGTTTGCACCCTAATTGATGGTGTTTTAAAGCCCAGCAGATTAGGCCTGCAAGATACTCAAATATAGGGTATTGAAGACAGTCTTCAGTTGTCATGGGGGCTGCAAAAACAGAAAGAGCTTCTATAAGCAAAGACAGCGATTGGGAGCCAGCAATGCATGGCTCAGGGAGGCCTACAACAGGGAGTATGGGAAATGGTTTGGGCAGAAATTCCAGCTTCAGGAAGCAAAAAAAGACTATTGGGCAAATTTACTAAAGGTCAAAGTGACTAAATCGGGCGAAAATTCACCAGCATGACCTAATTTCGGTACTTTGCTGATTTACTAACAGTCACTGGCGTAACTTCGCTAGCTAAAGAAAAAAACTCTAGCGGTACTTCGCTCCCTAACGCCTGGTGAATTCCTGCTCTTGCGAATGGACGTCATTCACTAAGATGCCGATTTTAGTGAACGTTACCTCTTGCGCCAGACTTGCCCTCACCACCTCAGACCAGGCGAAATGCAATAAAGTAGATAGGACTTCCTAATCCCAAAATACGCTGGCGACTTTTCCTTTTTCAGGGTGATAGGCTGAAAAAGAGCGTCAATTTTTTTGGGGGTAGCCGGCTTCCCCCCTACATTTCCTAACATATGGCACATAAACTATACACTGGGCTCATGTGTAGGGCAATATAACAACTTTATTTTATTTTATTACGGTTTCCTGGGCTTGTGTAATGTAATGTATTTGCTGCAACATATACGTCCATTCAACTTTAACTTTGCGACGTATGCAAATTAGCCAACGCTAGCGTATCTTCGCTTTGCTTGGCGCAGTAACACTAGCGCAACTTCGCCAGCATTCGGCGCCCTGGACGCAACTTCGGATTTTAGTGAATAAGTGTTGACCTGGCGAATCTACGCCTGGCGAAGTGTTGCGCTATGAGCGCCGTCACTGGCGAATTTTCGGAGGTTAGTGAATTTGCCCCTATGGATCAGAGAATGTTTGTGGCAGGTTATAAGACTGATAAAGCCAATTATAAGTTTATGTTCTGGGAATTAGCTGGATTGAATCACATTAAACACTACCTGAATACGAAAAGGTGACCCTACCACTGCCCTCAAACTTACAAAGTGTGAAGGACTGTTACGGATCAACATGTTGCTAAAGTGCCTGAGATCGCTTCATCATCTACCTGGCTGCATCTCCAATCAACCACTGCTTCTGCTTAATGTCAAGCAAAGGGCCCTCCCTGTGTTGATCCGGAACATATTGGTTTACTTGAACACTATACTTTTTCTCATGACTGGTTTCAATGCTTGAAATTTAAAAAAATTTTTCCAAACAATTATCAGACGAATAAAGCATATGCATATGTAGAAAAACAGTATAATAAACATGAAGGAGAATTATAGACATCTGTGTACCTTTAAAGGAATTGTTCAGTGTAAAAATAAAACTGGGTAAATAGAGAGGCTGTGCAAAATAAAAAATATTTCTAATATATGTAGTTAGTTAGCCAAAAATGTAATGTATAAAGGCTGGAGTGACTGGATGTCTAACATAATAGACAGAACACTACTTTTCAGCTCTCTTGCTTTCCACTGATTGGTTACCAGGCAGTAACCAATCAGAATGTGCTATAAATGTATATATCCAGGATATACGCCCCAATGCTCAATTCTTAGTTAAAAATATGTTTTATCACAAATCACATTAAAAAATAATACATACTGACCCCACATGGCCCACCTTAGGCGTTTCATACCCTCTGGTACTTATTCATAGGTATCTCTGATAAAACATATATTTTTTAACTAAGAATTGATCCTTGGGACGTATATCTTGGATATATACATTTATAGCACATTGTTGGTGCCTTGGAACCGGGGCAAGTCCCTCTGGCTCAGCCTTGATTCACAGGAATCAATCACATAGACTCCACATCAAGGACAGTAACCAGAGACGTAAGGGGGGCATATAGGTCATAACTGTTGCTTTTGAATCTGAACTGAATGCTGAGGATCAATTGCAAACTCACTGAACAGTTATGTCCCATGTGGCCCCCCTTAAAGTCACTGACTAACTCAGAGTTAGAGAGCTGAATTGGACGCACAGTCCTTGCAAAAAATGTGGCTCTACACCGGTCCACGGGCCAAAAAAGGTTGGGGAACACTGTTATAAATTACATTTTTGGCTAACTAACTATATTAGAAATATCTTTTATTTTGCACAGCCTATCTATTTACCCAGTTTTTATTTTTACACTGAACAATTCCTTTAAATATATTTTATGCTACTCTTCTTGCTTATCCAACAACTTGGCATTGGTCCCTAGCTGTGCAGTTTCAAATAAACCTGATGTCTCTTGCCTTAAGCCAAATAAATACAATTGGACCATTAAAGTTGAGGTTCGCATGACCAGTGAATGAGAGAAAAACAAATTCTGACTGACAAAGCTGTTTTTTTTGTTGAGTCCTTTGAGAGTGCAAATGCATTTGGACAGCAGTAAAAAGTGTATAGAAAGTAAAGAGTTTTTAGTCTTTTTTTTTTTGTCCTTTAAAAGTTATCTAAAGGTGGCAAAAACTATTAGACAATGTACAAGACTCAACAGCAATAAAAGGCAATAAACAACAATAAAAATTTGGTGATTTTGGCGACATTTCCAAAAATCACCTCAAAATTTCTACCCTGCAGCATCATGTTTTCCACATACTTTTAGGTATCAAGAGAAATCACCCCAAATATGAAAGCTTAGGGTCCTCTGAACAGTTTGCTGCCCGATATGTATAGGTGTACCCAAGCACGTGGCATATAGGGGCCCCAAAAGGAAGACCCCCATTTGGTCTGTCATTTCAGGTGCTGCAAAATCAACACATTTACATCGTTTTGGGGTTGGCAAAGGTAGAAAAAATTAAGTTCACCCCAGAAAACCATATATTTTCGTAAAGTACACATTCCCACAAATCTAAATTGGGTATGCATGTCTTTGTACTACAAAGTACCAAGCCGCAAACCATTCCTGAATTTGGTGATTTTGGTGACATTTCAAAAAAATCACCTCGAAATTTCTACCCTGTTTTTTTTTTTGTTGAGTGCTTTGAGAGTGCAAATGCATAGTGCATATGAATTTTCTCCACTGCCGATTCACCTTCTATGAAAATAGACCCTGGACTGAATATTATGTGCCCAAGACCATCTAACAGCAGAAAGATCCACCCAAAACCATATATTTTTGTAAAGTACACATTCTGACGAATCCAAAATTGCTAAAAATTTGTTTGTACTCCAAATGATCAAAGTGCAAACGACGCTAGAAAAAACAACAATGGAAATAACAAGGCAAGCATAAAATCATAAAAAAAATCAAAAACAAATAGGCAAATCAATGAAATAATAAAATAACTGATCCGACAGCGTGGCTAGCGTTCAGAATGCTTGATCCAATAGTCACACTGTGAAATCAACAGTTTTTAGTGGAATAACAAGAGGAAAACTGATAAAATAAAGAACTAAAAAAAATATATATATATGTGTGTGCTTGTGTATGTATGTGTGTACAGTTCTAAAAAGTATGTAAATGTGTATGTAAGTGTGTAAATATGTGCAAAAGTATGTAAGTGTACAAAAGAAAAAAAATCCAGAAAAAGCAAAAAAAAAAAACACCTACCTTTAGTTATATGTGTAGTGTGTGTGTACATACATGTGAGTGTGTAAATGTGTGTAAACCAGTAAAGAAACGCCACTTACCGTTTTTGTGGCTGGGGGAGTCCTTAGCAGCTTTAGAGGGCCCAGGATCGCTCACAGGAAGTGAGTGGGCGGCGCTGGATCAGGTCCCACGATGTCTGCGACGTTGCCTCTAAAATGTAAGTAGAGAAGTCGGCTCCTGCGACGATCATGTCGCAGGACTGAGGTGCAAGCTCCTTAGCTCGTTGCCTAAGGGGTTGGGGACACATCAGACTCGCCTGCATGCCGGCAAAAGCCGCCAGTGCAGAGAGGGAGCCATGAACTGCGTAGCACGTAGGTACTACGTGCTTGGCAGTCAGAGCATTTTCCTGCCAGAAGGTAGTACCTACGTGCTTGGCAGGGAAAGGGTTAATGGAATTGTTTAGTATAAAAATAAAAACTGGGTAAATATATAGGCTGTTTAAAATAAAAAATGTTCCTAATAAAGTTAAACAAAAATATAATGTATAAAGGCTGGAGTGACTGGGTGTGTAACATAATAGCCAGAACACTACTAACAAAATGATGGTAAACTTTAAATTTGACAATTTGTATTTTGTTATTGCTTATTTTTCATTCACATTTATCATAATGCTCCATTATGTGTTTTACAATTTAAATGAGCTGCACAGATTTCAAATACAATTGTGATGCTTCTTGTTAACTTGTCAACTCCCTGTGCAGATTAAAATACATCACACTCAACTGGATTTACTTTACAAACAAATATAAATCTATAATCATCAAAGTGTGTGTGACTCAAGGACGAAGAGTGTCTTTTACTTTGTCTCTTTCCTTCTGCTTTTCTTCTGTGTATTACCTCTGCCCTTTAATTAACTCCAGTTTTTAATTTTTTTGAGAATTGATTTTTGATGTGGCCTAATGCAACTCACTATGAACGGTATGTTTTATTATCCAGGTGTGTGGAATATGGTGAACACTTTATAAATATGTTTATTAATATTAATAGCAATAATAATGATGATAATAAAATACAGTAGGTTACAATCAAGGGGATTTTATTGTTTACAACATACTGTATAGCCATTTTAAACAAGACTCTATATTTGTGTGTCACATGACCGAAGTGATGGCAATGACATTACAATGATGTCATAGTCACATGACAGACATTGTGACATCACAATGCACACTAAAGGCTTGAAGAAGGAATGTGAAATGTTAGCTCATTTCCATTTGGACTACAGAATAGAAATGATCAGAGAAATGTTTCTCTTTATTTTATTTCTAGTTTTGTTATTTAATCCTAACCAACACAGTATTGTAGGTAAGAATATTTTGTATGCAACATTAACTGCAATTTAGAGCTTTGATAACAGTCACTAGTTTAAATTTTAATAGTATACAGCATAGAATATTACACACAGTCTATATATAGCTCTGTCACATGACAGACATTATGACATCACAATGCACACTCAAGGGCTGAAGGAGACACTCAAACTGTTAGTTTATTTCCAGTTGGACTAGTCATGGAAATGATAAGACCAACATTTGTCCTTATTTTATTTCTATTTTTCTTATTAAATACTAACCAACAACATATTATAGGTAAGCCATTTTTGTATGTAATATTAATGGGGATTTGGAGATTTTTTTTACCAGTACTAGCTTTAATTTTAACAGTATATAGTATAAAATATTATAACTTGTACCAATGATGTGTTATTGAAGAACATTAGCTATAGGCACATTTGCTTAAATTAAGCTTAAAGTAATGTCTCCCTTTCTCACCCCAGCAGAAGCAAAAAAAACTGAACTTACAGATACCTCAAATGCTTACACCAAGGATACTACAACTGGTAAGATCTATGATCTTTTTAAATTCATTGCATGCATATCTGCAGTGGAGTTTGCACTGTGATAGTAATTTCTTTTCCCCCCTGATTCAGAAGCAGCTATGACATATGAAACAACCCTTGGTGATGATGATTATATTGGTGGTGATGATGATGTTTATATTGATGATGATACTGGTAAGATCTATGTTACAGTCAAGATTCCTTCCCAAGACTGCTGGTTATGAACACACATATATACATTATAGATGGATATATATATATATATATATATATATATATATATATATATATATATATATATATATATATATATATATATATATTTATATATATTATTTCATTATATTGAGACATGGATTTATTTTATTGTTTACAACATATAGCCATTTTTGTGTCACATGACCGAAGTGATGACAATGACATTACAATGATGTCATAGTCACATGACAGACATTGTGACATCACAATGCACACTAAAGGATTGAAGAAGGAATGTGAAATGTTAGCTCATTTCCATTTGGACTACTGAATGGAAATGATCAGAGAAATGTTTCTCTTTATTTTATTTCTAGTTTTCTTATTTAATCCTAACCAACACAGTATTGTAGGTAAGAATATTTTGTATGCAACATTAACTGCAATTTAGAGCTTTGTTAGCAGTCACTAGTTTAAGTGTTCACAGTATAAAGTCTACAATATTACACACAGTCTATATATAGCTCTGTCACATGACAGACATTATGACATCACAATGCACACTCAAGGGCTGAAGGAGACATTCAAACTGTTAGTTTATTTCCAGTTGGACTAGTCATGGAAATGATCAGACCAATGTTTTTCCTTATTTTATTTCTATTTTTCTTATTAAATACTAACCAACAACATATTATAGGTAAGCCATGTTTGTATTTAACATTAATAGGGATTTTTTTTTTTTACCAGTACTAGTTTTAATTTTAACAGTATATAGTATAAAATATTATAACATGTTCCAATGATGTGTTATTGAAGAACATTAGCTGTAGTCACATTTGCTTAAATTAAGCTTAAAGTAATGTCTTCCTTTCTCACCCCAGCAGAAGCAAAAAAAGCTGAACTTACAGATGCCTCAAATGCTTACACCAAGGATACTACAACTGGTAAGATCTATGATATTTTCAAATTCATTGCGTGCATATCTGCAGTGGAATTTGCACTGTGATAGTAATTTCTTTTTTTCCCCCGATTCAGAAACAGCTATGACATATGAAACAACCCTTGGTGATGATGATTATATTGGTGGTGATGATGATGTTTATATTGATGATGATACTGGTAAGATCTATGTTACAGTCAACATTACTTCCCAAGACTGCTGGTTATGAACACACATATATACATTATAGATGTCTATATATATATATATATACATTATTTCATTATATAGAAACATAGTCTGGTCAAGTGGGTTTGGACTAGTGCAGCACCATCCTGCCTGTGCTACAAACTCCCTCCGAGTCCCACTTTATATTGCAGCTATTGCTTATTGATAATATTTCTCCTGCCAACCCCCCTATAATGATGTCAGAGAAAGGGGCGGGGTGGATGAGGGTATATAGATAAGGATGGCATGCAGGGTCATATGGGTTTCAGGTTGGGAGTAGGTGAGTTAGGTGCAGGCAAGGGTTGGCTTTTTGTTAACCTGCACCTTGTTAAGGCTTATGGGTTTGATATTTCATGCACACTGGGGTGATTTATCCCAAACAGAATTATACAAGAAGTCCATTCTGATTAAAAAGCAAGAACAGTTCCCTCTGGCTCCAAATATCCACTACATTAGTCTCACTTAACAAATAAATTGATATTGGTTACTGTTTGTTACCTCCTTAAATAGATAAAAAACACACAATTAAATACATACTAGATGTACTAAATTATTGATTAAATTATAAGGAGATATGTTTTTTCTTTAAATTTCAGAAGCAACTGCTATTCCTGCTAGTGTAGATATTGAAGCATACTTTGATGATACTGGTAAGATCTGAATCTGAATTTTGTTCTCCAAAGAATGACCCATTTCCTGAACTTTTTGCATTTGCACATATGGAGCACCAGGCCTTACACATTAAAAAAAGTGTTTTTTTTTTAATTCAACACAAACTAATTAGATTTATAAGTGTTTCTCTCTTTGCAGAAAAAAACAGAAAATCCTCATGCAACTGCTGATGACAGTGTACAGAAATATATAATTTTTTAAAATATATTTTGAAACTATGCTTGAGGGCCACTTACTAATGTATTCCTGATTGCTTATTACATTTAGGCGGTTATGTATCAAAGGTTGAGTTTTAGAGGTTTGTGAGGTTTATTTTGCGAACTCACAACTCAAATGTTTTCCAATTTTAGAAAAAAATTGAATGGAAAAACCTTGAATCAGTGAATTTGGGGTTAAAACTCCGAAAACTTAAAATTAATCTGCCGGAAAAAAACTCAAATTAATCAAGTTTTCCAGCAAAGCCCATTTAAAACCCACTTCATTTTTTGGGATAATTTTTTGGGATTAACCCTCTATCATGTGTAATACTATACAATGCTACAAAACTGACTTTTTTTGACCAAATTCCTAAACAGTCAACTCTAGCTGAAGGTGCAACCAAACTTGTTCAGTCTTAGTAAATTAACAGTAATATTTTGGATAAGAGCTTGTACAATTGCATTGTTTCATTTTAAAATGGATTCATTTTTTTTAATGCTCCTTCTTTTTAACCCCACATTTAGAAAACAGCAGAAGTGCAGACATTAAGGGGGTTGATACAAAACTTCACCCTAAAAACATTACTAAAAATGTTACTGAGGCTTACAGAAAAGACCACCATGTTACTACTACTACAGTTGCTACTACTATAGTTACTACTACAGAGACTACTACAGCTGATACAGAAGTTCACCCTAACGGTAAGTTTTACTATATACAGAAACCTTGACATACAATACCCTGCTTACTTAGAACATTATATTAAGGCACAGGTTTTATATTGTGAGGTCTATATATACAAGTTGTTTACATATATATATAAAAAAAAAATTCATATGGGAGTGCTGGTTCTTTTGAACATTACGATATATATATCCCAACCGTGCACCCCGGCTGGATAAGCTACAACAGTGTGCCTTGGAGTGCTGATACTCACTGGAGTGTGATATATATATTCTTTACTTATATTTGCTAGTTTAATGGCACTTTTGTATTGCCTAGCACATTTCTTATTTATGATGAGATATCTAAACATACCCAAAGAATGGCAAATAAACTTGAATTGACAAAATACGTTACCCCTTCCAAGACAAAAAAGAGAAATTGGTTTGTTTAAATGGAAACTGTGCTGCTTTGCTATACAGCAGGTATACTTGAAGCCACATGCTTTTAGCGGTTAAGCTACAATTTTTAGCAGGCGGTCACAGGATAGACATTCCGTGTTGTACATGAATCTTTTTCTTCACAAGCAATGTTACTTACATAATACAAATGCCCATTTCTTAATTGTAAGATACTGCTGGGACAGGCATCAGATATTTTCTTTTTTCTCTAATACAGGAAACCTTGAACTTATCTGTTTTCCGGATGAAGTGGAGCCTGCCAAGCCAGGTAAGATTTGAATTATACATATTAAGATATTTTGGCTGGCCCTTGCTTATATTATTAGTATGTAAACTGGAAGTTGCCTTTATATTCCAACCGTTATAGCAATAAATCAATAAATTGCAACGGCCTTATTCTGCATGCAAGTAGCTCCTTCTGTCTTATTTACATTGCCCAATATATTACTTATGCCATCATTTTTTTATTCAGCTTTTAATTTGTCTAACATGTGATCTTATTTATAGGTCCTGTCTTACAATGGCTTATCGATATAACAACAGATGAAACGACGAGAGTGATAATTATTTTATGTTCAATCCTTTGTTCCACATTCCTTGGAGGTGTTCTGTACTTTGTTGCACAAAACTATATACAACGTAAGACGTAAGTACTGTTTGCTTGACTGTTTTGTAACATTACAGCCCCCTAAATTAAGTTTAACTCTGTACTTGATCCCTTTTCTATTTAACAGTAAGTTTAACTCTGTACTTGTTCCCTTATCTGTTTAACAGTAAAAATATTGGAATAAGAGAGGCAGAAGAAGGCACGGCAGGCATTCAGAAAACAGAAGAAAGTCTAAGCAAAGTCGTGAAGAAGACTCAAAAAAAGAAGAAAAAGAAGACAAAGAAAGCAACAAAGAAACCAATATTAAGAGAAAATGAACCAGTTATTACCGCAACAAAATAAATCTCTCTAAAGGGATGAAATCAAAGAAAGTGCTTGTAATGAAAAAATGTAAACATTAGTGATGGGCGAATTTTTTAAAAAAAACGGACGACGGCGTCAAAAACGAGCGCAAATTTGCCCATCACTAGTAAACATATAAAGAAATATGTGGAAGAAGCCATTTAAGAAGGTTATATGTATACACAAGTATACGTCACAAAAGTACAATCGGTTTAAGATATCTTTCTTTAGATATCTATAAGGGACCTCATCTCATCACCATATGTTTCAAAGTAATAGATCCCTTCTTATCCCTTTCAAACCAAAATTCTTTCTTAATAAAATATATTTATTTAATATAATTGGTTTGTTGTTGCTTTCTTTTTTTATCTTCCTATATTTGTGGGGGTTTAGATGATATCACAACTCTAAATTGTATTTTGTTTACCTGCTTAGAGCATTACCAGGGGTAAGTTTCTAATCCTGAATTTATTTTTAATTCTTTTTTGTAACATAATATAGAACTATGAAGTTTTAGTGCAGAAAACTGCCAACATTAGCGACCAAAATTTCCAAGAGAGGGGTTGTGGCTGGGCTATGAAATATTTGCACCTAGACAGTAACCCATGGCAACTTATGAAACATTTACTTGAATTTTTCTACATACCACAAAGCTAAGCACTGGTTTCTATGGGTCACATGCCCTGGAACTTGCCCTGTGCAGGTAAAAAGATCCAGTCTGACTTCTCACAATAAGTAAATATTCACATTGCAAAATGGTTTCTTCTATATATGTGTAATTGTCTCCTTGCTATAGGGTATTAGATCCTTCATGAAGGTCATGTCTCCATCCCTCTACTGAACATAGGATAGCCAGCTAAGGCCAAGTATGCCTTTGTGGACTCATTTACAATGGTAGGCCAGGGGCAAAGTGAAAAAAGGAGGCATAGGGAACCTCTGTTATTTACATGGTTAGATGTTTATCAGTTCTCAGAACTCCATTGGCAGATGCCTTTTTTATATATCTTTCCTAACTCAAAGCCATGCGTAACAATTGTCTTATACATACATAATGATGGTGATATTGTGGGTGTAAACCTCAAAAATATAATGTTGCCTAATACAAGGAAATGTCATTTTAAGTAATCACCTAATATACATTTAGGGGCCGATTCACTAAGGGTCGAATTTAGAAGTTAAAAATACTTCGAAATTCGACCCTCGGATTGAAATCCTTCGACTTCGAATATCGAAGTCGAAGGATTTAGCGCTAATCCTTCGATCGATCGAAGGATTTTTCATTCGATCGAACGATTAAATCCTTCGAATCGAACGATTCGAAGGATTTGAATCCAACGATCGAACGAAAATCCTTCGATCAAAAAAAGGTTAGCAAGCCTATGGGGACCTTCCCCATAGGCTAACATTGACTTCGGTAGGTTTTACCTGCCGAAGTAGGGGGTCGAAGTTTTTTTTAAAGGGCAAGTACTTCGACTATCGAATGGTCGAATAGTCGAACGATTTTTCGTTCGATTCGTTCGATTTCGTTCGAATTCGAACGAATTTAACCAATTCGATGGTCGAAGTACCAAAAAAATACTTCGAAATTCGAAGTATTTTTCATTCGAATCCTTCACTCGAGCTTAGTGAATCTGCCCCATAGAGTTGTGAAAAATATTCAATAGTTTGCTTATACAGGTATAGAACCATAGAATGCTTGGGACCTGGGGCTTTCCCCCTTCCCACCCCTGTACATCATATACAGAGGTTAACACTAAGGTGAACAACCCCTTTAATATACTCATGCTGCTCATAAGATATAGAGCGCAATGGTATGCACATCATTAGTGATGGGCGAATTTATTCGCTGGAAATTTGCGAAATTCATGGCGAGGCAAAACGGGACAAATTCGCCCATCACTACACATCATGTTTCCTTTAACTTTATGGGCACAAGTTAAAACTATTGATGAAACCGTTAAACTGAAAGGGGTGGATCGCCTTCAAGTTAGCTTTTAGTATGTTATAGAATGGCCTATTCTAAGCAACTTTTCAACTGGCCTTCATTAATTTCTTATAGTTTTTGCATTAATTGCCTTCTTCCGACTCTCTCCAGCTTTCAAATGGGGGTCACTGACCCCATTTAAGAAACGAATGCTCTGAAAGGCTACAAATATATTGTTATTGCTAATTTTTATAACTCGTCTTTCTGTTCAGGCCCACTCCTATTCATATCTCAGTCTCTTATTCGATTTAATGCATGGTTGCTAGGGGAATTAGGACCCTAGAAACCAGATTGCTGAAATTACAAACTGGAGATCTGCTGAATAAAAAGCTAAATTACTCAAAAAACACAAATAATTTCAAAATTAAAACCAACTGAATATCTCAGAATATCACTCTCTATATCACACAAAAAGTTAATTTAAAGGTGAACAGCTCCTTTAAAGAATGAGCCTGGGCGGTGGTGAAGCAGCTGTGCCAGGGAAGGTTTGCCAGTGTCTGCAGAGGCAGTCGGGTTGTGGGAGATTATACAACCAGCTCTGACAAGAGTTCCTGACACAGCATTTTCTTAACAGATGCTTGTGGGCATGAAATGGGCAGCAGTGACATGCTCACTTAACTTAACCCTTCATAAACCGAAAAGGCACAATTGCTTCAACAGGGTTGAGTGCTCCATAGCTATGCAATTTCATTCCTCTTGTATGTTGTAAAATATCCAGGTATGCAAGTCTGTATTTATATAGTGCTAGTAAATGCAGAGCAGCATGCCTGAACAGAAACATTAGGGGGGTGAGTCAGTGCCACACAGGGTCGGACTGGGGGTCCCAAAGGCCCACCGTGGCTACTGCCGGCGTGTTCGGCGCGTCTCTGCTATGGTCTGTGTGCTGTGTCTCTGCGCATGCGCACGGCTCCGTATTTATACACATGTCACCGGCACCTTGGTTGTGCGCACAAAATTTTTTTTTGTTACTGATAAAGGGGGTCGTGGAGTTAAGAGGCAAATATGGATACAGACCTGAGCCAACAGGGCCCACAAGAGCCAGGGGCCCACCAGGTTTTTTCCCAGTGTCCCGCCGGCCCAGTCCGACACTGGTGCCATAAGTACAAATATATTTAGTTACAAAGATTATGAGGCTGATTTATTTAATATCAAACTGGGGAATCCCAGTAGTTTAATACGCTGCTCTTTTTTCAAGTCTTTCCAGACAGAACGATTTCAAAGAGTCGACACATTCATTAAACCTTATACCTGAGCCAGTTCATCGTAATATGTCCGACTGCACTGACCAATTAAAAGTAATTCAGCTTTGCAGGCTGGTAGAAGTAGCACTGAGCACTATAACCTGTTGGAATCTCCCCATGCATTTTGTATTTATTACCAATGGGGGATTATAAATCAGACCCTTTTTGCCATGTGTTAATAGATATAGGAGGGAAGAGGTCCCGGGCATGCAGAGCTTACAGTCTAAGTGCTTGATCAAATAACTACCGCTCGTTTACCAATATAATATTTTCTAAATTGTAGCAGATTGTTAAAAACTGCTGGTTCCTGTTAGCAATAGTATGTTGTACATAGAAGGCATTTAAGAAACTTTGCAGCAAATTCTGAGAGACCTGCAGAATAATGGAAAACATAATAATAGACTATGGTATTATGTCTTATGTCTGCCTTTAATGTTTTATAATATGACACATTTTTTGCTAAGCAGGTAATATTTATATGTAATCCAGGGATATAGATTCTCCAGTATTTGTTGACATTATGTAACTGATTGTTGTCTGGGTTACAGTAGGTCACCAATTTTTATGAGAGGTTACCATAGGTCACCATGGATTAGTATCATGACATCGCAATGAGAGGTTACCGTAGTAACACCATTGTGATGTAATCTGTGTGAAAGTAGGTCACCATTATGACATCATAGTATTAAATCAAGCTGTAGATCAACCCTGTACTATCTGGCCACTTTGTGTTTCTCAGTTGAAAGTACTAGACATATCTTTTCTGAAAGCACAAAACAAACTAACAAGATCAAAATTATTATATTTCTATTATTTCTATAATTTATATAATTTCTATTATTTCTATAATTTCTATTATTTCTATAATTTATATAATTTCTATAATTTCTATAATTTCTATAATTTCTATAATTTCTAATTACTGAATTTGAACAGACTAATGGTGAGTGACTCTGTCCTGTTAAATCTGACCTGTTATTTGTCCTTTTTTTGTGATTCCACTGTTTATGGGGCAGATGTATGAAGGGTCGAATATCGAGGGTTAATTAACCCTCGATATTCGACTAGGAACTAAAAAAGTTCGACTTCGAATATTGAAGTCGAACGATTTAGCGCAAATCCTGCGATCGAACGATCGAAGGATTTTAATACATCGATCGAAGGAATATCCTTCGATCAAAAAATCTCAGGCAAGCCTATGGGGACCTTCCCCATAGGCTAACATTGACTTCGGTAGCTTTTAGCTGCCGAAGTAGGGGGTCGAAGTTTTTCTTAAAGAGACAGTACTTCGACTATCGAATGGTCGAATAGTCGAACGATTTTTAGTTCGAATCGTTCGATTCGAAGTCGAAGTAGTAGTCGAAGGTCGAAGTAGCCCATTCGATGGTCGAAGTAGCCAAAAAAACACTTCGAAATTCAAAGTTTTTTTAATTCGAATCCTTCACTCGAGCTTTGTAAATGTGCCCCTAAGTGTTTTAGGTTTATATATACAAAATTAGTTAAGACAATGGTTGTGTGAAATCTAATTAACTTTAAAAATCTTCCAATTGTAATTGATGGTCATATGTTTTTTTTCTTTATATAACTTTGTTTTTACTGTTCTGTAGGAACACTATTAATGATTTAGGCTTGTCATTTATATTTTATAGCAGATGCTAAACATTAATACCATTATAATATCATACTTTGGCATCATAATGAGATCACAGTCCAGGGTTGGATTGGGGTGTGCGAGATCCACAAGGGTGGCTACCCCAGGGTCCCCCATACCCCCTCTGTATGTAAAGCAGTATGACAGACTATAGTACAGGTATGGGACCTGTTATCCAGAATGCTTGGGACCTGGGGATTTCCGGATAACGGATCTTTCTGTAATCTGGGTCGTCATGCCTTAAATCTACTAGAAATTAATTTAAACATTAAATAAACCCAAAAAGCTGGTTTTGCTTCCAATAAGGATTAATTATATCTTAGTTGGGATCAAGTACAAGCTACTGTTTTATTATTACAGAGAAAAAGGAAATTGTTTTAAAAAATTTGGATTATTTGGATAAAATGGAGTCTATGGGAGACAACCATTCCGTAATTCTGAGCTTTCTGGATATCGGGTTTCCGGATAAGGGATCCTATACCTGTATTTAGAAGCCGGTTAAGGCTTGTTATCGATACCTTTATATGAACACTAACATGTTTTTTCACTTTTCTCTTATGCAGCAAAAATCGAATATGAATACGATCAAGAAATTTAATTTGTATTTAATTCAATGCACAATCATAGGACTCTGTCTACTATGTAATTATCCCGCATCTGGTAAGTAGAACGATATCAACTGCCATTAATAGCAACTTGTTTGATCTGATCTGAGGGATATATTTGGGATACAGATTTTTTCTAAAGATTCCACTTCATTTATATTGGTTCCAAATACCTATGGTATATAAAGGGCAGGTATAGTTAGAGAATATAGAATGGCCCCAGTGGTGTAACTACAGTAGCATGTGCCAGGTGCAGAATTTGTACTCGTCCAGCCCCCCATCTCCCCCTGGGATATATACAATTTAAATGAGAATTCAACCTGTAATAAAAAAATCAAAACAAAAAAAGTCAGACAGCGCACACCCAATTTAGCAAAAGTAATGTGCAGTACTTACGGGACTCCCCAATAGAGTCACTAAGGGTAAAGAATGTTCCAAAGGGTGAAGACTGCACACTCAGAAATTGAAAAAATATATTTATTCCATCAAGTAAGTAATACAAAACATAAAGGCCCCATTAATATAGGCCTATATTTATGGGGCCTTTTTGTTTTGTATTATTTACTTGATGGAATAAATATAATCAATTTCTGAGTGTGCAGTCTTTACCTTTGGAACGTCCTGTAATAAAAAACCCTCCCCCCTACCCTGGTTAGACCCCCCCCCGGGCAAATGCCATTCATTTTTTTAATCACCCCTCCGTGCAAATTCTGGCCTCAGAGTTCACGGCAGCCATCTTCTTCTTCTCCTGTAATCATAGTGTCTTGATGGCATTTTAGGCACATGCCCAGTTGGAGTAAATTTCCAGTCCCAAACAACTGCGCATGCGACGAACGTCACGAAAATTTCCAAAAACGTTTTTGTCATTTTTCGTGACTTTCGGCGCATTCACAGTGGTTCGGGACTGGAAATTTACTCCAACTGCGCCTGTGCCAAAAATGACAGAAGAAAGAAGATGGCTGCTGTGAATGCAGAGTCCAGAATCTGCACGGAGGGGTGAGTAAAAAATTAGGGGTATTTGCCTGGGGGCAGATAAGCTGGGAGGGAGGAGGGAGGGGGGTCTACTCGGGGTAGGGGGATGTTTTTTTTTATTTCGGGTTGAATTCTCCTTTAATAGCCCAATCCCTCACTATGGGGTATATTTATCAAAGAGTGAAGTTAATAGTGAAGTTCCGCCACTAGAGTGAAATTCCGCCACTTCCCATTCATTTCTATGGGGTTTTTAAAGGCGTATTTATCAAAGGGTGAAATTTCAATTTCCCCCATTGATAAATACGCATTTCAAAATCCCATAGAAATGAATGGAGAGCTGCGGAATTTCACTCTAGTGGCGGAACTTCACTCTTTGATAAATTTACCCCTCAGCCTTTATAAATGTACAAACCATATAGACAAGTTGTGATATTAAAGCTAATGCATCTTAAATATGAGTATATTGGTATGTGTATAAATGTGACTGGCATGCATTTTAATTGTTTATATAAAAAGGAGACAAGGAGTATGAATGTGGCTTTCCATGGCCTATTTGAATCTGATTTTATTTATGTGTGCATAAAAGTAATTTGTAAGTATTTTTCATTTATGTATGTGTTTTTTTGGCAGCGGTGAATGAAACTTATGTGGACAGTATTGATAATGGAGGTGACATTATAGGGAACTTGCAAGAGGAGAATGGAAACAATACAACGAAAAATGTGTTCCTCATTAAATACAGTTATGCAGCACTTATTATAACAATAGCTGCTGTGATAGTTGCAGTTCCAGCAGTAGTTGGATGGTAAGTCTTTTCTTTTATACTAACACATTATTATACATATATACATACATATACATATATATATAGATATATAGATATAGATATAGATATATATATATATATATATATATATATATATATATATATAGGTGCAGAAGTCACAATACTCCCAGCATTTTAATTTTCCATGCCTTTGCATGGGCTTGTGATCAATTTACTTAAAATTACTGAGCTTGGAGCCATTTCTGTACTTTACAGACTAATAAGTGACCTATCAAATGAACACACTAAGGGACAGAGATATGAAAGATCTAAGTAAAAGTTTTGGATTTTAAAAAATTCGAATTTCAAGCTAATTTTTGTGTACTTCGACTAGGGAATAGCCCAAATTCGATTAGAATTTAAAGAAAATTAGAAAATTTGAATAATCAAAATTTATCATGTACTGACTTCGACAATTTGAAATCTAAAACCTGCCGAATTGCTGTTTTAGCCTACAACCAATTTGGAGTCAATTGGTGGACTTTTAAAAATCAAATTTTGAATCAGATGGAATGCGCTATTACCTCGATTCACACGATTCGAATTCGGTTGAAAACTAGACCTATTTGATCGAAAACAAAAAACAAAAATTTGATTTCATTTTCATTTTCAAATTCGAAATTCGACCCTTGATAAATCTGCCCCTAACTGATGTAGCTAGATTAATTAAAAGCTGATGTCATCACTACTATGTTTAATAATTGTGGAGATCACAGTTTCTTACTAGACCCCCTTTTGTCATGCTCATGCAATTATAATATCTTCTTCTTCTAAACATATGCTACTGACTATGTCAGTATATTATTTGGGTTGATAGAACCTCTGAACGTGATCATCTCAACAATCTGTTCCCTTCCCTTGTGCAGGTGTCTGTATTACAGACTAAGGAAGAAGATGCTAAGAAATGATGAAGAAAGAGCAATGAAGAATCCACAGCCAGCAATGGAGAATCCAAAGCCAAAAAAACGTTTTCTTAACATATTCAGGCTTCTGTATAACAGAGTAAAGAGAAGGAAGACTATGTATGATGAGGAAAGTGTAATAGAGAAATCACAGACTAAGCCTACACCCTCTCAATCCAAATCTACTACAAGGTTTGTATCCCCCAAACTAGTTTTTTTTTTTCTCTTAAGGTGGTTTTGTTACTTTTATTTTCTGTTTAAAGGAGAAGGAAAGGTTAAAACGAAGTTAGCCTTATCAGAAAGGTCCACCTAAATATACCAGTAAACCCTCAAAGTAATGCTGCTCTGAGTCCCCTGTCAAAAGAAACACTGCATTTCTTTCCTTCTATTGTGTACTCATGGGCTTCTGTATCAGACTTCCTGCCTTCAGCTTAAACCTCATTGCCCTGGGCGTGAGCATGCTCAGTTTGCTCCTCTTCCCCCGTCCCCTCCCTTCTCTACTGTAATCTGAGCCCAGAGCAGGGAGAGACTCAGGCAGGAAGTGATGTCACACCACATTAATACTGCAGTTCCTATCCTAAACAAACAGAGAATTTCTAGATCTTTTTACTCAGGTATGGTAAAACATTCTACAGAATAAATATAGCATTCTAGCTTGCACTATTGTGGCTAATCTATTGGCAATAAAATGCCTCCGTAGCTTTCCTTCTCCTTTAAATAAAAGATATGAGGGTACAGATTTTTATTTAAAAAAAAAATGTTTCTTGCATACACGTGGCTGTTGCCTTGGTGCTTATGTTAGATCTTGGCAATTAACATATAGCCAATTAAAAAGGAAAATATACTTCCAAAAAATATCATGCTTTCCATTTTTCAGTTAAATATTTTACCTATTAGTTAAGATCCCCACTACCTATTACTTTTAGTTTGGGTTCATCCTGTAACTTTATTTGAATTACATTTTTGAATTAAATTTTAATTACAGTATTATTTATTGGTTCAACGTTTATAAATTATTATTGGGTGAGATGTTTTGCTTATGACACCAAGTAAAAGGTAGTTACATATTTGTTTATTTCTTCTCTTTGTTCAGAAATAAAATCAAGAGGAAGAAGAGGAAAATGAAGGGTTCTGTGAGTAAACCTGTAGGGGAGGCAGTTGAAATGCCTTCTATAAAACAAGATACAGATGACCCAGTACAATCTGGGATAATCCCACAAACACCGGCACTGCCTAAAGAGTAAGTTTAAGTCTAAAGTATGCTTTTTGTTTTATGATGTAAGAATTGATTCTTAGGGGCTGATTTAATAATGCTTAAGACTTTGGGCTCAAGCTGATGGCTTCTAAAACCATGCATGACTTCCCAAGTTCTTTTATGGTATCTGCATTTGAATACCATCGGCTTCCTGGTGATCAGGTTTTTTTCCCCTAACAAATAAAGCTTGGAATTTTGAGCTTTTAAGTTTTTTTTGGACAACCTCCCTCAGGGAAAAGAAACTGATTGGTAGAAAGCGGAGTTATTTGAATACAGAAGCCACCTAAGGGTTTGGGAACTTGTGTGGTTTTAGTAGCCGAATGCTCAGCCCAAAGACTTGGGCATTAATAATTGAAGAGATCAATATGCTAGGTTACTTTCTGGATTCCTGAATTTAATCTATAGTAAATCTGTCCTTATATCTATATAATAATAGATGTTTTAAATTGCTAAAAAGTGTGTCCTGCATTTTTGTAGGTAATGCAGAGGACTCTTTATTTAGATTTTATAATATATTATAGAATTCTGCAAAGGCGTCAGAGATACATTAAACCACAGTTTGTGGTTAACCCTAGAGTTTTAAATCCTGATGTGATCGAAGAAATGTATTTCTTGTTATATTGCCCACTTGTTATCTTAAAAAGCATTAGATTTATGCCAGAGATATGGGCCCTCTTGTATTTGTGATCTGGTATTTTATTTCTTCTTTTGAATTTGTTTTTAGATGAGGGCTGTACCCTTTAAAAAACCTTCAAAGGCTACTTTGACCTACTTTATATCAATCTATATATCTGTTTATTTTTTCTCTTTGTTCAGAAATAAAGACAAGAGGATGAAGAAGAAGAAGAAGAAGAAGAAGAAGAAGAGGAAAATGAGTTCTGTGAATAAATCTGTAGGGGAGGCAGTTGAAATGCCTTCCATAAAACAAGATACAGATGACCCAGTAGACTCTGGGCTAATCCCACAAAAAACTGCACTGCCTAAAGAGTAAGTTTAAGTCTAAATCTAAAGTATGCTTTTTGTTTTATGATGTAAGAATTGATTTTTAGGGGCTGATTTAATAATGCTTGAAACTTTGGGCTCAAGCTGTTGGCTACTAAAACCATGCATGACTTCCTAAGTTCTTTTATGGTTTCTGCATTTGAAACTCTCGGCTTCCTGGTGATCAGGATTTTTTCCCTTAACAAAAAAAGCTTGAAAGGTTTGAGCTGGTTTAGGAACTTGTTTGTGGTTTTAGTAGCCAAATGCTCAGCCCAAAGGCTTGAGCATTAATAATTGGGGAGATCAATTTGCTAGGTTAAATTCTGGATTCCTGAATTTGATCTATAGTAAAGCTGTCAATGCTTGCATCGACCTGACAGCAAGATCTGCAAAATGAAATATTTATATTAGATACATTATATGTTAATTCCCAGCTTACATATACCATCTATATGTCAAACAAATTTCTTTTATAATTTTGTGCCAAAAAAGGCTACTTTGACCTCTCTCTTTCAAGATCTCTCAAAAAGTAATAAAACATCTTTTTAAAAAAACTTTTTATTTCTTCTGTTTGTGCAGAAATGTCTGTATCGCCAATGTAATAGAACCAGAACAGCCGTGCATGGTACCAGTCAAAGATTTATTCACAGAACAGCAATCTGTGCCACCAGACTCTGCTTCTAAAACTAAATATAAGAGGTAAGATTTTTGAGCTTAAACAAATTCATTTGAATTTGGTAAAAAATACAAATCAACGATTTGTGGGAGGAATTTGATTCTTAACTTTAAGTTTTTTTGGTTTTCCAGGATAGTAGTTTTGACATGGAAAGATGAGATCACAGATGAGGAAGATGATGAAGCATCTAGTGATCAAGTTGAAGAATCCCCAAAACAGATAGACATTCCAATGGATCTTAAATCTAACATACCAGAGGCACCAGCTAAAGATGTGTTGCCAATAATCAGCAAAATCTCTCCTGAGCAGACATCAGAATGCCAGAAAGAGCCTCCAGTGCTTCCTCAACCTAACTTGTAAGTTTACACTGTTAAACCTTTTGTATTTTAAGATTCAATATTTGAATCATTCGTAAGGATTCTTTATTATGTAACTATTTGGGGGCAGATTTATCACGGGTCGAAGTGAAAATTCGAAAATTCAACTATCGAATAGTCCAAAATTTGAAAAAATTAGACTATTCGAATACCAAAATTTATCATGTACTGTCTCTTTAGAAACTTCAACCATTTGCCATCTAAAACCTGCCGAATTGCTGTTTTAGCCTATGGGGGACCTCCTAGAACCGATTTGGAGTCAAATCTAAGTTTTTTTGGGGCAAATCCTTTGATTCCAATTCGATCGAATGCGCTACAACTTCGATTCGAATGCAGTCTATTTACCCGTAGTTAATAACTTGGATTTTTGTAATAAATCTGCCCCTTAATGAATGAATAAGTTTCTAATAATACTAAAAATATCAGAATCCTATAAAGGCTGCAACTTTTGCACTGCATCTATTGCATTTAAAGGAATACTCTTGTAATATATTAATATTTGGTACACCTAACATGAGCAAAACTAAACTTTTTATACTTCTGTTATTTAGGAGGCAAGCCATTAAACCTGAGGAGAAACCACTCCCAGTTCTAGAAACAGATAATCTGATGGATCGGTTAGCTGATTGTTGTAACAAGTTGATAGACGTTTCATCTAGTCTTAAGTAAGTTTGATAACCTTTGATAACTCTTTAAATTCATAAAGCTTTAAATTGCACATAGGTAGCAAAAATCTCACACTACTGCATCTCTTTAAATACCATTAATTAAATTAAATACATTAGCATCGCATGTTTGCAAGGTATAATCCTTTGCTGCCGTTCCTATTTAGTGAATGAATGTATTGTTTTATTAATGGTTACAGGTTGTCTAAATATAAAGCACTGTAACAATTGCATCTATCACCCATCCCCTCTCATTAGCTTTAACAAATTTCAATTGGTCTTATTTTATTAGAATTTCGAAGTTATGGAAGTTCACAAAAACTCCCATTACTTCGAAATTTGACCCTTGATAAATCTGCCCCTTTGGATGTGTTTTAACACAAGAATAATACTCTAAAATATTTACAATTATTTCATTAGTGAGAGTATGGAAGGAGCACATGGTTCTACTATAACGCTAGATATGCTTCTAAAAATTAATTAATTTCTATTAACTGCACATTATAAACAAAAAACACAGACCACAAACTGTCTTCTTAATGGCAGGATATCATCAAATCTTATTAGCTTCTTAATAATAAAGTCATTACAGTTCATCAGCTCTTATCAGACAAAATCTCAATGAAATCAAAGACTAATGCAACTACTCGATTGGGGGGTTAAAGTGGTTACTTTTAAAGTTACTCTCAGCATTTTCTAACTAATTGTTTTGTTTCAGGGAATGTCAGGCTTTATATGCTAAGAAACTAAAAGAAGCAGAAAATCTGTAAAGTCTCAACAAAAAAAAAAAAGGGAGCCCCATAATGGGGCAGCAATGCTCATCAAACTCAAAATGTAAGTTTTTCAAATAGTTTACCTTAAATTAGAATATCATTGCTTATGGAATTATAACTATTGTCATGTGAAGTAAAGTTTCACGACTTTCCTTTATCCCTATGGACTCAATTATATAATAACAACTACTAATAGAACTAGACTAATTGCCCTTTTCAAGATCTAACTCGTTATAGCTACTTAGTCCAAAACTTAAGGCATAGGATATTTTAGGTTAATTTTCAGTATATTTATACATATATATTGTTTTGTTTCAGCATGTTTAGCAGAAAAGCAAGTACAGAATGAAGACTGTTCTGTTTGCAACCAGAGCTGAAAGATATAGAGGTAGTTAAGAGATCAGTATACATGATGTATATGGCCACATGGAGGCCCGCAGGCCTACAGTCAGAGCCATACCATAGACAAACATCAAGGACCATTAAATCAAGGATGACGCGGAACCCTGGATATCCCAATGCGAATACTCTAGAAGGGGTGGGATGGTGTTTAGCAAGTGAAGAAATACAGGATTATGGGAGATAGTTCATAGTACAAGTTGATCCAGGGACTAGTCCGATTGCCATTTTGGAGTCAGGAAGGAATTTTTTCCTCCTCTGAGGGAAATTGGAGAGGCTTTAGATGGGGTTTTTCGCCTTCCTCTGGATCAACTGGCAGTTAGGCAGGTTAAAAAAAATGTAAAAGGTCAACCTAACTTACTTTGTTACTATTGATTGACATTGTGCAATTGCAGAGTAATCACAATTCAACATTTAACTTATATGTATATCAATAAAATAAAACTGTTGAAGAAAGATACTTTTGTTTGTTGTGTATTTATGAAATAACAACTAGTATTGGAAAATGTTATAAAAGTAACATCATTATTCAGCTTGATGCATGGGCTGTTTTATTTACATGAAAGCATTATCATATGATTTAAACCCTCCTCTCAACCTGATTTGAGTCAAGCAAGGTGGGAAAAATGTGCTCAATGCCATGTTCCAGTCCAGAAAAAGAAAATCAAACTAAGGGGCCAATTTACTAAGTGGCAGACAACTAATTCACTAACATGCAAAGTTGCGTCCAGGACGCCAAACGCTGGCAAAGTTGCGCTAGCATTGGCTAATTTGCATTCACATTACATTACACAAGCTCAGGAAAGAAAGAAAATAGAGTTGTTATAATGCCCTACACATTAGCCCAGTGTATAGTTTGTGTGCCATATGTTAGGAAATGTAGGGGGGAAGCTGGTTACCCCAAAAACGTTTACGCTCTTTTGCAGCCTATCACCCTGAAAAAAGGAAAAGATAGGAAGTCCTATCTACTGGTGGCGCAAGAGGTAACGTTCAGTGAAATCCGCATCTCAGCGAATTTGCGCAGTTACGTCCCTTCGCCATAAGGGATTACTAACAGGGCATTTGTTTTTCTGATCGTATATAGATTTCAAGAGACTGACATCCAAGGTGCCAGGGATTATCTCCTTTACCAGATAATGTTTCAGTAATTAAGTTTAATTTCTTGATTCTGGTGAATCGTGGTTAAGCACAATTCCAAGCAGTACTGTGTACTACTACTGTGTACTACAGTAAAGGGTTTGCTTGTTGCTAAAGTTAGCTTTTTTTTCTTTGGCACACTTTTGCACATATATACACACTCGCATATACACACATATTCACCATTTTTAGAGCTGTACACACCTGCACACACAAACCCCCCGGCAGGCCCATTTGTCAAAGGTTGAGCTTTAGGAGCTTTATAGATTTTTAAACCACGATTAAAGGTCACACATCAACCAATGAATGGACAGAGCTGTGTCTTTTACTCATACATTTTTTTGCAGACTCCGAATATCAGGACAGGGGGTCTGGCCCGGTGGAGGCCCATGAGGCTCGGGTCAGTCCAACCCTGTCTAATGTATATGTAGTTATGTCACTGTTCTGTAGGACTCATTTAAAAACACAATCAAAATTAGAAAACTCTTTGCAATGTGTGGCAAGCGTCAATGCAACCCACCCAAGTGCTCACACTGATACAAGGGAGCTGTGGACGTCAGCCTAGCCATGGTAGTAATTCAAAGTATTAAGACAGGGGTGCCCAGGATGTCGATTGTGGTCTACCAGTAGATCCCAGCAATGTTCCTAGTAGACCACGACCTGCCTGGACCAGAGAGGAGGGGACGTGGAAGAGTTTTGAAGGGCCCCGCCGCTCCCGCTGTGATGCATATGTGCAATCGATAGGGACAGCACAAACAGGTCAATAAATGTTTCCCACCTACAAATTTCCCACGGCTGAAAGAACCAACCTGTTAAGCTATGGAGTTGCAAACAAACACAGAAACATTAGCTTAGCCTCACAATCACAAATCAGCTGTTCCAAATCAACTTTGGGCTTGCGAGGTGCACGCTGGGAAATGTAGTGTGAGAGAAAGAAGCCATTTGAGGAAACTACGAAATCCACAGACCGTCGTGCCTCTAGTTCAGCCAGTGGCCCATAAGGATTGTCGCTAAGGGTTATGAAAAGAAAATCCTCTTGATAGTATGAGTAAGGGAGGGGTAACAGCCCTGCCACTAACATCCCCTCAGCTCACTTCTCAGGGGGAGCTCAAGCTCAGCTTCACCTTGGCCGGCACTTGCGGATTGGTTCCTCGGGCAGTTGCTATGGAATTATCACATTCTCACTCTGTGGAGACCTGGGAACTAGTGGAAAAGACTGGCTGTAAGTAGGAGCCTTTTCTGCCACCAGTGGCAGCCTCAGCCCTGGTAAAGGAGCAGCTCGAGAGTCAGCAGGAACACAATGTGTACAGACTAGGAATGCACCGAATCCACTATTTTGGATTCGGCCGAACCCCCGAATCCTTTGCGAAAGATTCAGCTGAATACCGAACCGAATCCAAATTTGCATATGCCACATGGCACTTTCTCTGGTGTGAATATGCAGGCAGAGAAACTGCCAATTTGCTGGCTTCTTCACTAACAGGTTTATCATCTGCCTGTCAGTACAGGGGTGGATTCTGATGCACTTTTAAGTTAAGAAAGTAGTTCATCTTTAAATAAACATTTAGTATGATACAGACTGATATTCAAGGACAATTGTTTATCAAAGGAGAAATGTTACAAAATTACATAAATAATCTAATTTTAATTTTTTTATGTTTTTTATCTAGTCTCTAGTGTCCAACTTACCCTAGCAACTAGGTAATGGTTTGAAGCAGAATAGGAATAGAAGAGGTCACAAATTAAATAATTAAAAAAAACAACCCAATAACAATACAATTATAGCCTGAATGAACAATAGTTTTTTGACTACTGGGATCAGTGACTCCCATTTGAGACTGGAAAGACGTAAAAGTATAAGGAAATTAATCAATATACAGGTATGGAAACCAGCATCTCAAAGCTCTCTGGGTCCTTTATTAGTAAATGGAGAAGGTCCCAGTGTCTGCGCTGGTGTCAGTACCGATATCCGTTGATTTCTGGGATTTTGGGCCAAAAAGTTAGAAAACTCAGAAAAATTTGTGGAATAATATGGTCCATTCAGGAATTCGGAGTTGCTTGGATTTTTCATCTTAGAAATACTGAGATAAATTTGAAGCTAGATATATAACCCCCTATATAAGCCCCAAAAAAAAAACCCTCCCCTATGTAGGCCCCTCCTCCCGGCCTACCTGCCCCCCCCGGGCGAATGCCCCTAACTTGTTACTTACCCCTCCTTTCAGGTCCTCTGTTGCTGAGTTCATGGGTGTCATCTTCTCCCAAGCGCTCTTCTTTCTGCTTTGACCAGCGTTTTTTGGCGCATGCGCAGTACAGGGCATTTACCCGCAAGGATCTACTGTGCATGCGCCGAAAGTCACATTGTTTCCGAAAAAAAGATTGGAAACTTTGTGACTTTCGGGCTCGTGCGCAGTAGCTCCATACCTGCAGATGCCTCCGACTGCACATGCACCCAAAAGTCACAAAGTTTCTGATCTTTTTTTGGAAACTACGTGACTTTCGGCGCATGCGCAGAATATCCTTACGGGTAAATGCCTTGTACTACGCATGTGCCAGAAAAGCAGAAAGAAGAGGGCTCGGGAGAAGATGCCGTCCGTGAACTCTGCAGCAGAGGACCTGGAAGGAGGGGTAAGTAACAAGTTAGGGGCATTTGCCCAGGGGGGCAGAGGGGCCAACATAGGGGAGGGGGAGGGTTTTTCCCCTGTACAGGTTGACTTCTCCTTTAAGATGATAGAAAGGATGGTGCTTAGTGTCATGCTGAAATAGAATGTGGTTTCTGCTAATAGAGAAAAGACTTTGCCTAAAGTGGTATACAACCATGTATTAGATCAGGCATATATAAATAATACAATAAGAATAACCTTAACATTTCCCCCCTTTTGGTCAAAACCATGACCAAAACAAATTAACCTACACTATAAACTCGCCTAAATGCAAATAACCATATTGAGACTACTATGCTCTGAAGAGGGGCTAGGCCTGTCTTCAAAACCAAGAACTCATTCTTGACCAGCAGAATTAACACAACTACATGCTGGAGAATTCTTAATCCACCACAATCTGGTTAATTGCCTAACTAAAGTAAGTACTTCATTTTAAAAGAGTTGACATTGTGATATAACATATCTAATTTTACCAACACCCAAAAGATTCCATTTCTAAAAACGTTTAGTAAACGTAAGTCTCTTTATCCATGTTCCAGTGCCATTTAGCAAAGATGGTTTGAACTCATTCATAGTAAAGGTATTGTCCCAAGTATAGTTCTTAGAAGTGATGAATCCTATTGACCAGTATCGTAACTGGAGGGGGGCGGGCCCTGGTGCGGGATGTGCCGCCGGGCCCCCGCCCCCCTCCGTACCAGATTATTTGCCCTGAAATCGGCCGATGCGGCCGGAAATCGGCAGTGCGTGAGCTGCCGGGGGGGCCCTGAGTGGTTGCGGGCCCTGGCCCAATTGCACCCCCTGCTCCCCCGGTAGTTCCGCCACTGCTAGTGACAGGAACTAAGTATACTTGCATCTCCATGATAAAGTCGTTTTCTTGTAGTGACGTGTGCCAGCAAACATTTTCTTGAAATCGCGTTGGAAAGAGACATGGAAAAAACCTCCGTAATTAAATGGAAGTGTAAAATTCGAATGGTTCCCATCTATCACAGAATTATCAATAAAGAGTGTTCATTTAAAATCATCATAATCACACAAACATGTTGCAAGAAAAACAAATGCCAAAATCTTCCTCATGCTCAGTTGTTTATCTATAGAAGTAAACAAATTATAAACTAGTTAGAAACTACTTTTGTTTAAAATTTCAGAGTCAGGAATCGTGACACTGTAGATATGTTTAGCATTAGGTTTTGTACTTTTAGAAATTATAAACACAGTAAGTTTATAAAGCACATAAAATGATAGCAATATAATGAAAACCATGAACGAGAAAACACCAGCTTGCTTAAGTAAACTTCCAATAGAACTAAATATATTACCAAATTGTAAACCTTTAAAAGGGTTCAACCCCTTATTGCCTGTAAAAACACACATAGACCAATCATTATTTTCCATGCATCATTTAAACTTGTTTAATTAATTGTTTAATGGGTAGTAACCCAGTGATAAGCTTTTTTACCAGCCAGCTAAAAGTTAAGCAGTCATCCATATATCAATATATGGCCCATGTGCCTTTCTCTCAAAAACATTACTTTCCTGCATAAGGTGCAAGACTGACAGTCAGGGGCTTTACTGATGAAACTGCGCCATGAAATCTACACCTGGTTTAATAAGATATTACAGAGCTCCATTTTGTACCTATAGAACCACCTGCCTTGACCCTAAAGGTTTATTCCAAACTGGTAACTTTACTGGTCCTCTAGAAACTGCTCAAATCGCACACATATTAATAAAAGCAAAATATGTAACAACTTCCATTTAATTTTCCAACATGGGTGCATATTAGCATCCACATCTATATACTGTGTGCAAGTTCAGGTGCAGGTTATTTAAGGGAAATAATGGGAAATAGTACAGTGTTGGTGAAGAACATTATGGTTTATATTATAATATATACATTTTGCACTGTCTTTAATAAATGAGCACTAGTTAGAGGAAGTCAGACTATTTAGAACAGTGTATAGTACCACCACACAAAGAGAATAGAGAATTATATGCATTTCTTATAATACAACATTAGTAAAGGTTTAGTGGTACTTTTACAGCTGCCTTTTGAAGGAGAAGTTTAACCTTTCCATTAATTTTTCATATGCGATAGGTGGGCCTGTTGTAAGCAAATTTTCCATTGGTATTCATCATTTATTTTGCACGTTTCTGCTTTATTTGCCTTCATTTTCATAATCTTACTAGTCTGCCTGTTAAACGGGTTGTTCACCTTTAAATTGACTTTTAGTATGATGTAGAGCATGATATTCTGAGACAATTTGCAATTGGTTTTCATTTTTTATTATTTGTGGTTTTTGAGTTATTTAGCTTTTTATTCAGCAGCTCTCCAGTTTGTCATCAGTCTGGTTGCTAGGGTTCAAATTGCCCCAGCAACCTTGCACTGATTTGAATGAGAAACTGGAATATGAGGAGACTGAATAGAAAGATGAGTAATAAAAAGTAGCAATAACAATACATTTGTTGCCAATTGTTTTTTTTTTTAGATGGGATCAGTGACCCCCATTTGAAAGCTGAAAAGAGACAACAGAGCAAGGCAAATAACTCAAAAATGATAACATATAAAAAGACCAATTGCAAAGTTGCTAGGAATCTTCTGTAACATATTTAACGTTTTTGAAAGTGAACCACCCCTTTAAAGGAATGGTTTAGTATAAAAATAAAAACTGGGTAAATATATAGGCTGTTTAAAATAAAAAATGTCCCTAATAAAGTTAAACAAAAATATAATGTATAAAGGAGTGACTGGGTGTGTAACATAATAGCCAGAACACTACTAACAAAATGATGGTAAGCCTTAAATTTGACTATTTGTATTTTGTTATTGCTTATTTTTCATTCACATTTATCATAATGCTCCATTATGTGTTTTACAATTTAAATGAGCTGCACAGATTTCAAATACAATTGTGATGCTTCCTGTTAATACTAATTCATCTGTGAATTAATCAACTCCCTGTGCAGATTAAAATACATCACACTCAACTGGATTTACTTTACAAACAAATATAAATCTATAATCATCAAAGTGTGTGTGACTCAAGGACGAAGAGTGTCTTTTACTTTGTCTCTTTCCTTCTGCTTTTCTTCTGTGTATTACCTCTGCCCTTTAATTAACTCCAGTTTTTAATTTTTTGAGAATTGATTTTTGATGTGGCCTAATGCAACTCACTATTCACGGTATGTTTTATTATACAGGTGTGTGGAATATGGTGAACACTTTATAAATATGTTTATTAATATTAATAGCAATAATAATGATAATAATAAAATACAGTAGGTTACAATCAAGGGGATTTATTTTATTGTTTACAACATACTGTATAGCCATTTTAAACAAGACTCTATATTTGTGTGTCACATGACCGAAGTGATGGCAATGACATTACAATGATGTCATAGTCACATGACAGACATTGTGACATCACAATGCACACTAAAGGCTTGAAGAAGGAATGTGAAATGTTAGCTCATTTCCATTTGGACTACAGAATGGAAATGATCAGAGAAATGTTTCTCTTTATTTTATTTCTAGTTTTGTTATTTAATCCTAACCAACACAGTATTGTAGGTAAGAATATTTTGTATGCAACATTAACTGCAATTTAGAGCTTTGATAACAGTCACTAGTTTAAATTTTAATTGTATACAGCATAGAATATTACACACTGTCTATATATAGCTCTGTCACATGACAGACATTATGACATCACAATGCACACTCAAGGGCTGAAGGAGACACTCAAACTGTTAGTTTATTTCCAGTTGGACTAGTCATGGAAATGATCAGACCAACATTTTTCCTTATTTTATTTCTATTTTTCTTATTAAATACTAACCAACAACATATTATAGGTAAGCCATGTTTGTATGTAACATTAATGGGGATTTGGAGATTTTTTTTTAACCAGTACTAGCTTTAATTTTAATAGTATATAGTATAACGTATTATAACTTGTACCAATGATGTGTTATTGAAGAACATTAGCTATAGGCACATTTGCTTAAATTAAGCTTAAAGTAATGTCTTCCTTTCTCACCCCAGCAGAAGCAAAAAAAACTGAACTTACAGATGCCTCAAATGCTTACACCAAGGATACTACAACTGGTAAGATATATGATCTTTTTAAATTCATTGCATGTATATCTGCAGTGGAATTTGCACTGTGATAGTAATTTCATTTTCCCCCCTGATTCAGAAGCAGCTATGACATATGAAACAACCCTTGGTGATGATGATTATATTGGTGGTGATGATGATGTTTATATTGATGATGATACTGGTAAGATCTATGTTACAGTCAACATTCCTTCCCAAGACTGCTGGCTATGAACACACATATATACATTATAGATGTCTATATATATATACATTATTTCATTATATAGAAACATAGTCTGGTCAAGTGGGTTTGGGCTAGTGCAGCACCATCCTGCCTGTGCTACAAACTCCCTCCAAGTCCCACTTTATATTGCAGCTATTGCTTATTGATAATATTTCTCCTACCAACCTCCCCCTATAATGATGTCAGAGAAAGGGGCGGGGTGGATGAGGGTATCTAGATAAGGATGGCATGCAGGGTCATATGGGTTTCAAACAAAGAATTATACAAGAAGTCAATTGTGATTAAAAAGCAAGAACAGTTCCCTCTGGCTCCAAATATCCACTAAATTAGTCTCACTTAACAAATAGATTGATATTGGTTACTGTGTGTTACCTCCTTAAATAGATTAAAAAAAAAACACAATTAAATACATACTAGATGTACTAAATTATTGATTAAATTATAAGGAGATGTTTTTTCTTTAAATTTCAGAAGCAACTGCTATTCCTGCTAGTGTAGATATTGAAGCATACTTTGATGATACTGGTAAGATCTGAATCTGAATTTTGTTCTCCAAAGAATGACCCATTTTATGAATACATATATGGGATCTTTTAGCCAAGAAGCTTGTAACCTGAACTTTTTGCATTTGCATATATGGAGCACCAGGCCTTACACATTAAAAAAAGTGATTTTTTTTTTAATTCAACACAAACGAATTAGATTTATAAGTGTTTCTCTCTATTTGCAGAAAAAACAGAGAATCCTCATGCCACTGCTGATGACAGTATACAGAAATATAATTTTCTTAAATATATTTTACTTTGATTGAAACTATGCATGAGGGCCACTATTTTTTCTATTTTAAGAAAAAACTTGAATGGAAAAATCTTGAATCATTGAATTTGGGGTTAAAAACCCAAAAATGTAAAATTAATCCACAGGAAAAAAACTCGAATTGCTCGAATTAATCAAGCTTTCCAGCGAAACCCACATAAGAACTTTTTAACTAAAAGCTACCTTCGAGAATTTTTCGGGATAACACAACTCGAACTTTGATTAGTAACCCCCTAACTGTCATGTGTAATACTATACAATGCTACAAAACATTTTTTACCAAATTCATAAACAGTCAACTCTAGCTGAAGGTACAAAGCTTTCCAGCGAAACCCACATAAGAACTTTTTAACTAAAAGCTACCTTCGAGAATTTTTCGGGATAACACAACTCGAACTTTGATTAGTAACCCCCTAACTGTCATGTGTAATACTATACAATGCTACAAAACATTTTTTACCAAATTCATAAACAGTCAACTCTAGCTGAAGGTACAACCAAGCTTGTTCAGTCTTAGTAAATTAATAATAGTATAATTTTGGATAAGAGCTTGTACAATTGCATTGTTTCATTTTAAAATGGATTCATTTTTATTTAATGCTCCTTCTTTTTAACCCCACATTTAGAAAACAGCAGAAGTGCAGACATTAATGGGGTTGATGCAAAACTTCACCCTAAAAACATTACTAAAAATGTTACCGAGGCTTACAGCAAAGACCACCATAATGTTACTACTACTACAGTTGCTACTACTACTACAGAGACTACTACAGCTGATACAGAAGTTCACCCTAACGGTAAGTTTTACTATATACAGAAACATTGACATACAATACCCTGCTTACTTAGAACATTATATTAAGGAAGAAATAAAAATGGCCGGCTTTTTCCAGTTCATCTTGGCACAGATTTCATATTGTGAGGTCTACATATACAAGTTGTTTATATATATATATATATATATATATATATATATATATATATATATATATATATATATATATATATATATATAGATATAGATATATATATATATAGATATATATATATATATATTCTTTACTTATATTTGCTATTTTAATGGCACTTTTGTATTGCCTAGCACATTTCTTATTTATTATGAGATATCTAAACATACCCAAAGAATGGCAAAAAAACTTGAATTGACGAAATACGTTACCCATTGCAAGACCTAAAAGAGAAATTGGTTTGTTTAAATGGAAACTGTGCTGCTTTGCTATACAGCAGGTATACTTGAAGCCACATGCTTTTAGCGGTTAAGCTACAATTTTTAGCAGGCGGTCACAGGATAGACATTCCATGTTGTACATGAATTTTTTTCTTCACAAGCAATGTTACTTACATAATACAAATGCCCATTTCTTAATTGTAAGATACTGCTGGGACAGGCATCAGATATTTTCTTTTTTCTCTAATACAGGAAACCTTGAACTTATCTGTTTTCCGGATGAAGTGGAGCCTGCCAAGCCAGGTAAGATTTGAATTATACATATTAAGATATTTTGGCTGGCCCTTGCTTATATTATTAGTATGTAAACTGGAAGTTGCCTTTATATTCCAACCGTTATAGCAATAAATCAATAAATTGCAACGGCCTTATTCTGCATGCAAGTAGCTCCTTCTGTCTTATTTACATTGCCCAATATATTACTTATGCCATCATTTTTTTATTCAGCTTTTAATTTGTCTAACATGTGATCTTATTTATAGGTCCTGTCTTACAATGGCTTATCGATATAACAACAGATGAAACGACGAGAGTGATAATTATTTTATGTTCAATCCTTTGTTCCACATTCCTTGGAGGTGTTCTGTACTTTGTTGCACAAAACTATATACAACGTAAGACGTAAGTACTGTTTGCTTGACTGTTTTGTAACATTACAGCCCCCTAAATTAAGTTTAACTCTGTACTTGATCCCTTTTCTATTTAACAGTAAGTTTAACTCTGTACTTGTTCCCTTATCTATTAACAGTAAAAATATTGGAATAAGAGAGGCAGAAGAAGGCACGGCAGGCATTCAGAAAACAGAAGAAAGTATAAGCAAAGTCTTGAAGAAGACTCAAAAAAAGAAGAAAAAGAAGACAAAGAAAGCAACAAAGAAACCAATATTAAGAGAAAATGAACCAGTTATTACCGCAACAAAATAAATCTCTCTAAAGGGATGAAATCAAAGAAAGTGCTTGTAATGAAAAAATGTAAACATATAAAGAAATATGTGGAAGAAGCCATTTAAGAAGGTTATATGTATACGCAAGTATACGTCACAAAAGTACAATCAGTTTAAGATATCTTTCTTTAGATATCTATAAGGGACCTCATCTCATCACCATATGTTTCTAAGTAATAGATCCCTTCCTATCCCTTTCAAACCAAAATTCTTTCTTAATAAAATATATTTATTTAATATAATTGGTTTGTTGTTGCTTTCTTTTTTTATCTTTCTATATTTGTGGGGGTTTAAATGATATCACAACTCTACATTGTATTTTGTTTACCAGCTTAGAGCATTACCAGGGGTAACTTTCTAATCCTGAAATTATTTTTAGTTATTTTTTGTAACATGATATAGAACTATAATGTAATATGTTTTAGTGCAACATTAGTGACCAAAATTTCTAAGAGAGGGGTTGTGGTTGGGCTATGGAATATTTGCACCTAGACAGTAACCCATGGCAACTTATGAAATATTTACTTGAATTTTTCTACATACCACAAAGCTAAGCACTGGTTTCTATGGGTCACATGCCCTGGAACTTGCCCTGTGCAGGTAAAAAGATCCAGTCTGACTTCTCACAATAAGTAAATATTCACATTGCAAAATGGTTTCTTCTATATATGTGTAATTGTCTCCTTGCTATAGGGTATTAGATCCTTCATGAAGGTCATGTCTCCATCCCTCTACTGAACATAGGATAGCCAGCTAAGGCCAAGTATGCCTTTGTGGACTCATTTACAATGGTAGGCCAGGGGCAAAGTGAAAAAAGGAGGCATAGGGAACCTCTGTTATTTACATGGTTAGATGTTTATCAGTTCTCAGAACTCCATTGGCAGATGCCTTTTTTATATATCTTTCCTGACTCAAAGCCATGCATAACAATTGTCTTATACATACATAATGATGGTGATATTGTGGGTGTAAACCTCAAAAATAAAATGTTGCCTAATAAAAGGAAATGTCATTTTAAGCATTCACCTAATATACATATAGAGTTGTGAAACATATTCAATAGTTTGCTTATACAGGTATAGAACCATAAAAGCTTGGGACCTGGGGCTTTCCCCCTTCCCACCCCTGTACATCATATACAGAGGTGAACAACCCCTTTAATATACTCATGCTGCCCATAAGATATAGAGCGCAATGGTATGCACATCATTAGTGATGGGCGAATTTATTCGCTAGGCGCGAATTTGGGCGTTTTACCGCCTGCAAATAAATTTGCGAATTTGCTGTGAAAATTTGCTGGTGGTTCCGGCGCCAATTTAGACTTTGACGCCGGTGCCCATTTTGACCTCGTTTTGCAAATTTTTCGCCAGATTCGAAGAAAAACGGGACAAATTCACCCATCACTACACATCATGTTTCCTTTAACTTTATGGGCACAAGTTAAAACTGACTATTGACCAAACTGTTAAACTGAAAGGGGTGGATCACCTTCAAGTTAACTTTTAGTATGTTATAGAATGGCCTATTCTAAGCAACTTTTCAATTAGTTTTCATTATTTTATTTTTTTATAGTTTTTGCATTAATTGCCTTCTTCCGACTCTCTCCAGCTTTCAAATGGGGGTCACTGACCCTATTTAAGAAACGAATGCTCTGAAAGGCTACAAATATATTGTTATTGCTAATTTTTATTACTCGTCTTTCTGTTCAGGCCCATTCCTATTCATATCTCAGTCTCTTATTCAAATCAATGCATGGTTGCTAGGCGAATTAGGACCCTAGAAACCAGATTGCTGAAATTACAAACTGGAGAGCTGCTGAATAAAAAGCTAAATTACTCAAAAAACACAAATAATTTAAAAATTAAAACCAACTGCAAATTTTCTCAGAATATCACTCTCTATATCACACAAAAAGTTAATTTAAAGGTGAACAGCTCCTTTAAAGAATGAGCCTGGGCGGTGGTGAAGCAGCTGTGCCAGGGAAGGTGTGCCAGTGTCTGCAGAGGCAGTCGGGTTGTGGGAGATTATACAACCATTTTAGACTACAACAAGCTCTGACAAGAGTTCCTGACACAGCATTTTCTTAACAGATGCTTGTGGGCATGAAATGGGCAGCAGTGACATGCTCTCTTAACTTAACCCTTCATAAACCGGAAAGGCACAATTGCTTCAAAAGGGTTGAGTGCTCCATAGCTATGCAATTTCATTCCTCTTGTATGTTGTAAAATATCCAGGTATGTAAGTCTGTATTTATATAGTGCTAGTAAATGCAGAGCAGCATGCCTGAACAGAAACATTAGGGGGGTGAGTCAGTGCCATACAGGGTCGGACTGGGGGTCCTGAAGGCCCACCGTGGCTACTGCCGGCGTGTTCGGCGCGTCTCTGCGATGGTCTGTGTGCTGTGTCTCTGCGCATGCGCACGGCTCCGTATTTATACACATGCCACCGGCACCTTGGTTGTGCGCACAAAATTTTTTTTGTTACCGATAAAGGGGTTTGTGGAATTAAGAGGCAAATATGGATACAGACCTGAGCCAACAGGGCCCACATGAGCCAGGGGCCCACCAGGTTTTTTCCCAGTGTCCCGCCGGCCCAGTCCGACACTGGTGCCATAAGTACAAATATATTTAGTTACAAAGATTATGAGGCTGATTTATTTAATATCAAACTGGGGAATCCCAGTAGTTTAATACGCTGCTCTTTTTTCAAGTCTTTCCAGACAGAACGATTTCAAAGAGTCGACACATTCATTAAACCTTATACCTGAGCCAGTTCATCGTAATATGTCCGACTGCACTGACCAATTAAAAGTAATTCAGCTTTGCAGGCTGGTAGAAGTAGCACTGAGCACTATAACCTGTTGGAATCTCCCCATGTATATTGTATTTATTACCAATGGGGGATTATAAATCAGCCCCTTTTTGCCATGTGTTAATAGATATAGGAGGGAAGAGGTCCCGGGCATGCAGAGCTTACAGTCTAAGTGCTTGATCAAATACCTACCGCTCGTTTATAATATTTTCTAAATTGTAGCAGATTGTTAAAAACTGCTGGTTCCTGTTAGCAATAGTATGTTGTACATAGAAGGCATTTGAGAAACTTTGCAGCAAATTCTGAGAGACCTGCAGAATAATGGAAAACATAATAATAGACTATGGTATTATGTCTTATGTCTGCCTTTAATGTTTTATAATATGACACATTTTTGCTAAGCAGGTAATATTTATATGTAATCCAGGGATATAGATTCTCCAGTATTTGTTGACATTATGTAACTGATTGTTGTCTGGGTTACAGTAGGTCACCAATTTTTATGAGAGGTTACCATAGGTCACCATGGATTACTATCATGACATCGCAATGAGAGGTTACCGTAGTAACACCATTGTGATGTAATCTGTGTGAAAGTAGGTCACCATTATGACATCATAGTATTAAATCAAGCTGTAGATCAACCCTGTACTATCTGGCCACTTTGTGTTTCTCAGTTGAAAGTACTAGACGTATCTTTTCTGAAAGCACAAAACAAAATAACAAGATCAAAATTATTATATTTCTATTATTTCTATAATTTATATAATTTCTATTATTTCTATAATTTATATTATTTCTATAATTTATATAATTTCTATTATTTCTATAATTTCTATTATTTCTAATTACTGAATTTGAACAGACTAATGGTGAGTGACTCTGTCCTGTTAAATCTGACCTGTTATTTGTCCTTTTTTTCTGATTCCACTGTTTATGTGTTTTAGGTTTATATATACAAAATTAGTTAAGACAATGGTTGTTTGCAATCAAATTTACTTTAATACTGATTTAAATTTTCCATTATTTTCTGTTGGGATGCACCAAATCCACTATTTTGGATTCAGTCAAACCCCGGAATCCTTCATGAAAGATTAGGGCAAATACCGAACCGAATCCTAATTTGCATATGCAAATTAGTGGTGGGAAGGGAGAAAACATTTTTTAATTTCTTGTTTTGTGACAAAAATTCATGTGATTTTCCCTCCCTGCCCCTAATTTGCATATGCAAATTAGGATTTGGATTCGGTTCAGCCGGGCAGAAGGATTCGGTCAAATCCGAATCCTGCAGAAAGATGCCGAATCCTGAACCAAATCTTGGATTCAGTGCATCCTTAATTTTCTGACATTAATGTCAGAACTGATATCATAATGGATTAGTATCATGACATCACAATGAGAGGTTACCATAGTAACACCACTGCGATGTAATCTGTCTGAAAGTAGGTCATCACTATAACATCATAGTATTAAATCAAGCTGTAGATAAACCCTGTACTATCTGGTCATTTTGTGCTTCTCAGTTGACGGTGCTACATGTACCTTTTCTGAAAGCAGAAAACATTATAACAAGATCAAAATTTAATTATTCTACTTACTGAATTTGAACAGACTAATGGTGAGCGACTCTGCCCTGTTAAATCTGACCTGTTATTTGTCCTTTTTCGTGGTCCTTCTGGTTATGTGTTTTAGGTTTATATATATACAAAATAAGATAAGACAATGGTTGTGTGAAATCTAATTAACTTTAAAAATCTTCCAATTGTAATTGATGGTCATATGTTTTTTTTCTTTATATAACTTTGTTTTTACTGTTCTGTAGGAACACTATTAATGATTTAGGCTTGTCATTTATATTTTATAGCAGATGCTAAACATTAATACCATTATAATATCATACTTTGGCATCATAATGAGATCACAGTCCAGGGTTGGATTGGGGTGTGCGAGATCCACCAGGGGGGGCTACCCCAGGGTCCCCTATACCCCCTCTGTATGTAAAGCAGTATGACAGACTATAGTACAGGTATGGGACCTGTTATCCAGAATGCTTGGGACCTGGGGATTTCCGGATAACGGATCTTTCTGTAATCTGGGTCGTCATGCCTTAAATCTACTAGAAATTAATTTAAACATTAAATAAACCCAAAAAGCTGGTTTTGCTTCCAATAAGGATTAATTATATATTAGTTGGGATCAAGTACAAGCTACTGTTTTATTATTATAGAGAAAAAGGAAATTGTTTTTAAAAATTTGGATTATTTGGATAAAATGGAGTCTATGGGAGACAACCATTCCGTAATTCTGAGCTTTCTGGATATCGGGTTTCCGGATAAGGGATCCTATACCTGTATTTAGAAGCAGGTTAAGGCTTGTTATCGATACCTTTATATGAACAATAACATGTTTTTTTACTTTTCTCTTATGCAGCAAAAATCGAATATGAATACGGTCAAGAAATTTCATTTGTATTTAATTCAATGCACAATCATAGGACTCTGTCTACTATGTAATTATCCCGCATCTGGTAAGTAGAACGATATCAACTGCCGATAATAGCAACTTGTTTGATCTGATCTGAGGGATATATTTGGGATACAGATTTTTTCTAAAAATTCCACTTCATTTATATTGGTTCCAAATACCTATGGTATATAAAGGGCAGGTATAGTTAGAGAATATAGAATGGCCCCAGTGGTGTAACTACAGTAGCATGTGCCAGGTGCAGAATTTGTACTCGTCCAGCCCCCCATCTCCCCCTGGGATATACACAATTTAAAGGAGAATTCAACCTGTAATAAAAAAAAAATAAAAACAAAAGTCAGACAGCGCACACCCAATTTAGCAAAAGTAATGTGCAGTACTTACGGGACTCCCCAATAGAGTCACCAAGGGTAAAGAATGTTCCAAAGGGTGAAGACTGCACACTCAGAAATTGAAAAAATATATTTATTCCATCAAGTAAATAATACAAAACATAAAGGCCCCATTATTATAGGCCTATATTTATGGGGCCTTTTTGTTTTGTATTATTTACTTGATGGAATAAATATAATCAATTTCTGAGTGTGCAGTCTTTACCTTTGTCTGTATTACAGACTAATAAGAGATGCCCTAATCATAAATGATGAAGTAAGAGCAATGAAGAATCCACTTTCAGCCAGCATGGAAGAATCTGACAGTCCAAAAAACGTTTTCTTGTTACTATATTCAGCTTCTGTATAATCAAGATGAATAAAGAGAAGGAAGCCACTATGTAAGGCGTAGAGGATTTAATGTAATAGAGAATCACAGAACTTCATATAGCCTCAGCACCTCTCTAATCCCAAAATCTACTACAAGTTTGTGTGCATCCCCAAACTAGTTTTTTTTCCTTCTCTTCAGGTGGTTTGTTTACTTATTATTATTCTGTTTATAATATAAAGATATGAGGGTACAGCTTTATGTTTAAAGAAATAACAAAAGTATTCTATAACAAGTTGCTTCTAGTTGCCTTGACTGCTATGTATACTTGGCAATTAAACATAATAAGCGCAAGCGAAATTATACTTCGAAAAATATCATGCTTTCCATTTGCCTCAATTAGAATATTTACCTATTAAGTTAAGCATCCCCACTACTATTACTTTTAGTTGACTCTCTGTAATCTTTATGTTGAATTACATTTTGAATTAAATTTTATTCAGTATAATGTATTGCGCTTCAACGTTTATAAACTTTCTAAGGTGGTACTTTAGATGTATTTGCTAATGCACAATCCATTTAGTAATTACAAGGTAGTATACATATTTGTTATATTTCTTCTCTTTTGTTCTCAGAAATTTGAAATAGAGATTAAGAGGGGTGAAGATGACACAAGAAAAGGGAAAATATTTGCGTTCTGTGCGTAAACCTGTAGGGGAGGCAGTTGAAATGCCTTCCATAAAACAAGATACAGATGACCCAGTAGACTCTGGGCTAATCCACAAACACCTGCACTGCCTAAAGAGTAAGTTAAGTCTAAGTCTAAAGTATGCTTTTTGTTTTATGATGTAAGAATTGATTTTTAGGGCTGATTTAATAATGCTTGAGACTTTGGGCTCAAGCTGTTGGCTTCTAAAACCATGCATGACTTCCAAAGTTCTTTTATGGTTTCTGCATTTGAATACCTCGGCTTCCTGGTGATCAGGTTTTTTTCCCCTAACAAAAAAAGCTTGGAATTTTGAGCTTTTAATTTTTTTTTTGGACAAGCTCCCTCAGGGAAAAGAAACTGATTGGTAGAAAGCTAAGTTATTTGAATACAGAAGCCACATAAGGGTTTGGGAACTTGTGTGGTTTTAGTAGCCGAACGCTCAGCCCAAAGACTTGGGCATTAATAATTGAAGAGATCAATATGCTAGGTTACTTTCTGGATTCCTGAATTTAATCTATAGTATATCTGTCCTTATATCTATATAATAATAGATGTTTTAAATTGCTAAAAAGTGTGTCCTGCATTTTTGTAGGTAATGCAGAGGACTCTTTATTTAGATTTTATAATATATTATAGAATTCTGCAAAGGCGTCAGAGATACATTAAACCACAGTTTGTGGTTAACCCTAGAGTTTTAAATCCTGAAAAAAATGTGATCGAAGAAATGTATTTCTTGTTTATTGCCCACTTGTTATCTTAAAAAGCATTAGATTTATGCCAGAGATATGGGCCCTCTTGTATTTGTGATCTGGTATTTTATTTCTTCCTTTGAATTTGTTTTTAGATGAGGGCTGTGCCCTTTCAAAAACCTTCAAAGGCTACTTTAACCTCTCTCAAAGATCTTTATATCAATCTATATCTGTTTATTTTTTCTCTTTGTTCAGAAATAAAGACAAGAGGATGAAGAAGAAGAAGAAGAAGAGGAAAATTAGTTCTGTGAATAAATCTGTAGGGGAGGCAGTTGAAATGCCTTCCATAAAACAAGATACAGATGACCCAGTAGACTCTGGGCTAATCCACAAACACCTGCACTGCCTAAAGAGTAAGTTTAAGTCTAAGTCTAAAGTATGCTTTTTGTTTTATGATGTTAGAATTGATTTTTAGGGGCTGATTTAATAATGCTTGAGACTTTGGGCTCAAGCTGTTGGCTACTAAAACCATGCATGACTTCCTAAGTTCTTTTATGGTTTCTGCATTTGAATACCTCGGCTTCCTGGTGATCAGGATTTTTTCCCCTAACAAAAAAAGCTTGAAAGCTTTGAGCTGGTGAGCTCCTTTTTTTTTTTGACAACCTCCCTCAGGGAAAAAAAAGAAGCCACATAAGGGTTTAGGAACTTGTTTGTGGTTTTAGTAGCCAAATGCTCAGCCCAAAGGCTTGAGCATTAATAATTGGGGAGATCAATTTGCTACATAATTTCTGGATTCCTGAATTTGATCTATAGTAAAGCTGTCAATGCTTGCATCGACCTGACAGCAAGATCTGCAAAATGAAATATTTATATTAGATACATTTTTTGTTAATTCCCAGCTTACACATACCATCTATATTCCAAACAAATTTCTTGTTTGGTTCTGTTGAATAAATTAAAGGGTTGTGCCTTTTATAATTTTGTGCCAAAAAAGGCTACTTTGACCTCTCTCTTTCGAGATCTCTCAAAAAGTAATAAAACATCCTTTTAAAAAACTTTTAATTTCTTCTGTTTGTGTAGAAATGTCTGTATCGCCAATGTAATAGAACCAGAACAGCCGTGCATGGTACCAGTCAGAGATTTATTTACAGAACAGCAATCTGTGCCACCAGACTCTGCTTCTAAAACTAAATATAAGAGGTAAGATTTTTGAGCTTTAACAAATTCATTTGAATTTGGTAAAAAATACAAATCAACGATTTGTGGGAGCAATTTGATTCTTACCATTAAGTTTTTTTGGTTTTCCAGGATAGTAGTTTTGACATGGAAAGATGAGATCACAGATGAGGAAGATGATGAAGCATCTAGTGATCAAGTTGAAGAATCCCCAAAACAGATAGACATTCCAATGGATCTTAAATCTAACATACCAGAGGCACCAGCTAAAGATGTGTTGCCAATAATCAGCAAAATCTCTCCTGAGCAGACATCAGAATGCCAGAAAGAGCCTCCAGTGCTTCCTCAACCTAACTTGTAAGTTTACACTGTTAAACCTTTTGTAATTTAAGATTCAATATTTGAATCATTCATAAGGATTCTTTATTATGTAAATATTTGGGGGCAGATTTATAACGGGTCGAAGTGAAAATTCGAATTCGGAAATTCAACTATCAGATAGTCCAAAATTCGATTCAATTTGATAAAAAATTAGACTATTGGAATATCAAAATTTATCATGTACTGTCTCTTTAGAAACTTCGACCATTTGCCATCTAAAGCCTGCCGAATTGCTGTTTTAGCCTATGGGGGACCTCCTAGAACCGATTTGGAGTCAAATCTACGTTTTTTTGGGGCAAATCCTTTGATTAATTAATAATATTAATATTTGGTACACCTAACATGAGCAAAACTAAACTTTTTATACTTCTGTTATTTAGGAGGCAAGCCATTAAACCTGAGGAGAAACCACTCCCAGTTCTAGAAACAGATAATCTGATGGATCGGTTAGCTGATTGTTGTAACAAGTTGATAGACGTTTCATCTAGTCTTAAGTAAGTTTGATAACCTTTGATATCTCTTTAAATTCATAAAGCTTTAAATTGCACATAGGTAGCAAAAATCTCACACTACTGCATCTCTTTAAATACCATTAATTAAATTAAATACCATTAGCATCGCATGTTTGGAAGGTATAATCCTTTGCTGCCGTTCCTATTTAGTGAATGAATGTATTGTTTTATTAATGGTTACAGGTTGTCTAAATATAAAGCACTGTAATAATTGCATCTATCACCCATCCCCTCTCATTAGCTTTAACAAAGTTAAAAACGCAGATTTTTTTTTAATAAATTTCAATTGGTCTTATTCTATTAGAATTTCGAAGTTATGGGAGTTCAAAAAAACTCCCATTACTTCGAAATTTGACCCTTGATAAATCTGCCCCTTTGGATGTGTTTTAACACAAGAATAATACTCTAAAATATTTACAATTATTTCATTAGTGAGAGTATGGAGGGAGCACATGGTTCTACTATAACGCCAGATATGCTTCTAAAAATTAATTAATTTCTATTAACTGCACATTATAAACAAAAAACACAGACCACAAACTGTCTTCTTAATGGCAGGATATCATCAAATCTTATTAGCTTCTTAATAATAAAGTCATTACAGTTCATCAGCTCTTATCAGACAAAATCTCAATGAAATCAAAGACTAATGCAACTACTCGATTGGGGGGTTAAAGTGGTTACTTTTAAAGTTACTCTCAGCATTTTCTAACTAATTGTTTTGTTTCAGGGAATGTCAGGCTTTATATGCTAAGAAACTAAAAGAAGCAGAAAATCTGTAAAGTCTCCTCAACAAAAAAAAAAGGGAGCCCCATAATGGGGCAGCAATGCTCATCAAACTCAAAATGTAAGTTTTTCAAATAGTTTACCATAAATTAGAATATCATTGCTTATGGAATTATAACTATTGTCATGTGAAGTAAAGTTTCACGACTTTCCTTTATCCCTATGGATTCAATTATATAATAACAACTACTAATAGAACTAGAATAATTGCCCTTTTCAAGATCTAACTCGTTATAGCTACTTAGTCCAAAACTTAAGGCATAGGATATTTTAGGTTAATTTTCAGTATATTTATACATATATATTGTTTTGTTTCAGCATGTTTAGCAGAAAAGCAAGTACAGAATGAAGACCGTTCTGTTTGCAACCAGAGCTGAAAGATATAGAGGTAGTTAAGAGATCAGTATACATGATGTATATGGCCACATGGAGGCCCGCAGGCCTACAGTCAGAGCCATACCATAGACAAACATCAAGGACCATTAAATCAAGGATGACGCGGAACCCTGGATATCCCAATGCGAATACTCTAGAAGGGGTGGGATGGTGTTTAGCAAGTGAAGAAATACAGGATTATGGGAGATAGTTCATAGAACAAGTTGATCCAGGGACTAGTCCGATTGCCATTTTGGAGTCAGGAAGGAATTTTTTCCTCCTCTGAGGAAAATTCGTGAGGCTTCAGATGGGGTTTTTCGCCTTCCTCTGGATCAACTGGCAGTTAGGCAGGTTAAAAAAAATTTAAAAGGTCAACCTAACTTACTTTGTTACTATTGATTGACATTGTGCAATTGCAGAGTAATCACAATTCAATATTTCACTTATATATGTATATCAATAAAATAAAACTGTTGAAGAAAGATACTTTTGTTTGTCGTGTATTTATGAAATAACTTAACTAGTATTGGAAAATGTTATAAAAGTAACGTCATTATTCAGCTTGATGCATGGGCTGTTTTATTTACATGAAAGCATTATCATATGATTTAAACCCTCCTCTCAACCTGATTTGAGTCAAGCAAGGTGGGAAAAATGTGCTCAATGCCATGTTCCAGTCCAGAAAAAGAAAATCACACTAAGGGGCAAATTTACTAAGTGGCAGACAACTAATTCACTAACATGCGAAGTTGCGTCCAGGACGCCAAATGCTGGCGAAGTTGCGCTAGCATTGGCTAATTTGCATACACATTACATTACACAAGCTCAGGAAAGAAAGAAAATAGAGTTGTTATAATGCCCTACACATTCGCCCAGTGTATAGTTTATGTGCCATATGTTAGGAAATGTAGGGGGGAAGCTGGTTACCCCAAAAAATGTTACGCTCTTTTGCAGCCTATCACCCTGAAAAAAGGAAAAGATAGGAAGTCCTATCTACTGGTGGCGCAAGAGGCAACGTTCAGAGAAACCCGCATCTTAGTGAATTTGCGCAGTTACGTCCCTTCGCCATAAGGGATTACTAACAGGGCATTCGTTTTTCTGATCGTATATAGATTTCAAGAGACTGACATCCAAGGTGCCAGGGATTATCTCCTTTACCAGATAATGTTTCAGTAATGAAGTTTAATTTCTTGATTCTGGTGAATCGTGGTTAAGCACAATTCCAAGCAATACCTGCTGTATGTGTACTACAGTAAAGGGTTTGCTTGTTGCTAAAGTTAGCTTTTTTTTCTTTGGCACACTTTTGCACATATATACACACTCGCATATACACACATATTCACCATTTTTAGAACTGTACACACCTGCACACACAAACCCCCAGGAGGCCCATTGTCAAAGGTTGAGCTTTAGTAGCTTTATAGATTTTTAAACCACGATTAAAGGTCACACATCAGCCAATGAATGGACAGAGCTGTGTTTTTTACTCATACATTTTTTTGCCGACTCCGAATATCAGGACAGGGGGTCTGGCCCGGTGGAGGCCCATGAGGCTCGGGTCAGTCCAACCCTGTCTACTGTATATGTAGTTATGCCATTGATCTGTAGGACTCATTTAAAAACACAATCAAAAGTATAAAACTCTTTGCAATGTGTGGCAAGTGTCAATGCAACCCACCCAAGTGCTCACACTGATACAAGGGAGCTGTGGACGTCAGCCTAGCCATGGTAGTAATTCAAAGTATTAAGACAGGGGTGCCCAGGATGTCGATTGTGGTCTACCAGTAGATCCCAGCAATGTTCCTAGTAGACCACGACCTGCCTGGACCAGAGAGGAGGGGACGTGGGAGAGTCTTGAAGGGCCCAGCCGCTCCCGCTCCCGCTGTGATGCATATGTGCAATCGATAGGGACAGCACGAACAGGTCAATAAATGTTTCCCACCTACAAATTTCCCACGGCTGAAAGAACCAACCTGTTAAGCTATGGAGTTGCAAACAAACACAGAAACATTAGCTTAGCCTCACAATCACAAATCAGCTGTTCCAAAACAACTTTGGGCTTGCGAGGTGCACGCTGGGAAATGTAGTGTGAGAGAAAGAAGCCATTTGAGGAAACTACGAAATCCACAGAGCGGTGCGCCTCTAGTTCAGCCAGTGGCCCATAAGGATTGTTGCTAAGGGTTATGAAATGAAAATCCTCTTGATAGTATGAGTAAGGGAGCGGTAACAGCCCTGCCACTAACATCCCCTCAGCTCACTTCTCAGGGGGAGCTCAAGCTCAGCTTCACCTTGGCCCGGCAGTTGCAGATTGGTTCCTCGGGCAGTTGCTATGGAATTATCACATTCTCACTCTGTGGAGACCCGGCAACTAGTGGAAAAGACTGGCTGTAAGTAGGAGCCTTTTCTGCCACTAGTGGCAGCCTCAGCCCTGGTGAAGGAGCAGCTCGAGAGTCAGCAGGAACACAGTGGGTACAGACTAGGAATGCACCGAATCCACTATTTTGGATTCGGCCGAACCCCCGAATCCTTTGCGAAAGATTCAGCTGAATACCGAACAAAATCCTAATTTGCATATGCAAATTAGGGGTGGGAAGGGGAAAACATTCCCAGTCACGTGATTTCCCTCCCTGCCCCTAATTTGCATATGTAAATTAGGATTCGGTTTGGCCAGGAAAAAGGATTCGGCCGAATCCTGCTGCAGACAATTGATCAGCTACTTGTGAAACAGGGACTACTGACATCACTCCACTTTACAGTACAGCAGTAAAGAGTGACTGCAGCTTATAAGGCTAGTGTGCCACATGGCACTTTCTCTGGTGTGAATATGCAGGCAGAGAAACTGCCAATTTGCTGGCTTCTGCCACTGACAGGTTTCTCATCTGCCTGTCAGTACTCACGGGGGTGGATTTTGTTGTAAAAATGCACACTTTGGTGTGGAGCATGGCAAAACAAAGTTAGGGTTTACCTGATGCACTTTTAAGTTAAGAAAGTAGTTCATCTTTAAATAAACATTTAATATGATGCAGACTGATATTCAAGGACAATTGTTTATCAAAGGAGAAATGTTACAAAATTACATAAATAATCTCATTTAAATTTTTTGTTTTTTATCTAGTTTCTAGTGTCCAACTTACCCTAGCAACCAGGTAATGGTTTGAAGCAGAACAGGAATAGAAAAGGTCACAAATTAAATGATTAAAAAAACCCCCACTAACAATACAATTATAGCCTGGATGAACAATAGATTTTTAACTACTGGGATCAGTGACTCCCATTTGAGATTGGAAAGACGTCAAAGTATAATGAAATTAATCAATAAACAGGTATGGAAATGGTTATCCCTGGGATTTTCTGGATAAGGGATTTTACCATAATTTGGATCTCCATACCTACTTAAAAAATCAAGTAAACATCAAGGGGGTTATTTATTAAGTTCCGAATACAAGAAGTCCGAATAATTCGGATTTTTCAGACCTTGAAAAAAAAAATCTGATTTTGTTGGGATTTATTAAGGTCAGATGGTATGAAAACTCTGAATCTGAAAACCCAGCATCTCAAAGCTCTCGAGGTCCTTTATTAGTAAATGGAGAAGGTCCCAGTGTCTGCGCTGGTGTCAGTACCGATATCCGTTGATTTCTGGGATTTTGGGCCAAAAAGTTAGAAAACTCGGAAAAATTAGTGGAATAATATGGTCCATTCAGAAATTCGGAGTTGCTTGGATTTTTATCTTAGAAATACTGAGATAAATTTGAAGCATGATATATAACCCCCTATATAAGCCCAATAGGCTTTAGGTTTTGCCTTCAAGAAAAAATAATTATATCTTAGTTGGGATCAAACACAAAGTACAGTTTTATTACAAATTAAAACAAAATAATTTTTAAAATTTTGAATTATTTGATTAAATGAAGTGTATGGGAGACAGCCTTCCCATAAATTGGAGCTTTCTGGATAACGGTTATGCAGATAACGGATCCCATACCTGTACTATAACAGATACAGAATAAAGACCAACTAACAAATATAACCTACTAAAAGTTAATACAAAATTCAACTACTCCTTTAAAAATCTAAAAAAAATATATACTTGCATTTCCATGAATTTAAATGGATTGAGGAACAATGATATTTGGAAACAGTGGGGCTCATTTATAAGCACTGGGCAAATTTGCACCTGGGTAGTAACCCATAGCAACTGTTAAGGTCATTGCCAAGTATAATAATGGATTGTCAGACTGCAGGAATACAAATGCAATATTGCAGAGACCAGAAAAGACACGGATGTATCTATTTGTTCTGCTCTGCTATATAGGTGAACAGATCCTTTATTTATAGGTCGAGAACTTACAGAATCAGCTAATGATTATGCTTTAAGGTGGATTAGGGTGGTTTTCCACAAAAACAATTAGAAGAGAGTATTCAGTTCAATAACAGTAGGTATTGATTGACCGTTCACCTAGTTCTGTATAATGGGACCATCCTTGAACAGAGGCATAAGTTGTTTGTTTAAAGGAGAACTCAACCTGTACGGAAAAAACGCGCATGCGCCAAAAAAGAAGGAAGAAGAGAGCTCGGGAGAAGATGCCGTCTGTGAACTCTGCAGCAGAGGACCTGGAAGGAGGGTTAAGTAACATGTTAGGGGCATTTGCCCGGGGGGGGCAGGTAGGCCTGGGGGGGCAGAGGGGGCCTACACAGGGGAGGGTTTTTCCCCTGTACAGGTTGACTTCTCCTTTAAGCTGATAGAAAGGATGGTGCTTAGTGTCATGCTGACATAGAATGTGGTTTCTGCTAATAGAGAAAAGACTTTGCTTAAAGTGGTATACAACCATGTATTAGATCAGGCATATATAAATAATACAATAAGAATAACCTTAACATTTCCCCCCTTTTGGTCACAACCATGACCAAAACAAATTAACCTACACTATAAACTCACCTAAATGCAAATAACCGTATTGAGACTACTATGCTCTGAAGAGGGGCTAGGCCTGTCTTCAAAACCAAGAACTCATTCTTGACCAGCAGAATTAACACAACTACATGCTGGAGAATTCTTAATCCACCACAGTCTGGTTAATTGCCTAACTAAAGTAAGTACTTCATTTTAAAAGAGTTGACATTGTAATATAACATATCTAATTCTACCAACAACCAAAAGATTCCATTTAGAAATTTTGCGTTTAGTAAACGTAAGTCTCTTTATCCATGTTCCAGTGCCATTTAGCAAGGATGGTTTGAATTCATTCATAGTAAAGGTATTGTCTCAAGTACAGTTCTTAGAAGTTATGAATCCTAGTGACCAGTAACGTAACTGGAGGGGGGCGGGCCGTGGCGCAGGACTTGCCGCCGGGCCCCCGCCCCCCTCCATACCACATTATTTGCCCTGAAATCGGCAGTGCGCGAGCTGCCGGGGGGCCGTGAGTGGGTGCGGGCCCTGGCCCAATTGCACCCCCTGCTCCCCCGGTAGTTCCGCCACTGCTAGTGACAGGAACTAAGTATACTTGCATCTCCATGATAAAGTCGTTTTCTTGTAGTGACGTGCCAGCAAAGATTTTCTTGAAATCGCGCTGGAAAGAGACATGGAAAAAACCTCCGTAATTAAATGGAAGAGTGAAATTCGAATGGTTCCCATCTATCACAGAATTATCAATAAAGAGTGTTCATTTAAAATCATCATCATCATAATCCCACAAACATGTTGCAAGAAAAACAAATGCCAAAATCTTCCTCATGCTCAGTTGTTTATCTATAGAAGTAAATTATAATGTAAGAAACTACTTTTTTTTTTTTAAATTTCAGAGTCAGGAATCGTGACACTGTAGATATGTTTAGCATTAGGTTTTGTACTTTTAGAAATTATAAACACAGTAAGTTTATAAAGCGCATAAAATGATAGCAATATAATGAAAACCATGAACAAGAAAACACCAGTTTGCTTAAGTAAACTTCCAATAGAACTAAATATATTACCAAATTGTAAACCTTTAAAAGGGTTCCACCCCTTATTGCCTGTAAAAACATACATAGACGAATCATTATTAACCATGCGTCATTTAAACTTGTTTAATTAATTGTTTAATGGGTAGTAACCCAGTGATTAGCTTTTTTTCCAGCCAGCTAAAAGTTAAGCAGTCATCCATATATCAATATATGGCCCATGTGCCTTTCTCTCAAAAACACTACTTTCCTGCATAAGGTGCAAGACTGACAGTCAGGGGCTTTACTGATGAAACTGCGCCATGAAATCTACACCTGGTTTAATAAGATATTACAGAGCTCCATTTTGTACCTATAGTACCACCTGCCTTGACCCTAAAGGTTTATTCCAAACTGGTAACTTTACTGGTCCTCTAGAAACTGCTCAAATCGCACACATATTAATAAAAGCAAAATATGTAACAACTTGCATTTAATTTTCCAACATGGGTGCATATTAGCGTCCACATCTATATACTGTGTGCAAGTTCAGGTGCAGGTTATTTAAGGGAAATAATGGGAAATAGTACAGTGTTGGTGAAGAACATTATGGTTTATATTATAATATATACATTTTGCACCGTCTTTAATAAATGAGCACTAGCTAGAGGCTGGAAGTCAGACTATTTAGAACAGTGTATAGTACCAACACAAAGAGAATACAGAATTATATGCATTTCTTATAATACAACATTAGTAAAGGTTTAGTGGTACTTTTTACAGCTGCCTTTTCAAGGAGAAGTTTAACCTTTCCATGAATTTTTAATATGCGATAGGTGGGCCTGTTGTAAGCAAATTTTCCATTGGTATTCATTATTTATTTTGCACGTTTCTGCATTATTTGCCTTCATTTTCATAATCTTACTAGTCTGCCTGTTAAACGGGTTGTTCACCTTTAAATTGACTTTTAGTAAGATGTAGAGCGTGATATTCTGAGACAATTTGCAATTGGTTTTCATTTTTTTTTATTTGTGGTTTTTGAGTTATTTAGCTTTTTATTCAGCAGCTCTCCAGTTTGTCATCAGTCTGGTTGCTAGGGTTCAAATTGCCCCAGCAACCTTACACTGATTTGAATGAGAAACTGGAATATGAGGAGACTGAATAGAAAGATGAGTAATAAAAAGTAGCAATAACAATACATTTGTTGCCAATTGTTTTTTTTTTAGATGGGATCAGTGACCCCCATTTGAAAGCTGAAAAGAGACAACAGAGCAAGGCAAATAACTCAAAAATGATAACATATAAAAAGACCAATTGCAAAGTTGCTAGGAATCTTCTATAACACTTAACGTTTTTGAAAGTGAACCACCCCTTTAAAGGAATGGTTTAGTATAAAAATAAAAACTGGGTAAATATATAGGCTGTTTAAAATAAAAAATGTCCCTAATAAAGTTAAACAAAAATATAATGTATAAAGGAGTGACTGGGTGTGTAACATAATAGCCAGAACACTACTAACAAAATGATGGTAAACCTTAAATTTGACTATTTGTATTTTGTTATTGCTTATTTTTCATTCACATTTATCATAATGCTCCATTATGTGTTTTACAATTTAAATGAGCTGCACAGATTTCAAATACAATTGTGATGCTTCCTGTTAATACTAATTCATCTGTGAATTAATCAACTCCCTGTGCAGATTAAAATACATCACACTCAACTGGATTTACATTACAAACAAATATAAATCTATAATCATTGCAGTGTGTGTGACTCAAGGACGAAGAGTGTCTTTTACTTTGTCTCTTTCCTTCTGGTTTTCGTCTGTGTATTACCTCTGCCCTTTAATTAACTCCAGTTTTTAATTTTTTGAGAATTGATTTTTGATGTGGCCTAATGCAACTCACTATACACGATATGTTTTATTATACAGGTGTGTGGAATATGGTGAACACTTTATAAATATGTTTATTAATATTAATAGCAATAATAATGATAATAATAAAATACAGTAGGTTACAATCAAGGGGATTTATTTTATTGTTTACAACATACTGTATAGCCATTTTAAACAAGACTCTTATATTTGTGTGTCACATGACCGAAGTGATGGCAATGACATTACAATGATGTCATAGTCACATGACATACATTGTGACATCACAATGCACACTAAAGGCTTGAAGAAGGAATGTGAAATGTTAGCTCATTTCCATTTGGACTACAGAATGGAAATGATCAGAGAAATGTTTCTCTTTATTTTATTTCTAGTTTTGTTATTTAATCCTAACCAACATAGTATTGTAGGTAAGAATATTTTGAATGCAACATTAACTGCAATTTAGAGCTTTGATAACAGTCACTAGTTTAAATTTTAATAGTATACAGCATAGAATATTACACACAGTCTATATATAGCTCTGTCACATGACAGACATTATGACATCACAATGCACACTCAAGGGCTGAAGGAGACACTCAAACTGTTAGTTTATTTCCAGTTGGACTAGTCATGGAAATGATCAGACCAATGTTTTTCCTTATTTTATTTCTATTTTTCTTATTAAATACTAACCAACAACATATTATAGGTAAGCCATGTTTGTATGTAACATTAATGGGGATTTTTTTTACCAGTACTAGTTTTAATTTTAACAGTATAGAGTATAAAATATTATAACATGTTCCAATGATGTGTTATTCAAGAACATTAGCTGTAGGCACATTTGCTTAAATTAATATTAAAGTAATGTCTTCCTTTCTCACCCCAGCAGAAGCAAAAAAAGCTGAACTTACAGATGCCTCAAATGCTTACACCAAGGATACTACAACTGGTAAGATCTATGATATTTTCAAGTTCATTGCATGCATATCTGCAGTGGAATTTGCACTGTGATAGTAATTTATTTTTTTCCCCTGATTCAGAAACAGCTATGACATATGAAACAACCCTTGGTGATGATGATTATATTGGTGGTGATGATGATGTTTATATTGATGATGATTCTGGTAAGATCTATGTTATAGTCAACATTCCTTCCCAAGACTGCTGGCTATGAACACACATATATACAGTATAGATATATATATATATATCTATATCTATATTATATATATAGATATAGATATATATATCTATATATATATATATATATATATACATATATTATTTCATTATATAGAAACATAGTCTGGTCAAGTGGGTTTGGACTAGTGCAGCACCATCCTGCCTGTGCTACAAACTCCCTCCGAGTCCCACTTTATATTGTAGCCATTGCTTATTGATAATATTTCTCCTGCCAACCCCCCTATAATGATGTCAGAGAAAGGGGCGGGGTGGATGAGGGTATATAGATAAGGATGGCATGCAGGGTCATATGGGTTTCAGGTTGGGAGTAGGTGAGTTAGGTGCAGGCAAGGGTTGGCTTTTTGTTAACCTGCACCTTGTTAAGGCTTATGGGTTTGATATTTCATGCACACTGGGGTGATTTATCCCAAACAAAGAATTATACAAGAAGTCAATTGTGATTAAAAAGCAAGAACAGTTCCCTCTGGCTCCAAATATCTACTACATTAGTCTCACTTAACAAATAGATTGATATTGGTTACTGTTTGTTACCTCCTTAAATAGATTAAAAAAAAACACATCATTAAATACATACTAGATGTACTAAATTATTGATTAAATTATAAGGAGATGTTTTTTCTTTAAATTTCAGAAGCAACTGCTATTCCTGCTAGTGTGGATATTGAAGCATACTTTGATGATACTGGTAAGATCTGAATCTGAATTTTGTTCTCCAAAGAATGACCCATTTTATCAATACATATATGGGATCTTTTAGCCAAGAAGCTTGTAACCTGAACTTTTTGCATTTGCATATATGGAGCACCAGGCCTTACACATTAAAAAAAAAGTGATTTTTTTTTAATTCAACACAAACTAATGAGATTTATAAGTGTTTCTCTCTATTTGCAGAAAAAAACAGAGAATCCTCATGCCACTGCTGATGACAGTGTACAGAAATATAATTTTCTTAAATATATTTTACTTTGATTGAAACTATGCATGAGGGCCACTATTTTTTCTATTTTAAGAAAAAACTTGAATGGAAAAATCTTGAATCATTGAATTTGGGGTTTAAAACCCAAAAATGTAAAATTAATCCACAGGAGAAAAACTCGAATTGCTCCAATTAATCAAGCTTTCCAGCGAAACCCACTTAAGAACTTTTTGACTAAAAACTACCTTCGAGAATTTTTCGGGATAACACAACTCGAACTTTGATTAGTAACCCCTAACTGTCATGTGTAATACTATACAATGCTACAAAACATTTTTTACCAAATTCATAAACAGTCAACTCTAGCTGAAGGTACAACCAAGCTTGTTCAGTCTTAGTAAATTAATAATAGTATAATTTTGGATAAGAGCTTGTACAATTGCATTGTTTCATTTTAAAATGGATTCATTTTTATTTAATGCTCCTTTTTAACCCCACATTTAGAAAACAGCAGAAGTGCAGACATTAAGGGGGTTGATGCAAAACTTCACCCTAAAAACATTACTAAAAATGTTACCGAGGCTTACAGAAAAGACCACCATAATGTTACTACTACTACAGATGCTACTTCTATAGCTACTACTACAGAGACTACTACAGATGATACAGAAGTTCACCCTAACGGTAAGTTTTACTATATACAGAAACCTTGACATACAATACCCTGCTTACTTAGAACATTATATTAAGGAAGAAATAAAAATGTCCGGCTTTTTCCAATTCATCTTGGCACAGATTTCATATTGTGAGGTCTACATATACAAGTTGTTTATATATATATATATATATATATATATATATATATATATATATATATATATATATATATATATATATATATATTCTATACTTATATTTGCTAGTTTAATGGCACTTTTGTATTGCCTAACACATTTCTTATTTATGATGAGATATCTAAACATACCCAAAGAATGGCAAATAAACTTGAACTGACAAAATACGTTACCCATTGCAAGACAAAAAAGAGAAATTGGTTTGTTTAAATGGAAACTGTGCTGCTTTGCTATACAGCAGGTATACTTGAAGCCACATGCTTTTAGCGGTTAAGCTACAATTTTTAGCAGGCGGTCACAGGATAGACATTCCATGTTGTACATGAATTTTTTTCTTCACAAGCAATGTTACTTACATAATACAAATGCCCATTTCTTAATTGTAAGATACTGCTGGGACAGGCATCAGATATTTTCTTTTTTCTCTAATACAGGAAACCTTGAACTTATCTGTTTTCCGGATGAAGTGGAGCCTGCCAAGCCAGGTAAGATTTGAATTATACATATTAAGATATTTTGGCTGTCCCTTGCTTATATTATTAGTATGTAAACTGGAAGGTGCCTTTATATTCCAACCGTTATAGCAATAAATCAATAAATTGCAACGGCCTTATTCTGCATGCAAGTAGCTCCTTCTGTCTTATTTACAATGCCCAATATATTACTTATGCCATCATTTTTTTATTCAGCTTTTAATTTATCTAACATGTGATCTTATTTATAGGTCCTGTCTTACAATGGCTTATCGATATAACAACAGATGAAACGACGAGAGTGATAATTATTTTATGTTCAATCCTTTGTTCCACATTCCTTGGAGGTGTTCTGTACTTTGTTGCACAAAACTATATACAACGTAAGAAGTAAGTACTGTTTGCTTGACTGTTTTGTAACATTACAGCCCCCTAAATTAAGTTTAACTCTGTACTTGATCCCTTTTCTATTTAACAGTAAGTTTAACTCTGTACTTGTTCCCTTATCTATTAACAGTAAAAATATTGGAATAAGAGAGGCAGAAGAAGGCACGGCAGGCATTCAGAAAACAGAAGAAAGTATAAGCAAAGTCGTGAAGAAGACTCAAAAAAAGAAGAAAAAGAAGACAAAGAAAGCAACAAAGAAACCAATATTAAGAGAAAATGAACCAGTAATTACCGCAACAAAATAAATCTCTCTAAAGGGATGAAATCAAAGAAAGTGCTTGTAATGAAAAAATGTAAACATATAAAGAAATATGTGGAAGAAGCCATTTAAGAAGGTTATATGTATACACAAGTATATGTCACAAAAGTACAATCAGTTTAAGATATCTTTCTTTAGATATCTATAAGGGACCTCATCTCATCACCATATGTTTCTAAGTAATAGATCCCTTCCTATCCCTTTCAAACCAAAATTCTTTCTTAATAAAATATATTTATTTAATATAATTGGTTTGTTGTTGCTTTCTTTTTTTATCTTCCTATATTTGTGGGGGTTTAGATGATATCACAACTCTAAATTGTATTTTGTTTACCAGCTTAGAGCATTACCAGGGGTAACTTTCTAATCCTGAATTTATTTTTAATTCTTTTTTGTAACATGATATAGAACTATAATGTAATATGTTTTAGTGCAACATTAGTGACCAAAATTTCTAAGAGAGGGGTTGTGGCTGGGCTATGGAATATTTGCACCTAGACAGTAACCCATGGCAACTTATGAAACATTTACTTGAATTTTTCTACATACCACAAAGCTAAGCACTGGTTTCTATGGGTCACATGCCCTGGAACTTGCCCTGTGCAGGTAAAAAGATCCAGTCTGACTTCTCACAATAAGTAAATATTCACATTGCAAAATGGTTTCTTCTATATATGTGTAATTGTCTCCTTGCTATAGGGTATTAGATCCTTCATGAAGGTCATGTCTCCATCCCTCTTCTGAACATAGGATAGCCAGCTAAGGCCAAGTATGCCTTTGTGGACTCATTTACAATGGTAGGCCAGGGGCAAAGTGAAAAAAGGAGGCATAGGGAACCTCTGTTATTTACATGGTTAGATGTTTATCAGTTCTCAGAACTCCATTGGCAGATGCCTTTTTTATATATCTTTCCTGACTCAAAGCCATGCGTAACAATTGTCTTATACATACATAATGATGGTGATATTGTGGGTGTAAACCTCAAAAATAAAATGTTGCCTAATACAAGGAAATGTCATTTTAAGTAATCACCTAATATACATAGAGTTGTGAAACATATTCAATAGTTTGCTTATACAGGTATAGAACCATAAAATGCTTGGGACCTGGGGCTTTCCCCCTTCCCACCCCTGTACATCATATACAGAGGTTAACACAAAGGTGAACAACCCCTTTAATATACTCATGCTGCTCATAAGATATAGAGCACAATGGTAGCACATCATTAGTGATGGGCGAATTTATTCGCTCGAAACTTGCGAAATTCATGGTGAAGCAAAACGGGACAAATTCGCCCATCACTACACATCATGTTTCCTTTAACTTTATGGGCACAAGTTAAAACTGACTATTGATGAAACCGTTAAACGGAAAGGGATGGATCGCCTTCAAGTTAACTTTTAGTATGTTATAGAATGGCCTATTCTAAGCAACTTTTCAACTGGCCTTCATTAATTTCTTATAGTTTTTGCATTAATTGCCTTCTTCTGACTCTCTCCAGCTTTCAAATGGGGGTCACTGACCCCATTTAAGAAACGAATGCTCTGAAAGGCTACAAATATATTGTTATTGCTAATTTTTATTACTTGTCTTTCTGTTCAGGCCCACTCCTATTCATATCTCAGTCTCTTATTCGAATCAATGCATGGTTGCTAGGGGAATTAGGACCCTAGAAACCAGATTGCTGAAATTACAAACTGGAGAGCTGCTGAATAAAAAGCTAAATTAATAAAAAAACACAAATAATTAAAAAATCAAAACCAACTGCAAATTTTCTCAGAATATCACACAAAAAGTTAATTTAAAGGTGAACAGCTCCTTTAAAGAATGAGCCTGGGCGGTGGTGAAGCAGCTGTGCCAGGGAAGGTGTGCCAGTGTCTGCAGAGGCAGTCAGGTTGTGGGTGATTATACAACCATTTTAGACTACAACAAGCTCTGACAAGAGTTCCTGACACTGCATTTTATTAACAGATGCTTGTGGGCATGAAATGGGCAGCAGTGACATACTCTCTTAACTTAACCCTTCATAAATATGAAAAGGCGTCAAAAGGGTTGAGTGCTCCATAGCTATGCAATTTCATTCCTCTTGTATGTTGTAAAATATCCAGGTATGTAAGTCTGTATTTATATAGTGCTAGTAAATGCAGAGCAGCATGCCTGAACAGAAACATTAGGGAGGTGAGTCAGTGCCATACAGGGTCGGACTGGGGGGCCTGAAGGCCCCCGTGGCTACTGCCGGCGTGTTCGGCGCGTCTCTGTGACGGTCTGTGTGCTGTGTCTCTGCGCATGGCTCTGTATTTATACACATGCCACCGGCACCTTGGTTGTACGCACAAAATTTTTTTTTGTTACTGATAAAGGGGTTTGTGGAATTAAGAAGCAAATATGGATACAGACCTGAGCCAACAGGGCCCACATGAGCCAGGGGCCCACCAGGTTTTTTCCCAGTGTCCCGCTGGCCCACACTGGTGCCATAAGTACAAATATATTTAGTTACAAAGATTATGAGGCTGATTTATTTAATATCAAACTGGGGAATCCCAGTAGTTTAATACGCTGCTCTTTTTTCAAGTCTTTCCAGACAGAACGATTTCAAAGAGTCGACACATTCATTAAACCTTATACCTGAGCCAGTTCATCGTAATATGTCCGACTGCACTGACCAATTAAAAGTAATTCAGCTTTGCAGGCTGGTAGAAGTAGCACTGAGCACTATAACCTGTTGGAATCTCCCCATGTATATTGTATTTATTACCAATGGGGGATTATAAATCAGCCCCTTTTTGCCATGTGTTAATAGATATAGGAGGGAAGAGGTCCCTGTCATGCAGAGCTTACAGTCTAAGTGCTTGATCAAATACCTACCGCTCGTTTATAATATTTTCTAAATTGTAGCAGATTGTTAAAAACTGCTGGTTCCTGTTAGCAATAGTATGTTGTACATAGAAGGCATTTGAGAAACTTTGCAGCAAATTCTGAGAGACCTGCAGAATAATCTAAAACATAATAATAGACTATGGTATTATGTCTTATGTCTGCCTTTAATGTTTTATAATATGACACATTTTTTGCTAAGCAGGTAATATTTATATGTAATCCAGGGATATAGATTCTCCAGTATTTGTTGACATTATGTAACTGATTGTTGTCTGGGTTACAGTAGGTCACCAATTTTTATGAGAGGTTACCATAGGTCACCATGGATTAGTATCATGACATCGCAATGAGAGGTTACCGTAGTAACACCATTGTGATGTAATCTGTGTGAAAGTAGGTCACCATTATGACATCATAGTATTAAATCAAGCTGTAGATCAACCCTGTACTATCTGGCCACTTTGTGTTTCTCAGTTGAAAGTACTAGACGTATCTTTTCTGAAAGCACAAAACAAAATAACAAGATCAAAATTATTATATTTCTATTATTTCTATAATTTATATAATTTCTATTATTTCTATAATTTATATTATTTCTATAATTTATATAATTTCTATTATTTCTATAATTTCTATTATTTCTAATTACTGAATTTGAACAGACTAATGGTGAGTGACTCTGTCCTGTTAAATCTGACCTGTTATTTGTCCTTTTTTTTCTGATTCCACTGTTTATGTGTTTTAGGTTTATATATACAAAATTAGTTAAGACAATGGTTGTTTGCAATCAAATTTACTTTAATACTGATTTAAATTTTCCATTATTTTCTGTTGGGATGCACCAAATCCACTATTTTGGATTCAGTCAAACCCCGGAATCCTTCATGAAAGATTAGGGCAAATACCGAACCGAATCCTAATTTGCATATGCAAATTAGTGGTGGGAAGGGAGAAAACATTTTTTAATTTCTTGTTTTGTGACAAAAATTCATGTGATTTTCCCTCCCTGCCCCTAATTTGCATATGCAAATTAGGATTTGGATTCGGTTCAGCCGGGCAGAAGGATTCGGTCAAATCCGAATCCTGCAGAAAGATGCCGAATCCTGAACCAAATCTTGGATTCAGTGCATCCTTAATTTTCTGACATTAATGTCAGAACTGATATCATAATGGATTAGTATCATGACATCACAATGAGAGGTTACCATAGTAACACCACTGCGATGTAATCTGTCTGAAAGTAGGTCATCACTATAACATCATAGTATTAAATCAAGCTGTAGATAAACCCTGTACTATCTGGTCATTTTGTGCTTCTCAGTTGACGGTGCTACATGTACCTTTTCTGAAAGCAGAAAACATTATAACAAGATCAAAATTTAATTATTCTACTTACTGAATTTGAACAGACTAATGGTGAGCGACTCTGCCCTGTTAAATCTGACCTGTTATTTGTCCTTTTTCGTGGTCCTTCTGGTTATGTGTTTTAGGTTTATATATATACAAAATAAGATAAGACAATGGTTGTGTGAAATCTAATTAACTTTAAAAATCTTCCAATTGTAATTGATGGTCATATGTTTTTTTTCTTTTTTTACTTTGTTTTTACTGTTCTGTAGGAACACTATTAATGATTTAGGCTTGTCATTTATATTTTATAGCAGATGCTAAACATTAATACCATTATAATATCATACTTTGGCATCATAATGAGATCACAGTCCAGGGTTGGATTGGGGTGTGCGAGATCCACCAGGGTGGCTACCCCAGGGTCCCCTATACCCCCTCTGTATGTAAAACAGTATGACAGACTATAGTACAGGTATGGGACCTGTTATCCAGAATGCTTGGGACCTGGGGATTTCTGGATAATGGATCTTTCTGTAATTTGGGTCTTCATGCCTTAAATCTACTAGAAATTAATTTAAACATTAAATAAACCCAAAAAGCTGGTTTTGCTTCCAATAAGGATTAATTATATATTAGTTGGGATCAAGTACAAGCTACTGTTTTATTATTACAGAGAAAAAGGAAATTGTTTTAAAAAATTTGGATTATTTGGATAAAATGGAGTCTATGGGAGACAACCATTCCGTAATTCTGAGCTTTCTGGATATCGGGTTTCTGGATAAGGGATCCTATACCTGTATTTAGAAGCAGGTTAAGGCTTGTTATCGATACCTTTATATGAACAATAACATGTTTTTTCACTTTTCTCTTATGCAGCAAAAATCGAATATGAATACGGTCAAGAAATTTCATTTGTATTTAATTCAATGCACAATCATAGGACTCTGTCTACTATGTAATTATCCCGCATCTGGTAAGTAGAACGATATCAACTGCCGTTAATAGCAACTTGTTTGATCTGATCTGAGGGATATATTTGGGATACAGTTTTTTTTTCTAAAAATTCCACTTTATTTATATTGGTTCCAAATACCTATGGTATATAAAGGGCAGGTATAGTTAGAGAATATAGAATGGCCCCAGTGGTGTAACTACAGTAGCATGTGCCAGGTGCAGAATTTGTACTCGTCCAGCCCCCCATCTCCCCCTGGGATATACACAATTTAAAGGAGAATTCAACCTGTAATAAAAAAAATCAAAACAAAAAAGTCAGACAGCGCACACCCAATTTAGCAAGAGTAATGTGCAGTACTTACGGGACTCCCCAATAGAGTCACCAAGGGTAAAGAATGTTCCAAAGGGTGAAGACTGCACACTCAGAAATTGAAAAAATATATTTATTCCATCAAGTAAATAATACAAAACATAAAGGCCCCATTAATATAGGCCTATATTTATGATAAATTTACCCCTAGGACTTGCAGAGCTCAGCCTTTAAAAATGTACAAACCATATAGACAAGTTGTGATATTAAAGCTAATGCATCTTAAATATGAGTATATTGGTATGTGTATAAATGTGACTGGCATGCATTTTAATTGTTTATAAAAAGGAGACAATGAGTATGAATGTGGCTTTCCATGGCCTATTTGAATCTGATTTTATTTATGTGTGCATAAAAGTAATTTGTAAGTATTTTTCATTTATGTATGTGTTTTTTTTGGCAGCGGTGAATGAAACTTATGTGGACAGTATTGTTAATGGAAGTGACATTATAGGGAACTTGCAAGAGGAGAATGGAAACAATACAACGAAAAATGCGTTCCTCATTAAATACAGTTATGCAGCACTTATTATAACAATAGCTGCTGTGATAGTTGCAGTTCCAGCAGTAGTTGGATGGTAAGTCTTTTCTTTATACTAACACATTATTATACATATATACATATATATATATATATATATATATATATATATATATATATATATATATATATATATATATATATATATATATATATATATATATATATATATATATATATATATATATAGAGGTGCAGAAGTCACAATACTCCCAGCATTTTAATTTTCCATGCTTTTGCATGGGCTTGTGATCAATTTACTTAAAATTACTGAGCTTGGAGCCATTTCTGTACTTTACAGACTAATAAGTGACCTATCAAATGAACACACTAAGGGACAGAGATATGAAAGATCTAAGTAAAAGTTTTGGATTTTAAAAAATTTGAATTTCAAGCTAATTTTTGTGTACTTCGACAAGGGAATAGCCCAAATTCGATTAGAATTTAAAGAAAATTAGAAAATTTGAATAATCAAAATTTATCATGTACTGACTTCGACTCTAAAACCTGCCGAATTGCTGTTTTAGCCTTCAACCAATTTGGAGTCAATTGGTGGACTATTAAAAATCAAATTTTTTTTGGAAAAACTTTGAATCAGATGGAATGCGCTACTTTTCGGTTGAAAACTGACCTACTTGGCCAAAAAACAAAAATTTTATTTCATTTCGGTTGGTGTTTTTCCAATTCGAAACTCGACCCTTGATAAATCTGCCCCTAACGGATGTAGCTAGATTAATTAAAATCTGATGTCATCACTGCTATGTTTAATAATTGTGGAGATCACAGTTTCTTACTAGACCCCCCTTTTATCATGCTCTTTGTACAATTATAATATCTTCTTCTTCTAAACATATGCTACTGACTATGTCAGTATATTATTTGGGTTGATAGAACCTCTGAACGTGATCATCTCAACAATCTGTTCCCTTCCCTTGTGCAGGTGTCTGTATTACAGACTAAGGAAGAAGATGCTAAGAAATGATGAAGAAAGAGCAATGAAGAATCCACAGCCAGCAATGGAGAATCGACAGCCAAAAAAACGTTTTCTTAATATATTCAGGCTTCTGTATAACAGAGTAAAGAGAAGGAAGACTATGTATGATGAGGAAAGTGTAATAGAGAAATCACAGACTAAGCCTACACCCTCTCAATCCAAATCTACTACAAGGTTTGTATCCCCCAAACTAGTTTTTTTTTTCTCTTCAGGTGGTTTTGTTACTTTTATTTTCTGTTTAAATAAAAGATATGAGGGTACAGCTTTATGTTTAAAAAAAAAAAAGTTTCATACAAGTGGCTGTTGCCTTGATGCTTATGCTAGATCTTGGCAATTAACATATAGCCAAGGAAAATATACTTCCAAAAAATATCATGCTTTCCATTTTTCAATTAAATATTTTACCTATTAGTTAAGATCCCCACTACCTATTACTTTTAGTTTGGGCTCATCCTGTAACTTTATTTGAATTACATTTTTGAATTAAATTTTAATTACAGTATAAATTATTGGTTCAACGTTTATAAATTATTATTGGGTAAGATGTTTTGCTTATGACATCAAGTAAAAGGTAGTTACATATTTGTTTATTTCTTCTCTTTGTTCAGAAATAGAGACAAGAGGAAGAAGAAGAGGAAAATGAAGGGTTCTGTGCGTAAACCTGTAGGGGAGGCAGTTGAAATGCCTTCTATAAAACAAGATACAGATGACCCAGTTCAATCTGGGCTAATCCCACAAACACCTGCACTGCCTAAAGAGTAAGTCTAAGTCTAAAGTATGCTTTTTGTTTTATGATGTAAGAATTGATTCTTAGGGGTTGATTTAATAATGCTTAAGACTTTGGGCTCAAGCTGATGGCTTCTAAAACCATGCATGACTTCCCAAGTTCTTTTATGGTTTCTGCATTTGAATACCATCGGCTTCCTGGTGATCAGGTTTTTTTCCCCTAACAAAAAAAGCTTGGAATTTTGAGCGTGTGAGCTTTTAATTTTATTTTGACAACCTCCCTCAGGGAAAAGAAACTGATTGGCAGAAAGCTGAGTTATTTGAATACAGAAGCCACATAAGGGTTTGGGAACTTGTGTGGTTTTAGTAGTCGAACGCACAGCCCGAAGACTTGGGCATTAATAATTGAAGAGATCAATATGCTAGGTTACTTTCTGGATTCCTGAATTTAATCTATATTAAATCTTTCCTTATATCTATATAATAATAGATGTTTTAAATTGCTAAAAAAGTGTGTCCTGCATTTTTGTAGGTAATGCAGAGGACTCTTTATTTAGATTTTATAATATATTATAGAATTCTGCAAAGGTGTCAGAGATACATTAAACCACAGTTTGTGTTGAGTTTTAAATCCTGAAAAAAATGTGATCGAAGAAATGTATTTCTTGTTATATTGCCCACTTGTTATGTTAAAAAGCATTAGATTTATGCCAGAGATATGGGCCCTCTTGTATTTGTGATCTGGTATTTTATTTCTTCCTTTGAATTTGTTTTTAGATGAGGGCTTCGCCCTTTTAAAAACCTTCATAGGCTAGTTTAACCTCTCTCTAAAGATCTTTATATCAATCTATATCTGTTTATTTTTTCTCTTTGTTCAGAAATAAAGACAAGAGGATGAAAAAGAAGAAGAAGAAGAAGAGGAAAATGAGTTCTGTGAATAAATCTGTAGGGGAGGCAGTTGAAATGCCTTCCATAAAAGAAGATACAGATGACCCAGTAGACTCTGGGCTAATCCCACAAACACCTGCACTGCCTAAAGAGTAAGTTTAAGTCTAAGTCTAAAGTATGCTTTTTGTTTTATGATGTAAGAATTGATTTTTAGGGGCTGATTTAATAATGCTTGAGACTTTGGGCTCAAGCTGTTGGCTACTAAAACCATGCATGACTTCCTAAGTTCTTTTATGGTTTCTGCATTTGAATACCTCAGCTTCCTGGTGATCAGGATTTTTTCCCCTAACAAAAAAAGCTTGAAAGGTTTGAGCTGGTGAGCTATTTTTTTTTTTTTGACAGCCTCCCTCAGGGAAAAGAAAGAAGCCACATAAGGGTTTAGGAACTTGTTTGTGGTTTTAGTAGCCAAATGCTCAGCCCAAAGGCTTGAGCATTAATAATTGAGGAGATCAATTTGCTAGGTTAATTTCTGGATTCCTGAATCTATAGTAAAGCTGTCAATGCTTGCATCGACCTGACAGCAAGATCTGCAAAATGAAATATTTATATTAGATACATTTTTTGTTAATTCCCAGCTTACACATACCATCTATATGTCAAACAAATTTCTTGTTTGGTTCTGTTGAATAAATTAAAGGGTTGTGCCTTTTATAATTTTGTGCCAAAAAAGGCTACTTTGACCTCTCTCTTTCGAGATCTCTCAAAAAGTAATAAAACATCCTTTTAAAAAACTTTTAATTTCTTCTGTTTGTGTAGAAATGTCTGTATCGCCAATGTAATAGAACCAGAACAGCCGTGCATGGTACCAGTCAAAGATTTATTCACAGAACAGCAATCTGTGCCACCAGACTCTGCTTCTAAAACTAAATATAAGAGGTAAGATTTTTGAGCTTAAACAAATTCATTTGAATTTGGTAAAAAATACAAATCAACGATTTGTGGGAGCAATTTGATTCTTACCATTAAGTTTTTTTGGTTTTCCAGGATAGTAGTTTTGACATGGAAAGATGAGATCACAGATGAGGAAGATGATGAAGCATCTAGTGATCAAGTTGAAGAACCCCCAGAACAGATAGACATTCCAATGGATCTTAAATCTAACATACCAGAGGCACCAGCTAAAGATGTGTTGCCAATAATCAGCAAAAGCTCTCCTGAGCAGACATCAGAATGCCAGAAAGAGTCTCCAGTGCTTCCTCAACCTAACTTGTAAGTTTACACTGTTAAACCTTTTGTATTTTAAGATTTAATATTTGAATCATTCGTAAGGATTTTTTATTATGTAAATATTTGGGGGCAGATTTATCACGGGTCGAAGTGAAAATTCAAAAATTTAACTATCGAATAGTCCAAAATTTGAAAAAATTAGACTATTCGAATTTCAAAATTTATCATGTACTATCTCTTTAGAAACTTCAACCATTTGCCATCTAAAACCTGCCGAATTGCTGTTTTTGCCTATGGGGGACCTCCTAGAACCTATTTGGAGTCAAATCTAAGTTTTTTTGGGGCAAATCCTTTTATTCAAATTCGATCGAATGCGCTAAAACTTCGATTCGAATGTAGTCTATATTAAGTTAATAACTTGGATTTTTGTAATAAATCTGCCCCTTAATGAATGAATAAGTTTCTAATAATACTGAAAATATCAGAATCCTATAAAGGCTGCAACTTCTGCACTGCATCTGTTGCATTTAAAGGAATACTCTTGTAATATATTAATATTTGGTACACCTAACATGAGCAAAACTAAACTTTTTATACTTCTGTTATTTAGGAGGCAAGCCATTAAACCTGAGGAGAAACCACTCCCAGTTCTAGAAACAGATAATCTGATGGATCGGTTAGCTGATTGTTGTAACAAGTTGATAGACGTTTCATCTAGTCTTAAGTAAGTTTGATAACCTTTGATATCTCTTTAAATTCATAAAGCTTTAAATTGCACATAGGTAGCAAAAATCTCACACTACTGCATCTCTTTAAATACCATTAATTAAATTAAATACCATTAGCATCACATGTTTGGAAGGTATAATCCTTTGCTGCCGTTCCTATTTAGTGAATGAATGTATTGTTTTATTAATGGTTACAGGTTGTCTAAATATAAAGCACTGTAATAATTGCATCTATCACCCATCCCCTCTCATTAGCTTTAACAAAGTTAAAAACGCAGATTTTTTTTTAATAAATTTCAATTGGTCTTATTCTATTAGAATTTCGAAGTTATGGGAGTTCAAAAAAACTCCCATTACTTCGAAATTTGACCCTTGATAAATCTGCCCCTTTGGATGTGTTTTAACACAAGAATAATACTCTAAAATATTTACAATTATTTCATTAGTGAGAGTATGGAGGGAGCACATGGTTCTACTATAACGCCAGATATGCTTCTAAAAATTAATTAATTTCTATTAACTGCACATTATAAACAAAAAACACAGACCACAAACTGTCTTCTTAATGGCAGGATATCATCAAATCTTATTAGCTTCTTAATAATAAAGTCATTACAGTTCATCAGCTCTTATCAGACAAAATCTCAATGAAATCAAAGACTAATGCAACTACTCGATTGGGGGGTTAAAGTGGTTACTTTTAAAGTTACTCTCAGCATTTTCTAACTAATTGTTTTGTTTCAGGGAATGTCAGGCTTTATATGCTAAGAAACTAAAAGAAGCAGAAAATCTGTAAAGTCTCCTCAACAAAAAAAAAAAAGGGAGCCCCATAATGGGGCAGCAATGCTCATCAAACTCAAAATGTAAGTTTTTCAAATAGTTTACCATAAATTAGAATATCATTGCTTATGGAATTATAACTATTGTCATGTGAAGTAAAGTTTCACGACTTTCCTTTATCCCTATGGATTCAATTATATAATAACAACTACTAATAGAACTAGAATAATTGCCCTTTTCAAGATCTAACTCGTTATAGCTACATAGTCCAAAACTTAAGGCATAGGATATTTTAGGTTAATTTTCAGTATATTTATACATATATATTGTTTTGTTTCAGCATGTTTAGCAGAAAAGCAAGTACAGAATGAAGACCGTTCTGTTTGCAACCAGAGCTGAAAGATATAGAGGTAGTTAAGAGATCAGTATACATGATGTATATGGCCACATGGAGGCCCGCAGGCCTACAGTCAGAGCCATACCATAGACAAACATCAAGGACCATTAAATCAAGGATGACGCGGAACCCTGGATATCCCAATGCGAATACTCTAGAAGGGGTGGGATGGTGTTTAGCAAGTGAAGAAATACAGGATTATGGGAGATAGTTCATAGAACAAGTTGATCCAGGGACTAGTCCGATTGCCATTTTGGAGTCAGGAAGGAATTTTTTCCTCCTCTGAGGGAAATTCGTGAGGCTTCAGATGGGGTTTTTCGCCTTCCTCTGGATCAACTGGCAGTTAGGCAGGTTAAAAAAAATGTAAAAGGTCAACCTAACTTACTTTGTTACTATTGATTGACATTGTGCAATTGCAGAGTAATCACAATTCAATATTTAACTTATATGTATATCAATAAAATAAAACTGTTGAAGAAAGATACTTTTGTTTGTTGTGTATTTATGAAATAACTTAACTAGTATTGGAAAATGTTATAAAAGTAACATCATTATTCAGCTTGATGCATGGGCTGTTTTATTTACATGAAAGCATTATCATATGATTTAAACCCTCCTCTCAACCTGATTTGAGTCAAGCAAGGTGGGAAAAATGTGCTCAATGCCATGTTCCAGTCCAGAAAAAGAAAATCACACTAAGGGGCAAATTTACTAAGTGGCAGACAACTAATTCACTAACATGCGAAGTTGCGTCCAGGACGCCAAACGCTGGCGAAGTTGCGCTAGCATTGGCTAATTTGCATTCACATTACATTACACAAGCTCAGGAAAGAAAGAAAATAGAGTTGTTATAATGCCCTACACATTCGCCCAGTGTATAGTTTATGTGCCATATGTTAGGAAATGTAGGGGGGAAGCTGGTTACCCCAAAAATGTTACGCTCTTTTGCAGCCTATCACCCTGAAAAAAGGAAAAGATAGGAAGTCCTATCTACTGGTGGCGCAAGAGGCAACGTTCAGAGAAACCCGCATCTTAGTGAATTTGCGCAGTTACGTCCCTTCGCCATAAGGGATTACTAACAGGGCATTCGTTTTTCTGATCGTATATAGATTTCAAGAGACTGACATCCAAGGTGCCAGGGATTATCTCCTTTACCAGATAATGTTTCAGAAGTTTAATTTCTTGATTCTGGTGAATCGTGGTTAAGCACAATTCCAAGCAGTACCTGCTGTATGTGTACTACAGTAAAGGGTTTGCTTGTTGCTAAAGTTAGCTTTTTTTTCTTTGGCACACTTTTGCACATATATACACACTCGCATATACACACATATTCACCATTTTTAGAGCTGTACACACCTGCACACACAAACCCCCCGGCAGGCCCATTTGTCAAAGGTTGAGCTTTAGTAGCTTTATAGATTTTTAAACCACGATTAAAGGTCACACATCAACCAATGAATGGACAGAGCTGTGTCTTTTTTACTTTTTTTGCAGACTCCGAATATCAGGACAGGGGGTCTGGCCCGGTGGAGGCCCATGAGGCTCGGGTCAGTCCGACCCTGTCTAATGTATATGTAGTTATGTCACTGATCTGTAGGACTCATTTAAAAACACAATCAAAATTAGAAAACTCTTTGCAATGTGTGGCAAGCGTCAATGCAACCCACCCAAGTGCTCACACTGATACAAGGGAGCTGTGGACGTCAGCCTAGCCATGGTAGTAATTCAAAGTATTAAGACAGGGGTGCCCAGGATGTCGATTGTGGTCTACCAGTAGATACCAGCAATGTTCCTAGTAGACCACGACCTGCCTGGACCAGAGAGGAGGGGACGTGGAAGAGTCTTGAAGGGCCCCGCCGCTCCCGCTGTGATGCATATGTGCAATCGATAGGGACAGCACAAACAGGTCAATAAATGTTTCCCACCTACAAATTTCCCACGGCTGAAAGAACCAAATTGTTAAGCTATGGAGTTGCAAACAAACACAGAAACATTAGCTTAGCCTCACAATCACAAATCAGCTGTTCCAAATCAACTTTGGGCTTGCGAGGTGCACGCTGGGAAATGTAGTGTGAGAGAAAGAAGCCATTTGAGGAAACTACAAAATCCACAGACCGTCGCGCCTCTAGTTCAGCCAGTGGCCCATAAGGATTGTCGCTAAGGGTTATGAAAAGAAAATCCTCTTGATAGTATGAGTAAGGGAGGGGTAACAGCCCTGCCACTAACATCCCCTCAGCTCACTTCTCAGGGGGAGCTCAAGCTCAGCTTCACCTTGGCCCGGCACTTGCGGATTGGTTCCTCGGGCAGTTGCTATGGAATTATCACATTCTCACTCTGTGGAGACCTGGGAACTAGTGGAAAAGACTGGCTGTAAGTAGGAGCCTTTTCTGCCACCAGTGGCAGCCTCAGCCCTGGTAAAGGAGCAGCTCGAGAGTCAGCAGGAACACAATGTGTACAGACTAGGAATGCACCGAATCCACTATTTTGGATTCGGCCGAACCCCCGAATCCTTTGCGAAAGATTCAGCTGAATACCGAACCGAATCCAAATTTGCATATGCCACATGGCACTTTCTCTGGTGTGAATATGCAGGCAGAGAAACTGCCAATTTGCTGGCTTCTTCACTAACAGGTTTATCATCTGCCTGTCAGTACAGGGGTGGATTCTGATGCACTTTTAAGTTAAGAAAGTAGTTCATCTTTAAATAAACATTTAGTATGATACAGACTGATATTCAAGGACAATTGTTTATCAAAGGAGAAATGTTACAAAATTACATAAATAATCTAATTTTAATTTTTTTATGTTTTTTTATCTAGTCTCTAGTGTCCAACTTACCCTAGCAACTAGGTAATGGTTTGAAGCAGAATAGGAATAGAAGAGGTCACAAATTAAATAATTAAAAAAAACAACCCAATAACAATACAATTATAGCCTGAATGAACAATAGATTTTTGACTACTGGGATCAGTGACTCCCATTTGAGACTGGAAAGATGTAAAAGTATAAGGAAATTAATCAATATACAGGTATGGAAACCAGCATCTCAAAGCTCTCTGGGTCCTTTATTAGTAAATGGAGAAGGTCCCAGTGTCTGCGCTGGTGTCAGTACCGATATCCGTTGATTTCTGGGATTTTGGGCCAAAAAGTTAGAAAACTCAGAAAAATTTGTGGAATAATATGGTCCATTCAGGAATTCGGAGTTGCTTGGATTTTTCATCTTAGAAATACTGAGATAAATTTGAAGCTAGATATATAACCCCCTATATAAGCCCAAAAAAAAAAACCCCTCCCCTATGTAGGCCCCTCCTCCCGGCCTACCTGCCCCCCCCGGGCGAATGCCCCTAACTTGTTACTTACTTACCCCTCCTTTCAGGTCCTCTGCTGCTGAGTTCATGGGTGTCATCTTCTCCCAAGCGCTCTTCTTTCTGCTTTGACCAGCGTTTTTTGGCGCATGCGCAGTACAGGGCATTTACCCGCAAGGATCTACTGTGCATGCGCCGAAAGTCACATCGTTTCCGAAAAAAAGATCGGAAACTTTGTGACTTTCGGGCTCGTGCGCAGTAGCTCCATACCGGCAGATGCCTCCGACTGCACATGCACCCAAAAGTCACAAAGTTTCCGATCTTTTTTTGGAAACTACGTGACTTTCGGCGCATGCGCAGAATATCCTTACGGGTAAATGCTTTGTACTACGCATGTGCCAAAAAAGCAGAAAGAAGAGCGATCGGGAGAAGATGCCGTCCGTGAACTCTGCAGCAGAGGACCTGGAAGGAGGGGTAAGTAACAAGTTAGGGGCATTTGCCCAGGGGGGCAGAGGGGCCAACATAGGGGAGGGGGGAGGGTTTTTCCCCTGTACAGGTTGACTTCTCCTTTAAGATGATAGAAAGGATGGTGCTTAGTGTCATGCTGAAATAGAATGTGGTTTCTGCTAATAGAGATACTTTGCCTAAAGTGGTATACAACCATGTATTAGATCAGGCATATATAAATAATACAATAAGAATAACCTTAACATTTCCCCCCTTTTGGTCACAACCATGACCAAAACAAATTAACCTACACTATAAACTCACCTAAATGCAAATAACCGTATTGAGACTACTATGCTCTGAAGAGGGGCTAGGCCTGTCTTCAAAACCAAGAACTCATTCTTGACCAGCAGAATTAACACAACTACATGCTGGAGAATTCTTAATCCACCACAATCTGGTTAATTGCCTAACTAAAGTAAGTACTTCATTTTAAAAGAGTTGACATTGTGATATAACATATCTAATTTTACCAACACCCAAAAGATTCCATTTAGAAATTTTGCGTTTAGTAAACGTAAGTCTCTTTATCCATGTTCCATTGCCGTTTAGCAAGGATGGTTTGAATTCATTCATAGTAAAGGTATTGTCTCAAGTACAGTTCTTAGAAGTTATGAATCCTAGTGACCAGTAACGTAACTGGAGGGGGGCGGGCCGTGGCGCAGGACTTGCCGCCGGGCCCCCGCCCCCCTCCGTACCAGATTATTTGCCCTGAAATCGGCAGTGCGCGAGCTGCCGGGGGGGCCGTGAGTGGGTGCGGGCCCTGGCCCAATTGCACCCCCTGCTCCCCCGGTAGTTCCGCCACTGCTAGTGACAGGAACTAAGTATACTTGCATCTCCATGATAAAGTCGTTTTCTTGTAGAGACAGGTGCCAGCAAACATTTTCTTGAAATCACGTTGGAAAGAGACATGGAAAAAACCTCCGTAATTAAATGGAAGTGTGAAATTCGAATGGTTCCCATCTATCGCAGAATTATCAATAAAGAGTGTTCATTTAAAATCATCATTAACCCAGTGATAAGCTTTTTTACCAGCCAGCTGAAAGTTAAGCAGTCATCCATATATCAATATATGGCCCATGTGCCTTTCTCTCAAAAACATTACTTTCCTGCATAAGGTTCAAGACTGACAGTCAGGGGCTTTACTGATGAAACTGCGCCATGAAATCTACACCTGGTTTAATAAGATATTACAGAGCTCCATTTTGTACCTATAGAACCACCTGCCTTGACCCTAAAGGTTTATTCCAAACTGGTAACTTTACTGGTCCTCTAGAAACTGCTCAAATCGCACACATATTAATAAAAGCAAAATATGTAACAACTTCCATTTAGTTTTCCAACATGGGTGCATATTAGCGTCCACATCTATATACTGTGTGCAAGTTCAGGTGCAGGTTAATTAAGGGAAATAATGGGAAATAGTACAGTGTTGGTGAAGAACATTATGGTTTATATTATATACCTTTTGCACTTTGCCCGTCTTTAATAAATGCGCACTAGTTAGAGGCTGGAAGTCAGACTATTTAGAACAGTGTATAGTACCAACACAAAGAGAATACAGAATTATATGCATTTCTTATAATACAACATTAGTAAAGGTTTAGTGGTACTTTTACAGCTGCCTTTTGAAGGAGAAGTTTAACCTTTCCATTAATTTTTCATATGCGATAGGTGGGCCTGTTGTAAGCAAATTTTCCATTGGTATCCATTATTTATTTTGCACGTTTCTGCATTATTTGCCTTCATTTTCATAATCTTACTAATCTGCCTGTTAAACGGGTTGTTCACCTTTAAATTGACTTTTAGTAAGATGTAGAGCGTGATATTCTGAGACAATTTGCATTTGGTTTTCATTTTTTATTATTTGTGGTTTTTGAGTTATTTAGCTTTTTATTCAGCAGCTCTCCAGTTTGTCATCAGTCTGGTTGCTAGGGTTCAAATTGCCCCAGCAACCTTACACTGATTTGAATGAGAAACTGGAATATGAGGAGACTGAATAGAAAGATGAGTAATAAAAAGTAGCAATAACAATCTATTTGTTGCCTTATGAGCAATTGTTTTTTTTTTTTTAGATGGGATCAGTGACCCCCATCTGAAAGCTGAAAAGAGACAACAGTGCAAGGCAAATAACTCAAAAATGATAACATATAAAAAGACCAATTGCAAAGTAGCTAGGAATCTTCTATAACAAACTTAAAGTTTTTGAAAGTGAACCACCCCTTAAGGAATGGTTTAGTATAAAAATAAAAACTGGGTAAATATATAGGCTGTTTAAAATAAAAAATGTCCCTAATAAAGTTAAACAAAAATATAATGTATAAAGGAGTGACTGGGTGTATAACATAATAGCAAGAACACTACTAACAAAATGATGGTAAGCCTTAAATTTGACTATTTGTATTTTGTTATTGCTTATTTTTCATTCACATTTATCATAATGCTCCATTATGTGTTTTACAATTTAAATGAGCTGCACAGATTTCAAATACAATTGTGATGCTTCCTGTTAATACTAATTCATCTGTGAATTAATCAACTCCCTGTGCAGATTAAAATACATCACACTCAACTGGATTTACTTTACAAACAAATATAAATCTATAATCATTGCAGTGTGTGTGACTCAAGGACGAAGAGTGTCTTTTACTTTGTCTCTTTCCTTCTGCTTTTCTTCTGTGTATTACCTCTGCCCTTTAATTAACTCCAGTTTTTAATTTTTTGAGAATTGATTTTTGATGTGGCCTAATGCAACTCACTATTCACGGGTATGTTTTATTATACAGGTGTGTGGAATATGGTGAACACTTTATAAATATGTTTATTAATATTAATAGCAATAATAATGATAATAATAAAATAAAGTAGGTTACAATCAAGGGGATTTATTTTATTGTTTACAACATACTGTATAGCCATTTTAAACAAGACTCTATATTTGTGTGTCACATGACCGAAGTGATGGCAATGACATTACAATGATGTCATAGTCACATGACAGACATTGTGACATCACAATGCATACTAAAGGCTTGAAGAAGGAATGTGAAATGTTAGCTCATTTCCATTTGAACTACAGAATAGAAATGATCAGAGAAATGTTTCTCTTTATTTTATTTCTAGTTTTGTTATTTAATCCTAACCAACACAGTTTTGTAGGTAAGAATATTTTGTATGCAACATTAACTGCAATTTAGAGCTTTGATAACAGTCACTAGTTTAAATTTTAATAGTATACAGCATAGAATATTACACACAGTCTATATATAGCTCTGTCACATGACAGACATTATGACATCACAATGCACACTCACGGGCTGAAGGAGACACTCAAACTGTTAGTTCATTTCCAGTTGGACTAGTCATGGAAATGATCAGACCAACATTTTTCCTTATTTTATTTCTATTTTTCTTATTAAATACTAACCAACAACATATTATAGGTAAGCCATGTTTGTATGTAACATTAATGGGGATTTGGAGATTTTTTTTAACCAGTACTAGCTTTAACTTTAATAGTATATAGTATAAAGTATTATAACTTGTACCAATGATGTGTTATTGAAGAACATTAGCTATAGGCACATTTGCGTAAAGTAATATCTTCCTTTCTCACCCCAGCAGAAGCAAAAAAAACTGAACTTACAGATGCCTCAAATGCTTACACCAAGGATACTACAACTGGTAAGATCTATGATCTTTTTAAATTCATTGCATGTATATCTGTAGTGGAGTTTGCACTGTGATAGTAATTTCTTTTTCCCCCCTGATTCAGATGCAGCTATGACATATGAAACAACCCTTGGTGATGATGATTATATTGGTGGTGATGATGATGTTTATATTGATGATGATACTGGTAAGCTCTATGTTATAGTCAACATTCCTTCCCAAGACTGCTGGCTATGAACACACATATATACATTATAGATGGATATACATATATATATATATATATATATATATATATATATATATATATATATATATATATATATATATATATATATATATACACATATATTATTTCATTATATAGAAACATAGTCTGGTCAAGTGGGTTTGGCTAGTGCAGCACCATCCTGCCTGTGCTACAAACTCCCTCCGAGTCCCACTTTATATTGCAGCCATTGCTTATTGATAATATTTCTCCTGCCAACCCCCCTATAATGATGTCAGAGAAAGGGGCGGGGTGGATGAGGGTTTATAGATAAGGATGGCATGCAGGGTCATATGGGTTTCAGGTTGGGAGTAGGTGAATTAGGTGCAGGCAAGGTTTGGCTTTTTGTTGACCTGCACCTTGTTAAGGCTTATGGGTTTGATATTTCATGCACACTGGGGTGATTTATCCCAAACAAAGAATTATACAAGAAGTCAATTGTGATTAAAAAGCAAGAACAGTTCCCTCTGGCTCCAAATATCTACTACATTAGGCTCACTTAACAAATAGATTGATATTGGTTACTGTTTGTTACCTCCTTAAATAGATTAAAAAAAAACACATCATTAAATACATACTAGATGTACTAAATTATTGATTAAATTATAAGGAGATGTTTTTTCTTTAAATTTCAGAAGCAACTGCTATTCCTGCTAGTGTAGATATTGAAGCATACTTTGATGATACTGGTAAGATCTGAATCTGAATTTTGTTCTCCAAAGAATGACCCATTTTATGAATACATATATGGGATCTTTTAGCCAAGAAGCTTGTAACCTGAACTTTTTGCATTTGCATATATGGAGCACCAGGCCTTACACATTAAAAAAAGTGTTTTTTTTTTTAATTCAACACAAACGAATTAGATTTATAAGTGTTTCTCTCTATTTGCAGAAAAAACAGAGAATCCTCATGCCACTGCTGATGACAGTGTACAGAAATATAATTTTCTTAAATATATTTTGCTTTGATTGAAACTATGCATGAGGGCCACTATTTTTTCTATTTTAAGAAAAAACTTAAAAAACTTGAATCATTGAATTTGGGGTTAAAACCTCAAAAATGTAAAATTAATCCACAGGAAAAAAACTCGAATTGCTCGAATTAATCAAGCTTTCCAGCGAAACCCACAAAAGAACTTTTTGACTAAAAACTACCTTCGAGAATTTTTCGGGATAACACAACTCGAACTTTGATTAGTAACCCCCTAACTGTCATGTGTAATACTATACAATGCTACAAAACATTTTTTACCAAATTCATAAACAGTCAACTCTAGCTGAAGGTACAACCAAGCTTGTTCAGTCTTAGTAAATTAATAATAGTATAATTTTGGATAAGAGCTTGTACAATTGCATTGTTTCATTTTAAAATGGATTCATTTTTATTTAATGCTCCTTCTTTTTAACCCCACATTTAGAAAACAGCAGAAGTGCAGACATTAAGGGGGTTGATACAAAACTTCACCCTAAAAACATTACTGAGGCTTACAGAAAAGACCACCATAATGTTACTAGTACTGCAGTTGCTACTACTATAGCTACTACTACAGAGACTACTACAGCTGATACAGAAGTTCACCCTAACGGTAAGTTTTACTATATACAGAAACTTTGACATACAATACCCTGCTTACTTAGAACATTATATTAAGGCACAGGTTTCATATTGTGAGGTCTACATATACAAGTTGTTTACATATATATATATATATATATATATATATATATATATATATATATATATATATAAATATATATACACATACACAATATCAAAACAAAACTAGTGGTGATCCTATGCTTTTAAAATTGGGCGTTTGTTTTGGGAATATCTCTCCTTTAAAAGCCTGATTGCTGGCTGGGGAGGATTTAGCCCTCAGTGAAAAAACAGCGTTCAACGGACATTGATTACAATTAATGCTAAAATGCACATAAAATATAAAACAAGTTAGGGACCGCCATTCGGGGTTTACCTTGACGTGGTATGGTGGCTTATCAATTTTATGATCATAACTTTGTAACAAAATAACCCCTGTTTTGGGTACATATGCAATAGCATTTATTATACTTATATATATATATATACTTTAAAGCCTTTAGAGTGCTCCCACAACCCCCCTGTTTTGATATTGTATATATATATATATATATATATATATATATATATATATATATATATATATATATATATATATATATATATATATAAAACAAGGACCGAAACGTTGGACATTGATGCAACAGAAATAAAAGAAATTTTTTTTTATATGGGAGTGCTAGTTCTTTTGAACATTACGATATATATATCCCAACCGTGCACCCCGGCTGGATAAGCTACAACAGTGTGCCTTGGAGTGCTGATACTCACTGGAGTGTGATATATATATATATATATATATATATATATATTCTTTACTTATATTTGCTAGTTTAATGGCACTTTTGTATTGCCTAGCACATTTCTTATTTATGATGAGATATCTAAACATACCCAAAGAATGGCAAATAAACTTGAATTGACAAAATATGTTACCCATTCCAAGACCTAAAAGAGAAATTGGTTTGTTTAAATGGAAACTGTGCTGCTTTGCTATACAGCAGGTATACTTGAAGCCACATGCTTTTAGCGGTTAAGCTACAATTTTTAGCAGACGGTCACAGGACAGACATTCCGTGTTGTACATGAATTTTTTTCTTCACAAGCAATGTTACTTACATAATACAAATGCCCATTTCTTAATTGTAAGATACTGCTGGGACAGGCATCAGATATTTTCTTTTTTCTCTAATACAGGAAACCTTGAACTTATCTGTTTTCCGGATGAAGTGGAGCCTGCCAAGCCAGGTAAGATTTGAATTATACATATTAAGATATTTTGGCTGTCCCTTGCTTATATTATTAGTATGTAAACTGGAAGGTGCCTTTATATTCCAACCGTTATAGCAATAAATCAATAAATTGCAACGGCCTTATTCTGCATGCAAGTAGCTCCTTCTGTCTTATTTACATTGCCCAATATTTTACTTATGCCATCATTTTTTTATTCAGCTTTTAATTTGTCTAATATGTGATCTTATTTATAGGTCCTGTCTTACAATGGCTTATCGATATAACAACAGATGAAACGACGAGAGTGATAATTATTTTATGTTCAATCCTTTGTTCCACATTCCTTGGAGGTGTTCTGTACTTTGTTGCACAAAACTATATACAACGTAAGACGTAAGTACTGTTTGCTTGACTGTTTTGTAACATTACAGCCCCCTAAATTAAGTTTAAATCTGTACTTGTTCCCTTTTCTATTTAACAGTAAGTTTAACTCTGTACTTGTTCCCCTATCTGTTTAACAGTAAAAATATTGGAATAAGAGAGGCAGAAGAAGGCACGGCAGGCATTCAGAAAACAGAAGAAAGTATAAGCAAAGCCGTGAAAAAGACTCGAAAAAAGAAGAAAAAGAAGACAAAGAAAGCAACAAAGAAACCAATATTACGAGAAAATGAGCCAGTTATTACCGCAACAAAATGAATCTCTCTACAGGGATGAAATCAAAGAAAGTGCTTGTAATGAAAAAATGTAAACATATAAAGAAATATGTGGAAGAAGCCATTTAAGAAGGTTATATGTATACACAAGTATACGTCACAAAAGTACAATCGGTTTAAGATATCTTTCTTTAGATATCTATAAGGGACCTCATCTCATCACCATATGTTTCAAAGTAATAGATCCCTTCCTATCCCTTTCAAACCAAAATTTTATCTTAATAAAATATATTTATTTAATATAATTGGTTTGTTGTTGCTTTCTTTTTTTACCCCTATATTTGTGGGGGTTTAGATGATCACAACTCTACATTTTATTTTGTTTACCAGCTTAGAGCATTACCAGGGGTAACTTTCTAATCCTGAATCTATTTTAAATTCTTTTTTGTAACATGATATAGAACTATAATGTAATATGTTTTAGTGCAACATTAGCGACCAAAATTTCTAAGAGAGGGGTTGTGGCTGGGCTATGGAATATTTGCACCTAGACAGTAACCCATGGCAATTTATGAAATATTTACTTGCATTTTTCTACATACCACAAAGCTAAGCACTGGTTTCTATGGGTTACATGCCCTGGAACTTGCCCTGTGCAGGTAAAAAGATCCAGTCTGACTTCTCACAATAAGTAAATATTCACATTGCAAAATGGTTTCTTCTATATATGTGTAAATTGTCTCCTTGCTATAGGGTATTAGATCCTTCATGAAGGTCATGTCTCCATCCCTCTACTGAACATAGGATAGCCAGCTAAGGCCAAGTATGCCTTTGTGGACTCATTTACAATGGTAGGCCAGGGGCAAAGTGAAAAAAGGAGGCATAGGGAACCTCTGTTATTTACATGGTTAGATGTTTTTCAGTTCTCAGAACTCCATTGGCAGATGCCCTTTTTATATATCTTTCCTGACTCAAAGCCATGCATAACAATTGTCTTTTACATACATAATGATGGTGATATTGTGGGTGTAAACCTCAAAAATAAAATGTTGCCTAATAAAAGGAAATGTCATTTTAAGCAATCACCTAATAAACATGTAGGGGCACATTTACTTAGCTCGAATGAAGAATTAGAATGAAAAATACTTGGAATTTCGAAGTATTTTTTTGACTACTTCGACCTTCGACTACGACTTCGAATCGAACGATTCAAACTAAAAATCGTTCGACTATTCAATAGTCGAAGTACTGTCTCTTTAAAAAAAACTTTGACCGCCTACTTCGCCACCTAAAACCTACCGAGCACCAATGATAGCCTATGGGGACCTTCCCCATAGGCTTTCTAGGCAATTTCTGATCGAAGGAAAATCGTTCGAACGATGGATTAAAATTCTTCGAATCGTTCGATTGAACGAAATGCGGTCAATCCTTCGACTTCGATATTCGAAGTCGAAGGATTTTACTTCGATGGTCGAATATCGAGGGTTAATTAACTCTCGATATTCGACCCATAGTAAATGTGCCCCGTAGAGTAGTGAAAAATATTCAATAGTTTGCTTATACAGGTATAGAACCATAGAATGCTTGGGACCTGGGGCTTTCTTTTTTCAGGGTGATAGGCTGAAATAGAGCGTACATTTTTTTGGGGGGGTAACCGGCTTCCCCCCTATATTTCCTAACATATAGCTCATAAACTATACAGTGGGCTCATGTGTAGGGCATTATAACAATTTTATTAAGGTTTTGCTGGCTTGTGTAGTGTATTTACTGCAACATATACGTCCATTCAACTTTAACTTCCCGCTGTAGAGGCAATGCTAGTGCAACTTCACTTCACTTGGCGCAGTAACGCTAGTGCAACTTTGCCAGCGTTCAGCGCCCTGGACGCAACTTCAGATTTTAGTGAATTAGCGTTACCCTGGTGATATTCGACCCATAGTAAATGTGCCCCGTAGAGTAGTGAAAGCCGTCGCTGGCGAATTTTCAGATGTTTGTGAATTTGCCCCTATGTGAGATAGCCTTCCCATAATTTGGAGCTTTCCAGTTAATGGATCCCATACCTGTATTTAGTATGCAATATAGACAGTATTACATGCTTCACAGGGTTAATCAGCTGTATTCTGATATATAGTTTGAAAAATCATAACCACCCAGGCAGAGAAGGGATGGAGAGATACTGCTTTTAATAGCAATTACATTTACCAACAACTTCAAAACCATAGGACATTCTGTATTAAGTTATATTGGAAAGTTAATTAGGCAGGATTTTATTTTAAGTGTACACAATCCTATTGTCTTGTTCCATTAATTGCCACAGAGTTTTTTAACTGAACCAAACTCTTGCTCATTTATATAAGAAATGTCATCCAATAAGATTGGTCTAACTTATCTCAATACATTTGCTGCACACTTTGCTCAACTGCATCTAATTTCCAATAATGTCAAAAAATCTCCCCTCCTATATAAATGACAACAAGTATTGGACAGGCATGAATATCCAGCCGATGCCTAATTGGAGAATTCTTTGCTTTCTTCACTACCTGTTTAAACTGATATCTTTGTAAAATGCTAACGACACCAGGAATGCAGAAAAGGTCAACTGATCTGGATTGACAAACACTTTGTAAAATGCCTCAGGATTTGCTTAATTGACTGCATAATGTATGAACATGAGAACGTTTGTAACCAATTCTATTAGTTCCACTGCCGTAAGCAGAGTGAGTTGTACGTGCATACATGTATGTTTTACAAATGTGAGATATATATAATATATTTGAACTATTTTACAAGGAAATGTATATCAAGCGCAATGCAAATATTCTGTGCTGGCTGTGCTCAAATGATTTCACTTCTATACATTGTCAGTGGAAGGGGTACTGGCATAACTATAGAGCAGGGATCCCCAACCTTTTTTTTTTTACTGGTGAGGCACATTCAAATTTAAAAAGAATTAAAGGGCACCAATCATAACTATCATTTACTGAGTAAATACACTATGGGAAAGTTCAAGAAATCCGATTTTTAAAAGTTAGAATTGTTTGTATAATGTAAGTCAGGGGTGTCCAACCTTTTGGCTTCTCTGGGCCACATTGGAAAAAGAAAAGTTGTCTGAGGCCACACATGAAATATGCAAACAAATTTGATTTGTAAACGTAAAGAAAATACACAGAAAAGGAGTACCAGATGGAGCTATACACTGGAATATGGGACATCTGGATATTAAATAGACTTATTATTATATTATTATGATGTTTACTCGGGAACTGAGCGTTTCAAGCTGGTCCGCATTCATATCCATTCTGGGCCGCAGGTTGGACACCCCTGATGTAAATCATCAGCTCACTATACCATCTGCAAGATCTCCCCTATCTCCACTGCAGTTCTAGCTGAAGCAGGCATCTTGGATTTCACTGGTTCACACAGCTCTGAAATCTCACACATGCTCAGTTGAAATTCCTTGGTTGCTTAGCAACCCTTCTAAGCTATTTTTAAATCAGTCAAACCTCTGTGTTAACCACCAACCCCACCCGACTGCGACCCCTCCGACCCTGCCCCCGCAAACCCCACCCCAGACCCTTGCAACAACAAAAAAACTATTTTTACAACGGACCTCGGTCTACTGCTGCTCTACCTCATACTAAAAGTTATCTCAAAGCTAGACAACCCCTTTAAAGAGTTCCTTCTGCCATCCATTTTAGTTCAAGTTCATGTAGGAGGTGCTGCAGAGAATATTCTTTTTAACCACCAACCTTTGTTCATCTACCCAAAAATATGCCTTGTATGGATTCCAAGTGTCTGGCTGACTATCTGCAGTGGTTGTCCTTTCATTTATCTATATTGCCCTTTTGCTTTTTTATTATGATAAACAAGTGCTATTTAATAATAATAATGTTTGTTGGGTTAGAGCAAATTCCAGCAGCAGCCAATATCTAATTATACTAAAGCATTAATCCCAGCTGTTAGTTGAAATGGATGTGTATCTATTAGAAGATGTCTCTTTTCAATGTATTGTTATCCCTCATATATACGGTATGAATAAATATATATATATATATATATATATATATATATATATACTAATATAGCAAAACGAATGCATCTGCAACACTTTAAATTCTAATTGTACATAGCCTACGTAAGATCGCCTGCCAAAGGCCATCATACATAAATTCATTCCTAAATGTATTGCAGAATTACAATCTGTTATTAAATGTCATTTACAAAAGCTACTTTATGTGTTAAAGGTCAAGGAATTATCCCATGTGTCCTTTATATGATAATGTGGGATATCCGTATACTTCATTTATATGAGCCTGTGATTTGAAATTATAGGACACATACTTTTAACCCTATTTTAACTCTATTGTATACACTGTAATCTGAAAAAAAAATGTTGCATTTGTAACTCATGAGAGAAACAAAGAACATATTGGGACTCATTGCCAAACACGTTACATATTGCAATAACACACGACTAATCAACCACCATCTTATAAAATCCTACCACACTTATTATCATCAAACACTGAAGTTATTTGTGTCTGGCTATTCCACACCAAAGAACTGATATCCAGATTGATCCCACTGTAACAGACTTGTCATTATGACCTGGAAATGGGCAGTTTGGCACGCACTCAGCAGGACTCCAGATAGCGATAAAAAATCTCTTTACTTTATTACACAAACATATATCGTCCTAACGCGTTTCGTGTGTTACCACACGTAATCATAGGCATGTGGTAACACACGAAACGCTTTAGGACGATATATGTTTGTGTAATAAAGTAAAGAGATTTTTTACCGCTATCTGGAGTCCTGCTGAGTGCGTGCCAAACTGCCAATTTCCAGGTCTTGATGTCTCCCCCATGCTGAGGGTTCGGGGCGCAGCACCCGGGCCACTGAACAGGAGCGGTGAGTGACCTACAATTTACCATATTGGAAAGTTTAAAGCAGAGGGTTCGGGGCGAACGCACCCGAACCATTTTAGAACAGCGGTGAGCAAGTTTTGATGAAAGTAAAAATTAACCGCTAGCTAGAAAAGGATTCCAATATAAAATATCAAACACACGGCTGGGGGTTGGAGCGCCCCTACCTCCCTTTTTCCAATTGAAGACTTGTCATTATGACTAGTACAGGTATCAGACCTGCTATCCAGAACGTTAGGGAACTTGGGGTTTTCCAGATAAATCTGCAATTTGCATCTCCATAATTTAAGGGGGTTATTTATTAAGGTTCCAGTTGTGTTTTCCAACAAAATAGAGCCACCAAAGATTTTTTTTTGGTTAAAACTCACACTTTCAGGTTAACAAAAAACTAAAATTTTTCAAGATTTATTATACCCCGACACTGGAAATAGCTTGAATCCTAAAACCTGTCGAGGTCATGTAGGAGTCAGTGGCAGAGGTCCCTTGAACCATTTGAAAATGTTAATAGCCTATTTGATGTTTGAGTTTTTTTCCCAGAGGTTTTTGCCCAAAAAAAATCAAATAATTGGAGCGATTCGAGTTTTTTTCCTGAGGGAAAATTCGATCCATTTAAGTTTTTAGGTTTCTTAACTCAAACTCGCAGAATCAAGTTTTTTCCATTTGAGTTTTTTCTTAAATAAGATACCATTGTGAGTATAAAAAACTCTAACATTTGACCTTCGATAAATTACCTCCCAAAGTCTAAAAACCAATTTAAACAGTAAAAAACCCAATGGGATTGTTTTGCTTCCAATAAAGATTAATTATATCTCAGTTTGGATCAAATACAAGCTACTGTTTAATTACCAAGAAAAAAAGGAACTCGTTTTTAAAAATGTGAATTATTTTCCTAAAATTGAGTCTATGGGAGATGGCCTTCCAGTAGTATGGAGCTTTTCGGATAAAGGGTTTCTGGATAACAGATCCTTTACCTGTAGTTACAACATGGCTGAAGGGCTCTGCTAGATATGTTTGTCATTTAAGTCCTTCTGACTTAAATCCGAGACAAGGGTTATGACAGACAACATGGGTTTAAAGGGGACATTCAGGGCAGGTGGTAGTGATGTAATATCTAGAAGACAGTTTATAAGATACTAGCAAATTAATATATAACACAACTTGAGTGCAGCAGCTTAAAAAACTGAAATTCCAGGTTCGCACTACAGCACAGAAAGCATATCAATTTACATGAACCTTAGTACTTATGAAATATAAGCCCAGTTTTCAGGGTGCACCTCTACAGTGAGGGTCTCGGTACACGTAAATCTATTTTAGGGGGAAAACATACATTGGTTTAAGATAATCTAAGTGAATATATTAACCACATCCATCTGTGGTCTTCTCAGGGGCGATCCTGGCCCCTCCGCCGCCTGAGACAGCAGCAATTGCTGCCGCCCCTCCTCCCCTGTGTGCTTCCATTTTTGCGCCCGAGGGGGTCCACGAGGGCGGCAGAGAGGGCCAGTACGCTGGCGCAGAGAGCCTAACTGCTCTCTCTGCGCTAGAAGAGCCAAATTTCCAGTTTGAAAACCAGAATTTCAGCTCTTAAAAGTACAAGGAGCGGCATTTTTGCTGTCCCCGGGAACCTAGTGGGGTGCTGCCGCCTGAGCCTCAACTAGCCTCATTGGCGAAGCGCCCCTAGGTCTTCTTAAAGGGGTTGTCCATCTCTGAGTTAACTTATAGTATGATATAGAGAGTGATATTCTGAGACAATTTGCAATCGGTTTTGATTTATTATTATTTGTGGTTTTTGAGCTATTAAGCTTTTTATTCAGCAGCTCTCCAGTGTGCAATTTCATCAGTCTAGTTGCTAGGGTCCACATTCCTAGCAACCATGCACGGATTTGAATAAAGACTGGAATATGAATAGAAGAGGCCCAAATTGCCAGATGAGTAATAAAAAAAAAATACCAATAGCAAAATGTTTGTAGCTTTACAGAGCATTTGTTTTTTAGATTGGGTCAGTGACCCCCATTTGAAAGCTAAAAAGGCAAATTAAATAATTTAAAAATAAATAATGAAGAGCAAATGAAAAGTTACTTAGATTTGGCCATTCTATAACAGAGAAAAAGTTAACTCAAAGGTGAACCACTCCTACTTGTCTGTTGGTTTTAATATAATGATCCTTACAAAACACACTGATTTATACCATAAACACACAGCTAATAAATCACTTCTGTATTCTTAAAGCCGTCCCCAAATGTTGGTAATCACCAATAGGTGAACATGCAGTGCCCCTTCGTTACCAACCACCATTAATGTTTGCAAATGCAAAACCTATAGCATTAAAAACTGCTCCCTCTGAATCGAAGAAATAGCGTATTCGATCAAATTCGATTCAACGTTTTTCCCAAAAAAAACAAAACTTTGATTTCTCAAAGTCCCCCATAGGCTAAAACAGCAATTCGGCAGGTTTTAGATGGCGAATAGTCGATTTTTTAAAGAGACAGTACATGATAAATTTCGATATTCACATTTTTTCAAATTCAAATCAAATTTGGACTATTCCCTAGTCAAGTACACAAAAAATAGCTTGTAATTCAAATTTCTTTCATTCGAAAAATTCACTTCAAACTTTTATAAATCTGCCCCTTAGTAATGGGTTTGTGGATACTAGATGCTTGAACAATAACAGAGACATTCAAGCCTGTTAAGGATAGACTTGGAGCACTATTTTAATTTTTTATAAGATTACTGTCAGCAGAGTAAAACAAAATATTTGTTGGTGGCAATACACATAGCTGAACCCACTCACTGATCATTTTTTTTTGCTCTGCACACACTGAATAAGAGTTAATGCCCTGGTGCTAACAGTAGGAGCATATAGAATTTGAAAAAATGCTGTTGCACTCTAGGGGCTTATGCAATAAAAAAGCTTTATTGAATCGACGTTTCAACCCTCAATGGGGTCTTTATCAAGATCTTGATAAAGACCCCATTGAGGGTCGAAACGTTGATTCAATAAAGCTTTTTTATTGCATAAGCCCCTAGAGTGCAATCGAATTTTTTCAAATTTTATACATGTATATAAATATATAAATATATATATATATATATATATATATACATACATACATACATACACATACACACTGTATATATATTTATGGGGTTATGTAATAAATTACCTACAGCAACCAATCAGTAGGTAGCAGTTACTGGTTTAAAATAATTCTTATTGGTTGCTGTGAGTTAGTGATCCTAGGCACATTTTGTGCCTTTTATTTCATATAGTGATTTCTTCACTTTAGACCCTCTTCGCTTGAGGCCCCGGTTTTTCCAATTGTATGTGCAAAGCAACTGGTCAAGAACCCCCTTCACCCACAAAAATGCACGTTGCACACATGTTACAAAAGTAATTAAACAATTGTACACACAATGTTTAAATTCCTGGTTGAATCTTCCATGTTTCTTACTAGAGCACGTTTTAAAGGAGAAGGAAACCATTTTGCAAAAAAAAAAAAACCCTACCCCCCACCCCAGGTAGTCCCCCCTCCCTCCAGGCTAACTATCACCCTCCCCCGTGGAAATGCCCCATACTCCATACTTACCCCTCATCGCAGATTCTTCCAGCGGAGTTCCACGCATCCATCTTCCGCGTCCTCGGTAAGCTGATTGGGAGATCGGACATTTCCGTGTAATTCTGCGCATGCGCAGTTGTCGCAGACCGGCAAACTGCTCATGCGCAGAAAGGAAGATTTTTGTACTTACCGTTAAATCCTTTTCTCTCATCCTACATTGGGGGACACAGGCACCATGGGGATGAAGATCCTGCAGCTTGGAGAGTGGACACTAAGAGTTAAAGTTGACTCCTCCTCCTCCTCTGGGCTTCATCCCCTGCCTCCTCCTACTTTCTCCAGTTTCTGACCGAAGAAGGAGTACCAAAATATCACCCAAAATACAGAGAAGGAGTCTCCCACCCTTAAAAATTAACCTATTAACCCTTTTGAAAAAACTACTCCCAACGGGGAGAAAAAACTCCAGATGACCTACGGTCCATCTTTATCTAAACCAGGGAGGGAAGGCCTGTGTCCCCCAATGTAGGATGAGAGAAAAGGATTTAACGGTAAGTACAAAAATCTTCCTTTCTCTCACCTATATTGGGGGACACAGGCACCATGGGGATGTCCCAAAGCAACCCCTGAGGGCGGGACCTTACCCCTACAGTGCTCACATAAGAACTGTTTGTAACACCTTCCTCCCAAAGCTGGCTTCAGCTGAAGCTTGGGTGTGCAGCCTGTAGAAGCGCGTGAAGGTGTGTGGAGAAGACCAAGTGGCGGCCCGGCAGACTTGTTCAGCCGATGCTTGGTGTCGAACAGCCCAGGAAGTGCTGACTGAACGTGTAGAGTGTGCCTTGATCTTGAATGGGGTTGGTTTACCCCTTACTGCATAAGCTCTGATGATTGTGGAGCGAATCCATTTCGCTATAGTCGACTTGGCGACCCTCATTCCTCTCTTTCGACCTTCTGTAAGGATGAAGAGAGAGTCTGTCTTTCTAATTTTCTTTGTGGCCTCAATATATGCCTTGAGGGCTCGAACAACATCCAACTTGTTTAGGCGTCTCTCATGAACATTCTTTGGTTCGGGGCAGAGCGAAGGAACAACTATGTCCTGATTCAAATGAAATTCCGAAACGACCTTAGGCAAAAATTCTGGTGTTGGTCTCAGGACCACTTTGTCACAATGGAATATCATGAACGGAGACCTGCACGATAGTGCCGCTAGTTCGGATACTCTTCGAGCCGATGTAATAGCCAAAAGGAAAACTACCTTTTCCGTAAGGGTGAGTAATGGAATTGCATCTAGTGGTTCAAAAGGCTCCTCTTGAAGAACTGATAGTACTAAATTTAGGTCCCAAGGAGGAACAGGGTACTTATAGGGGGGAACTAGTCTAGTAGCCCCTTGTAAAAATGTTCTGATGTGGTCTCCAGATGCTATCTTTCGTTGAAAAAGGATAGAAAGTGCTGAGATTTGAACCTTCAGGGAACTTAAGGCTAATCCTTTGGAGAGACCCTCCTGGAGGAAGGATAGAATGTCCCTGTCCTTCGCCTTCCTTGGATCTGTCTTTCTCAACTCACACCAAGTAATGAAAGTTTTCCACACTCTGTGATATATTCTAGCCGAAACTGGTTTTCGAGCTCGCAACATTGTGGGTATAGCCTCTCTAGGAGCTCCAGAAGCCTCCAGCACTAAGGCTTCAAGAGCCACGCCGTTAAAGCCCATTGATGTGAATTCGGGTGGGCAATCGGCCCTTGTGTAAGTAGATCTTCTCTCAGAGGAAGATGTAGTGGCATGTCTCCTGCCATGACTACTATCTCCGCAAACCACGGCCTTCGGGGCCAATAGGGGGCCACCAGAATCGTATGAACCTTCTCCCTCCTGATTTTCTTCAGTATTCTTGGTATGAGAGCTAAAGGAGGGAATACATAGGCTAGCGAGAAAGTCCACTGGATCACTAGGGCGTCGACCGCCCAAGCCTGTGGGTCTATGCTTCTGGCTACGAATTTTGGTACCTTGTGGTTGTACCGAGACGCCATCAGGTCGACTTCTGGTAGGCCCCACCTGTTCACGATTAGTTGGAAACTTTCTGGGTGCAGACTCCACTCGCCCTGATCTATCGTTTCTCTGCTTAGGTAATCCGCCTTCCAATTGTCTATCCCTGGTAGATAGACTGCCGATATTGCCGGAACATGATGCTCTGCCCATGTCAGAATACTTTTTGCCTCTGCTAAGGCCGCCAGACTTCTTGTGCCTCCCTGATGATTTATGTAGGCCACTGCTGTCACATTGTCTGACTGTACTCTTACTGCTCTTCCTCGCAGAAGGTCTGTCCAGTGTTGGAGGGAATATCGTATTGCTCGGAGCTCCAGTAGATTGATGGGAAGAAGCTTCTCCGATTGGTTCCAGAGTCCTTGCACTGTTTCTTGGCCTAGGACTCCTCCCCATCCCCGTAAGCTGGCATCTGTTGTTAGTATCGTCCAACAGTGGAAGGGGAAGGGTTTTCCCTGTGTCAGCCGGTGAGGTTGCAGCCACCAGTCCAGGGAAAGGTTGACCTGTTCCGGAATCGTAACCTGTCTGTCTAAGTGTTGTCGATTCTTCCTCTGGTGCCGTAGTATGAGCTGCTGTAACAGTCTGGTGTGGAATTGAGCATAAGGTACTACGGGGAACGAAGCCACCATTGTGCCCAACACCTGCATTGCTGTGCGGAGTGGGATTTTGTCGGAAGTTTTGAGGTACCCGATCCTTCTCTGAAGGGTGCTGATCTTTTCCATTGGCAGAAAGGCCCTTTCTACTCTGGAGTCGAGAACTACACCTAGGTATTCCATTCTCTGTGTTGGGAGAAGTGTGGATTTCTTGTAATTGATTATCCAACCCAGCTGAGACAGTACCTGTATGACCTGAGTTGTGTGATTGGTCGCCACTGTCAGGGAGGGGGCCTTCACTAGAAGATCGTCCAAATAGGGGATCACCTTGATTCCCTTGAGTCTGAATCCTGAGAGTGCTGCTGCCATGATCTTCGTGAAGACCCGTGGAGCCGAAGATAGACCAAAGGGGAGCGCCACAAACTGCCAGTGCTTCCCTGCTGCGTAGAATCTCAGAAATCTGTGATGGGCTGGGTGGATGGGGATATGGAGGTATGCGTCCTTTATGTCTATTACAGACATGAATTCGTCCTTTTCCATGGACAAGAGGACGGATTGTATTGATTCCATCTTGAAATGGTATGCCTTGACAAACTTGTTGAGAGTCTTTAGGTCTAGCACCGGTCTGAAAGATCCATCCTTCTTGGGTACGATGAATAGGTTTGAATAAAAACCCTTTCCCCTGTCCGACTGTGGGACCGGTTGAATGACTCCCGAGTCTGCAAGATCGAGTATGACCCTCAGAAAGGCTTCTCTTTTGTGACTTCCTAGAGGAACCCGGGATATGAAAAATCTGGTTGGAGGATGTAGATTTAAGTCTATAAGATATCCTTCTGATACTATTTGGAGGACCCATTGGTCCCTGACTAGACTTCTCCACACCTCCCGGAAGGTCCTTAGGCGTCCGCCTATAAGAAGCCCTCCAGGGGTGGGCACATCTTCAGGCAGAGGTAGACTTGTCCTGGGAAGGCTTGGTAGCTCCCTTGGTAGAGGACCAGGTGGACTCCCGCTTGTTGTGGTATCTCTGGCGAAAATTCGCGTTTGACTTCTCAGGCTGAGGCTTCGCTCTTTGTCCCTGCCGAAAGGGCCGAAAAAAAGGTCGCCTCCTAAAAGTGGGTCTCTTAGGTTTACTCTGTGGAAGGATAGTGCTTTTTCCTCCTGTAGCCTGAGAAATTATCTTGTCAAGCTCAGTACCAAATAGTTGTTTCCCCTGAAAAGGTAGACTCACTAAGGACTTCTTTGAAGTAAAGTCTGCCGACCAGGTCTTGAGCCACAAAAACCGGCGAGCCGCAATGGATTGTGCTGAGGTCTTGGCTACTAGTTTGGCCGCATCTAGTGCTGCGTCACCCAAGTAGGCAGTGGCATCCGCGATCTGTGAAAGCAGAAGATCAGTAGTTGGATCCTCAGAGCCTAATAGCTGTGCTACCTGCTCCACCCAGACCTCCATCGCCTTTGCCACCCATGCTATGGCGAACATAGGCCTGAGGGCTGTTCCGGCCGTAGTGAAGATTGACTTACAAAAACCTTCTAGTCTCTTGTCAATCGGATCCTTAAAGGATGCTGCATCCGCAACAGGGATGGTGGTGGTCTTAGAAAGCCTGGATACTGGAGGATCGACTGAAGGAGGGGAGGACCACAAATCCATACATTCCTGAGGAAAAGGATAAGACTGGGTAAAGCGTTTTGATATTTGAACCCTATGATCTGGAGCTTTCCACTGAGATTTGACTATCTCATCTAACTGCTCATATGCTGGAAAGACATAGGAGGTCTTGCGTTGTCTCTTGAAAATATTCTTACCAGCCTCTACTGTAGTAGAAGCCGTGTCATCGATATTAAGGGTCTTTAGAACAGCTTGTATTAACCCTTCCACCTCCACCTGGGTTCTGGGGGTCTCCGGGTCTGGCTCAACATCTTGTTCAGAGTCATAGTCTGTTAGAACCTGTCCTTCCTCATCGGAGGAGGTAAGTAGGCCACCCTTAGTTCCCGAGGGAGAGTCAGGTGGCCGCTTTGAAGCAGTTGGTCGCCTATCGTGGGCCTGAGGAGGGTTAGATAGGTGTTGCAGGACTTTGTCCAGTGTCTCTGGAATGCGGGCCAAGTTGCTAAGGCCGGCCAAGGACATAGTGAGAGCACGCATCAGGTCTGTTTCGGAGCCCTGAGGTGTTGTATTGTCTGAGTGTGTGAGTGGAGGAGGGTCAGAGAGAGCTGTGAGAGGCAATGGTGGGTCTACATGCTGCGCACACCGCCTCAGTTGAAGCAGATAAAAATTTTTCCTTGCATGCTGCACAAGCTAAATAGGAAACCCTGGGTGTCCTGCGTGCAGGTGCTGATTGTTTAGCTATAACAGCCTCCTCTGTGGTGATAGACATGTCTGTCCTAAGTAAGTGGAGGCAGGGGAAAAAACTGTGGGCCCGCAGTAAGCAGAAGACGTCTGCAACAAAGGATAACATTTAATTATTTATTTACCTTGTCTGCCCACTATTTATATATATATATATATATATATATATATGCCGGGTGCTTCCCCAACTAACCTGCGTCGCGAGCAGCACACCGCTGAGGGGAATCTCTTGCGCAGACAAGATGGCGGCGAAAGGGAGTGGGCGTGAGCCGAGAACGTCGGAAGCGCCGGCGCCTGAGAATAAGGCGCTCCAAGATGGCGCCGACGTGAGTAGGACGTATGCGTCCCAAGATGGCGCTGGATTGTTGAACGCCGCAACTACAAACACACGCGCCTACAGGACGGAGTCCCAAGATGGCGCCGACGTCAAACAGGACGCCGGCGTCCCAAGATGGCGCCGAAGGAGTACCAACATGGCGCCCTGACTGCCGCAACCTAATATGGCGCCGGTAAGCACCGAGATAGCGATACTAACGGCGCCCTATGTTCCCTGCTGACCGATAAGCGTCTACATACTAACTGGGGAACCCGTGAGAGGATATATATATATATATACCCTCTAGCACTACCTGTGGGTGAAAGAGACTTTTTTTTTTTTTTTTTTTTTTTAAAAAACAACAAGGGTGGGAAGCAGGTAGCTCTCCTACCTGTACAGCCAGGAATGTGTGCTCAAACCAACGACCTCCCCTGTCGAAAAGACTGGCGCAGACCTCCGTGGAGCGGTAACCACAGCCTCAGGGGGAAAAATGGAGCTTTGCCTGCAGCCTCCGTAGAGCGGTAAGGCAGTTTGGCACAATTGAAGACGTCTGGCTGAGGGGCACTGGATACAAGTAAGCGCTGTCCCCCTGTGGCATGACCCGCACCGAAGTAAGATCATTTGCTCCAGCCACCGTGATGTCCATGTTCTCCTCTGAGGACACTAAAAGAAACTGGAGAAAGTAGGAGGAGGCAGGGGATGAAGCCCAGAGGAGGAGGAGGAGTCAACTTTAACTCTTAGTGTCCACTCTCCAAGCTGCAGGATCTTCATCCCCATGGTGCCTGTGTCCCCCAATATAGGTGAGAGAAATACTGATCTACCAGTCAGCTTATAGAGGACGCATAAGATGGATGCGTGGAACTCTGCTGGAAGAATCTGCGATGAGGGATAATTATGGAGCATTTCGCCGGGGGGTAGTTAGCCTGGGGGGAGGGGGTCAACGTGGGGTGGAGGTACGGGTTTTTTTGCAAAAGGGTTTCCTTCTCCTTTAAGGTCACCCAGTGGAACAGCAAATTAGTTATTGCTCAAACTAATCTTAGCTAGTTAGTACCCCAACCATAGGCTCAAGCCACACCTTTGTAGAACCTAGCACCTAGTTGTGTTACATCCATCCATTCATCTGGATCTATCTGGCAGTGTATGTGTCCAGTCTAACAATGTAGTCAAAGAAATCATAGACAAAACCTTCCCATTCCCAGATGTAGACAGAGTTATCCTAAACTAACATTACATGCTATGTTATTTCTGCAATCAATTGTTTACAGTATTTGTATTTAAGCATGAACCTTTTAATCTATTTATTATGTTAAATAATTTAGAACAGTTCAGAATAAACTGAATTTGTATAGAATACCTATTACTCCATCTTTACTAGTGACTCTAAAGCAGTAGTAAATCTAATTGTATCTGTCCTCCCATTCTGCTGTGCCTTTTCATGTGCAATAGTAACATTATTAAATTGCCCCTGCTATTGATCTCTGCTGTATTATTGCATGTGGACTTAAAGGATTTGCTGGCGTGTCTTACATTTAATTACATTTCTCATACTTTCTCATTTCCGCCTGGAACATTTGGACCATCCCCTTTGATACATGGCATGGTATGAATATTTAAACAGCAAATGTGACATTTGTAAAAACCTCCAAAATGAACAGCGTGGATGTAGTCGATTATTAAAAAACAAAAAGCTACATTTGCAATTAAGAACTGGAAAGTCACAGTTTTGCATTGCATTGTGGATTGCTAAGGGGTTATTTATGAAAATCTGTTTTAAGTAAAAATAAGTCCAACCAAACTAGAATCCACGATTTGACTTTATTTATCATTGAAAAAACTCAAAATCGAATGCAGGAAAAAAAACTAAAATTAATTTTTTTTGGAAAGATTTTTTCGTGAGATCGGGACCTTTGCCATTGACTTTTACAGGAACCCGACAGCTTGGAGATGGAGTATTTTTGGATTCTGACATTTAGCAGCCTCAAGGTATCAAGAAAAAAGAATTTAAAAAAAAAATACAGGATTTTTTCCCACTAAAAATTTAATTTTATAGTAAAAAAAAACCTCTAATGTTTTGAGTTTTTGGCATTCTGACTTTAATAAATAATCCCCTTAGTGTTAGAGGGACAAGAGGAAGGAGGTCACTGCTCCATAAAGCTTACAATCTAAGTGGGTGGGTAACTTAGAGACGCAAATAGGAGGAAAATATATACTGAATTTTACAGTGGTTGTGACTGCATCATAAATGCCAGGACTGAATAAAATGTTGTTTGCGGGCTCCATGAAGTACTATTTAAGTTTATTGTTGAAGAGACTGAGGGGAAATTCTCTCAGGAGGAATTCAGGGATGGCATTATAAATTTAAGGAGCAGAAAGTGTTAGTGGGTGGTGCGATTAGGTGGTGGGTCTGAGACGAACACTGGAGTCAGCCATGACTGTATGGAGACATAAGAGAAAAGATGTAGTAAGCTGCAGAGGAATGAATATTTTTGAAACCCATGAGGAGTTTATAAGTTATTTCTTGCTTAATGGGAAGTCACAATAAGTGAGTTCAGCAAAGGAGAAACATATTCTCTTAGATGAGGAGAGAAGGGTTCTAATATAATAATCTAATATAATTTAAGACAGAGGGGGAGAGATCGGAGTTTGGAGGCCACTTATTAGCAGGTTGCAGTAAAAGAGGTGGGACAGGATGAAGGTATGGATGGAAGTATCCCAAACGCCTCCAAAATAGTTTGTATTTTGTTTACATATGTAGCCTTATTCTACTACTGTGGGAAGTCCTTTCCCTTTTTGTTACTATAGTAGTCCTTCGTCTCTACTTTATGAGAGCAAGCAAACCAATAGATTGGTGTGCCCTCACCAGGGGTCATGACAGACTATGCTGTAATACCACTCCCTGGGAAATGTCCTGAACTGCAATCACAACTCTTAGAAGTGGCTGAAAGGTTTATTTATAGGGAAGATAGACTTTAGAATAGCTGTAGTGCTGGTAGCCAAGATTGACTTCACACAGGCATAGAGAGTTTTTGATCTCTGACCTGTTGGGGGACCCTTGCTGAGGTGGCAGTTTCTTCAGAGTCCTGATAAGAACTCCCTTTGCATTTCCATGCCCTGAAAAGAGCACGCTTTGGTCTTCAAAGCCCTGATAAGGGCTCCCTTCCCCCCCATCCTTAGAGAGCACGCTTTTCTGGCACTAGGATTCCCTATTTAAGCTGGCTATAGACTCAAAGATCTGCTTGTTTGTTGTCATCGCCAAACGAGCAGATCTTTCCCCGATATGCCACTAAACGGCATGGCTATATCGGGGGTAACTGGAACGCTCGGCCATTTGGGCGAATGATCGAATTACGATACGCCAAGGGGTTCCGACGGGTCGGTCGGGTAAAAATCAAACCTTCCCGATCAATATCGTGGCTAGATATCGATCGGGAAGACCCGTCGGAAGCCCCCATACACGGGCAGATACGCTGTCAAATTGGTCTAAATGACAGATATTGGCAGCTTTATCTGCCCGTATATGGCCACCTTTACTTTTCACTTGTATTGAGCTCAGGCCTCTTACTCACTCCAATCTCTCTGCTTTCACTTAAAGAAAATCTATTATTCCATTTTTTTTAAAACTACAATTAACTAATGGATTATTTGATAATGTCTCCCTCTCTGTCCCTATGGAATCAGGAGAGCTAGTTAAAAATTGTGATAATAAGCTGTGTATAAATGGGCTGCTACCTCCCCCAACTTCAGCCTGTTTCTACAGATTAGGAGGAGTTCATTGTACATGGGGTTGGACTGTGATTGATAATGTAACTGACTGCCCTCTTCTCCCATAACTGCTCTGAAGAAACAAGGAGGTGGGATCAAGTGTGAAAGTTTAAATTATACAAATACAGCTATGGATTTCTTTTTCATTGAATAAATAGGGAGAAAGCATGTCCAACACAAGGTGAACTCATGTTAAACACAGGTGTATATTGGCCCTTTAATATGTTAGGCAGTATAATAATAATAATAATAATAATAATAATAATAATAATAAGCATTGCTCAAACACATGTCAATAAGGTGATCCAAATGAGGAAGTGTAATCTTGTCCAAGCACATAACACATTCGCCCAATCTGTGATGTCTGTTTAGCAGATGAGGTGTCAGGTATTACACGCATATAATCAGAACAGATCATTAGCTTTATCAGTGCACCAGCAGCAGTTATTTTGGTTTCAGTTACTCAAACTTTGTTGTTGGGTGTAAATCCCCTCTGACTGACCACCAAGCTACATCAAATTAGGGTGTACTGTGCTGTAAATCAGCCAGGGTGTACTTTGCTATAAATTCTTAAAACTATAACAATGACATTGCCAGTCTCTATAGAAATATATGACATAAAACAGCTGCCATTTTAAGTACTAAATAACATAACTTTAATATGCTCACACAGAACCCCAACAACACACAGACAAACTAGGTTACATCAGCCAATGTGTCTTCTACTGCCAAATGAAAATTTCTGGCTTAGTAGGTTATACCCATATAATGGTGCTGATGCCATAAGTACAGAGAAATGAAATTAGTTCTGAATTACTTGATTCAGGTATTGAACCGTGGTCACATAAATAGAATAGTTTGTGCTGTGCACAGTGGCATTTTCTTTATTTCCACACTTTATGATAACTAAAGACTATCAATGAATAGTGCTACAAATGCTACGCCATGGGACAGATATATTAAGGGTTGAATTGAAAATTTAAATTTTCTAATTTTTTTTATAGTCAAAACTCTCAAATTCGACTAGTGAATTATCCAAACTCGATTTGAGTTTTTTTAAAAATTCAAATTAGATTTTAGAAATTTATCATACTCTGGCCCTTAAAAAATTTGAATTCGACTATTCGCCAGCTAAAGCCTGGCTATTAGTTGTATAAGTGAATGAGAGAGGTCCAGTGAGCAATTTGGAGATGTTTGCAGCCTTCCTGACATTCCAAGTTTTTTTCAGAGAAAAATCTCGTATTGTGTTTGATCGAATTTGATTAGCTTAGGGACTTATCTCACGAGAGTTTAGGGACTCTGTAAAATTAGTCCGGGTTTAAGATATTCTATTTTTATAATAAGTAATCGAATTTTTGAATTTCGAGTTAAAAAAAAAAACTCACATGAATTCGAAATTTGATTATTTGGCATCTGTGCCAGCTCAAGGCCATCCTAACCCTTCAGCAGGAAAGGTCTGTACCCTTGAAAATGCCCCCAGTAGTTCCCATCTTCTGTTCCACTGATTCAATGTACAGGCTTTGGGCTGCTGTCATATACGAGAGCTTAGGGACTGACACACAATATACTGTATACATACAATATAAAGTTCACTCATTGAGATTCACATTACATGGCAGTATAGAAACCAGTGCAATTAGAATTGAATAGTAATAATCTTTTCCAGATATAACCTCCCTTCTCGTGTTTTGATAATTTCGAACAACTCCAACAATTTGCAGCCTGGATCACACTAAGCATGTGAAGTGCCAGTGACACTCAAAACATTGCCTAACAAGATCATAAGATAGGGAGCGACTGGAACAGTAGAATTAGACACCTACAGGCCCCTGGGCAAAATGTCCAACTGGGCCCCCTACCTCCCCCCCAAACTAAAAACCATTTCATACAGTAATGCTGCCCCCACCACCAGGACTATGAGCTAGAGTCCTGCGTGGAACCAATTTCTAAGACCTGGACCCAACTCTGCGACCCGAACCGCAACCCGCATATTTAGCCACTTTGATCCGCTAACCGTCCCGGACCCGCAACTGCCGACCACCATCAAACAGGAAGTGACGGTGCTGCAAACCAGAAGTGACGTCATCAAAAGTGGGTGGGGACAGAAACAAGTTTCGTAAAACTTTAAAAGGAGTAAAAAATAGACAATATTACATAAGATAAGACATTTAGAAAACACCCGCGGGTATACCTGCACTGGAAAATCCTCCCCTCATTCCGTAGGGTGTCCGATTTTTTTTTTTACAGGTACCCGACCCGCTGCAGGACTCTACCATGAGCTACTTTGCACAAACTTAAGGACATTTATCATTAGGGCTAAACTAGACAGGAGATTTTGATCAGATTTTTTGGTCACCTTTTATCTGAATGTGTCACGCAACAGCTTGAGATTTTGACGGATCCTATAAAATCTGATCCCCAAAGCTATAATGCTAAGTCGGATCAGATAAATAGTCGGATGGTGTGTTTTGTTGATGCATCTACATCCGACACATATTTCAATGAGAAAAGAAGTTGTCAAACACCATTAGATTTTATCTCTTTGGATGAAGACACAGCATTCAGAGTTCGTATCCAACAGGTGTATCACATTGGATGGCAAATCTTCCATGTAGTTTACGCATCAGATTTTGTTGATCAGTCCCACTATATTTTGACCCCTGCAACTACATCCGACTTGTAGCATGCAAACTGTCGATCTGAAGCCATCCTATAAAATCTCCTGTGTAGTTTATCCCATGCTGTTAAAGGAGAAGGAAACCTCCTGGGCGCAAAAACCCTCCCCTGTGCTGCTTCCCCTCCCTCCTCCCCCTGGCCTACCTGTCCCGCTGGGCAAATGCCCCTAACTTGTTACTTACCCTTCTGCGCAGGTCCAGTCAACGGAGTTCACAGACGCCATCTTCTTCCACGCGATCATCTTCCTGCTTTGACCGGCGTTTTGGTGCATGCGCAGTAGGAGCATTTCGCCGGTACGGATCTACTGCGCATGCGCCAAAAGTCAGGAAGTTTTCGTGACTTTTGGCGCATGCGCAGTAGATCCGTACCGGCGAAATGCTCCTACTGCGCATGCACCGGTCAAAGCAGGAAGAAGATCGCTTGGAAGAAGATGCTGTCTGTGAACTCCGTAGACTGGACCTGCGCAGAAGGGTAAGTAACAAGTTAGGGGCATTTGCCCAACGAGACAGGTAGGCCAGGGGGGAGGGGAAGCAACACAGGGGGGGGGGGGGGGGTTTGCGCCCAGGGGGTTTCCTTCTCCTTTAAAGGTTTACTGAACCACTGGGCTGGTAGTGTAGGTTTAGTATTCCCAATACAATATTTCTAGCCATCAGTTATCCTTCATACAAACGCCATAGTTACAAGACAAAGGGCTGCTTGCTTTGCCGACAAACTCATTTCCTACAAATGATCTCTTATATATTATTTCCTCCTAGAAGGACAGAGCGACAATGACATGCTTTGCACTTATAAATAAAAAACATCACAATTAACTGTACAGCTAATACACACTGAATGGGGTGAAACATTGTTCCAGGAATCCAAGCAACATTTCACTTGATGACAAATTGTAAGTGACTGGGGCATGAGCAGTAGTGGAGAAGAGTAGAAATAGCATGAAACCACCAACTTTAAATGTTGTACAATATGTCAGATAGAGCGGGCGATTTATCCCTACCATTCAATGATTTATAATGCCAGTTCTACATAAAAATGCTTTTGAATATTTTATTGGACTATGTGAAGATTTTGTCATAGGTCAGCAGGAAAATGTAACCCGGCGACATATTTTCATTTCTGAAGAACTACCGTTACGGACTCAATTTGATAATTACATTTCGTCCTTTGGTTCCTGGTGTCCGTTATAAAAGTATAATGGATTATAGGCTATGTCTTACATATGAAAACATTTTTTTTTTTTACATATTATTTGATGTAAAAATGCCATGATGTAGTTTAATAATTTACCATATTCATTGAATAATTTATCTTTAGCTAACAGAGCCATCTGCTGTCAACTTCTGCTTATTCGAAATTCCATGAACAGGTATAATCAAAAATTTATTATGCTTTTAGAAAGTCCGAACATACTTTCAGTATTATGGCATTGAAGTGGCATTAACATGGGGATCGCCCAACCTCAAAAACACTGTTTAATTAATAATAACTGTTTGGTCTATTATGTATCCTGAAAAAGTGTCAATGAAAGCAGCATGTCAAATTAAAAACTATCCGCAGGTCTATAAACACAGCCTATTAGTTAGGGGATTTGGGAATTCCAGTCAGCTAATAAAAACACAAAATCCCATGAGGACTAATAGGACAGAGAAACTGTAGAAAATAGGTAATTACCATATAAAAGTAGGTTTATTCTGAAGCCCAAAAGAATTCATACACTTGAATAAGTATATATGAAAAGCCTTCCTATCTATATTATGTCTTGAATAGGTGTATTCATCAATAGGAACCCAACAACTGGAAGTTCCAAGCTGAACTATACAGTGGTAACCACCAAGTGCCATGTTTATTTTCACGCAGATATTTCCAATATCTACATTTCTTCACACCGCTTGTGTTTTTAGCAGGGTCTCATCTGTATCCCAGAGACAACACTCAGGACTTAACTATGTTTTATATCACATTGGAAATAAAAGCCAGAATTACAGGTGTCAGCATTACCACCATAGAAAGTTGGACCAAAGCTATTATAGATTTGAGTTAGTGCGTTATAACAAAAGACTATCGTGTACCCTACTGATGTTTGTATAAAGATTTTTGTCTATTTTACTCTTTGTGTTTGTGACAATATGTAAATGCCTGTCGGAAAATTTTGTTGTTTTTCACCTCAAGCTGCATGGTCTGGGAGTAAAAAAAAAAAAACACCTGGACCCCATGTTAAAAATTGTCTTCTCATTGAAGAATTGAAGCACCATAGCTAGAAACATGTATGGGGAGGCAAATCTCTTAAGTCTCTGCTTTTTTTCAGAAACACTTAGGGTCAGATTTATCAAGGGTCGAATTTCGAGGGGTTAAAACCCTCGAATTCGACCATCGAATGAAAATCCTTCGAATTCGAATATCGAATTTGAAGGATTTAGCGCTAAAATAATCATTCGTCAATCGAATAAAAATCGTTTGATCGAATGATTAAATCGTTCAAATCGAACGGTTCGAATGATTTTCAGCGATCGATCAAAGGATTTTTATTCTATGCCAAAAACTTAGAAAATGCTTGTAGAAGGTCCCCATAGGCTTATAATGCAATTCGGTAGGTTTAACTTGGCGAAGTATTGAATTCTAAGGATTTTTAAAAAGAGACAGTACTTCGACTATCGAATGGTCGAACGTTTTTTAGTTAGAATCGAAGTCGAAGTTCGTAGTATTCAATTCGATGGTCGAAGTACCCAAAAAATTACTTCGAAATTCAAACTTTTTTAACTTCGAAAATTCACTCAAGCTTAGTAAATCTGCCCCTCAATTAGACAAATTAGGAAAGTGGAACACCAGCCAAAAATATTCAGTGTATCTATGAGTTTCACCTATCCATTAGTAATGGATACGTTTTTATATGATTTGCTGAAGCCAAGGGAGACTCTGCAGTGTAAATCTTTTTCATTGCTATATTCTTTGCCTTTGCCCCTTATAGCTTTCCTTTTTAATGCTGTCTGGCTTGATGTAATCCCTTATGAATGGCTGCTCATATCTAAATAATTCATAGAAGGCCATATTTACTAGTGGTACATAGTTAATTTGGGTGAAAACAACAGTTCATCTAGTTGAAAAGTTTAATACAATACTCTCACACACATATATAATAGTATGCTTATTCAAGATAGCACCTTATCCACTTTTAAAGACATTAAAGGAAAACTATAGCCCCTGAACAATGTAGGTCTCAATAACAATATATTACATAAAACTGCTCATATGTAAAACCCTGCTTCATGTAAATAAACAATTTTCATAATAACATACCTGTATAGCTCCTAAAAAATGCTGGGTAAGCAAAGATATAAAAAGCATAGCAGATGTACGGTCAAATAACTCCCCAAAACTATTTTCTGAAATAAAATCACAATTTAATATACCCAATACTCAATGGTTAGCTTACCAGCAAATTAGAAATGCCCTGCTCAGACAAAACAAAGCAAAACCTATTAGAGTAGCTACTTCTAAACTCATAGCAACCCTCCAGAAACCAAACCAAAAAGGTCTCTCTCTCTCCGGATATACAAAAAATACAGGACTCACTGGTCAGGAATAACCCAGTTAAGAGAAGGGAGGCATAGGAAAGGGACCTACACTACTTAACTGAGTCATTGGGTTGAGGCCCTAAGAGCCTCAAAACAACTATAATGACAGATTGCTACAACTGTATATGTTGCATAGAGCTTACTATACCAGAGTAAGGCTAAACAAAATGCACCCCAATGTCTCGCCCATATGCTTAAGATGCGTATCACAACATGCCACCCTCTTACATACAATGTGGCAATGCTCTCAACTGCAGAAATATTGGGAAGAAATCCTAGCACATCTGTCCAAGATAGTAGGTACAAAACTGCCTTTAGACCCTGGTCTATGTCTTTTGGTCATAAGCATCGGGGAATGCCCCCCGAAAGAGCATAGGCAGTTAATATCCAGAGCATTGTTCCAGGCTAGGCGACAAATCACACTTAACTCGAAAAGCAGCTCCCCACCCTCCGTTAAGCTCGGGCACCAGGCAGTTACCTCAGTGGGAAACAAGGAAAAGATCATCCTTAAAGGAGAAGGAAACCCCCTGGGCGCAAAACCCCTCCCCTGTGTTTCCCCCCCCCTCCCGCCTGGCCTACCTGTCCCCCTGGGAAAATGCCCCTAACTTGTTACTCACCCCTCTGCACAGGTCCTGTCCACGGAGTTCACAATCGCCATCTTCTCCCACGCGCGTCTTCTGGCGCATGCGCAGTAGGAACAGTTACCGGTACGGCTCTACTGCGCATGCGCCAAATGTCACAAAGTGAAATCGGAAAACTTTGTGACATTTGGCGCATGCGCAGTAGAGCCGTACCAGTAAATGTTCCTACTGCGCATGCGCCAGAAGACGACGGTCAAAGCAGGAAGAAGACGCGCGTGGGAGAAGATGGCGACTGTGAACTCCGTGGACAGGACCTGCGCAGAGGGGTGAGTAACAAGTTAGGGGCATTTGCCCAGGGGGACAGGTCGGCCAGGGGGGAGGAGGGGGGGGCAACACAGGGGAGGGGTTTTGCGCCCAGAGGGTTTCCTTCTCCTTTAACAGAGAAGGACATTTCCCAGAAAGGTGGGGAAGCTGGCAGTTGTGGTGCTGATAGTGGAATAGACTTTAAGCCCCAAATAATGTAATATTGTGATAGGCAATTGCAAACGATGGCTGATTACTTTGCTTATGTACTTATAAAAATGTATTTTATTTTCTGCAATTCTTTTGTATTTGGAAATGCTGACTGTATGTACATGTGATCCCTGATAAACTTGGATTGAGCAAAAAAATAAATATATACTTTTTTAGTAGTATGTGCCATTGGGTAATCATAAATAGAAAATTGACATTTTAAAAAATAAGGGCCGCCCCCTGGGACCGTACGATTCACTGTGCACACAAACAAAGCAAACAAACCATACATGTTAGGTCACATGAGCCAATAAACAGATAGAGTTGTGCCTTTTGCTTCTACACTTCTTCCTGTTACAGTAAGAGCTGCAGTATTTCTGGTCATGTGATCTCTGAGGCAGCACACAGACCATCACAAAATGGTGGCTCAAGGCATGAGATGTAAAAGGGCAATATTTACTTAAATATATATTCCAGTTTGGTAAGATTCTTTAATATGCCACTTAATATTATATAAATTGGTTGATTAAATGTTAATTTTGGGGGTAAAGTTTTCCTTTAAGGAAATCAGCCATCACAACATCCCTGCATTCCACAACCTTGCTGCCCTCACTGAGAAGAGTCATTTGTGATGTAAAAGTTTGGTTCCTCATGTATAGGGATAGCTTTTCTCCTAAGTGAAAAAATGATCTAAGGCAATCTATCTATAATACAGCCACAAATATCCTGTACATTATATAATTATAAACTTACTTAGTGATGTCATCAGCTATAATTGTTGCTCAGTGATGAGACGAAACTTGTGTATCCTCCTTCGTGTCTTCATGTTGGGTCTTGAAATAATAAAAGAAGAACTATGTGAAAATGTAAAAGAGAAATAAACTTTATCTCTAACTGTAATCAGTTAAAACTGCTGTACTGTTATGGAAATTATCAAGTTAAAGGGGTTGTTCACCTTTAAATTAACTTTCAGTATAATGTAGAGATGCATATTCTAAAACAATTTGCAGTGGGTTTTCATTTTTTATTATTTAAGGTTTTTGAGTTATTGAGCTTTTTATTCAGCAGCTCTCCAGTTTGCAGTTTCAGTAATCTGGTTGCTAGGGTTCAAATTCCCCTAGCAACCATGCACTGATTTGAAGAAGAGACTGAATATGAATGGAGAGGGCCTGGATAGAAAGATGAGTAATTAAAAAGTAGCAATAACAATACATTTGTAACCAGAGTATTTGCTTTTTAGATGGGTCAGCGGCACCCATTTGAAAGCAGCAAAGAGCCATAAGAAAAAGGCAAATAACTATAAAAAATAAATAATGAAGACCAATTGAAAAGTTGCTTCAAATTGGCCATTCTATGTCATACTAAAAAATACCTTAAAGGTGAACAACCCCTTCAATCTTCACAACCCTCCCTCTTACCAATCTACCTCTCTCCATGCATGTTTTGTGTTGGCCAACAGTTATTTCTAAAACAGCATATAGACTACGATAGCGCAAAACCAGTGATGCATTATGGCACTTACACCCCGAATCCACTATTTTGGATTCGGCCGAACCCCCGAATCCTTTGCGAAAGATTCGGCCGAATACCGAACCAAATCCTAATTTGCATATGCAAATTAGGGATGGGAAGGGAAAAACTTGCTTTTCTTGCTTTTTTGTGAAAAAAAGTCACACAATTTCCCTCCCCGTCCCAAATTTGCATATGCAAATTACAGCTCAGATTCGGTTTGGCCAGGCAGAAGGATTCCTGCTGAAAAAGACCGCATCCTGGCCAAATCAAATCCTGGATTTGATGCATCCCTAGTTGTGACAGCATGTTATCTGCATCACTGAGGTCCTGTTGATACACGCCCCATATAAAATAAATAGGGTATGTTAAATTCTACATACCCATGCATAAAATCACATATCAATACCTATGTGTAAGAGCCATTAGCACTAACTGTCTATCAAAATCTGCATGCAGAGAGAGAGACAAATTGCTTAATTACATTATTACACTGTTGCCTGACAAATGTTATTTTTTGACAGCGCCACTTTAAATATTTGCCCATTTTATTCTATGTTTCAGAAGTATTCAGGAGACTACTGGCATTGGCTTGGTCGAAATGCATTAAATTGTTATGATTATTTCCTTAAGAGATATGTTTTAGGCAATTTCATTTTATAAAACATTATTTTATATAATAAACGTCTTTTTTGTGACACTCTAATAAGATGTATTTTTTAAATAAAGCAAGGGAGAATCATGTAATGAAATACACCTAAAAATGTAATGCAACATATGTTGCTGTAATTTCTCCAATAAAATACATATTTTGCAGCAACATGCCCAGTAGTTCTGAATATTTCATTATTTTAAACTTAATCAGCAAACCAGTCCATCTTATTGCTCCAATAAAAAATATATCCTAACCTTATACTCATGGGCCAACAATTTAGCATTTAAGATAATTTAAAACCATATTTCACAATTTCACCAGATAATGGCCATGGGAGATTGTGTACTTAGTCGCATCCCACTAACATATCTATTGAAAAGTTCTGACACAAATCTGAATATTTGCAATGTTCTTAATCCACCGGGGACATTTTCTCCAACAGTAGGCGCTCCTGCTTGGTAAGGACACTCTCAGCTAGGGAAAGCTGGTTACAGCTAGTGGTTAAGGAGCACCCATCAATCAACTTAAAATAGTAAAATACAGGTATGGGATCCGTTATCCAAAAAGCTCTGAATAACGGAAAGGCCGTCTCCCATGGACTCCATTTCATCCGAATAATCCAAATTTTTATTTTATAATAAAAGAGTACCTTGTACTTGATCCAAACTAAGATATAATTGATCCTTATTGGAAGCAAAACCAGCTTATTCGGTTTATTTTAATATTTACATGATTTTCTAGTAGACCTTTAGAACCCGTAAGCAACATTCAGAAGTAAAAGGAGTTGGGGAGCAACACTAGTATGAAAAATGTTCCTGGGGTGCCAAATAAGGGCTGTGATTAGCCATTTGGTACCCCCTATGTGGATTGTCAACCTACAGGAGACTCTGTTTGGTTTTTATACAACTAAAAATTGCCTCCAAGCCTGGAATTTAAAAATAACCACCTACTTTGAGGCCACTGGGAGCAACATTCAAGGGGTTGGAGAGCAACATGTTGCTCGCAAGCTACCGGTTGGGGATCACTGACTTAAGGTATGAAGATCCAAATTATGGAAAAATCTGTTATCCGGAAAACTCCAGGTCCCAAGCACCTTGATCTGCACAGTTGAAGTCTCTGCAGCACATAGCCCACACCCCCCCCTCCCTCTCACAAACTTGTAACAGTTTCTCTTCACTACCTGAATTCTGTTCAAATTCCCCAGCACAGGAAGATTGATAGAAGACAAAGCCAATAGGAGTTAAGTTAGCTGCCAGTACAATGTGTGATGTCATATAAGGAAGTGGAAGTGAACACTGTAGTTTTTGGGGGTCAGTGACTCCCTCCCACCACAGGCTCCACATAGAACTGAATGATTAGTACAGGGAAACTTCTGAGGTTAATAATATCTCTTCAACTGTACTTTCCTGTTAACTATTTATATGGCAACGTTTGTTCTATTAATGTGAGCGGTTATATTTGTCAATGTGTTGAACAACCCCTTTAATGTTTACATGATTTTCTAGTAACTTATGGTATGAAGATCCAAATTACAGAAAGATCCCAGAACCCCAGGTCCCGAGCTTTCTGTGTAATAGGCCCCGTACCTGTATAGATATATATCTTTTCCCCTCAGTTTAACCATTTAGTTAGCTGCTTATATATTTGAAAAGGTTATAACAATAAGTGCTTCTTAAGCAGTGCTATTTTCCAAATATACTCCCTCTCTCTTTTTTTCTGTTTGCAGTCTGTATCCACTGTCAAATTTCATGATTGTCCAGATGCCGCTGATCTCTGTCAGTGCACTCACATCAATAGGTGCAGTGGTGCCCAATTCGGAAGGGACGGCAGGTAGGACAGAGCGGCGCCGAGCAATCTATATGGAAGTGAGATAAGCACATTTTAGCACAAGAATCTTTAATGAACATGATTTTAGGAGCCACTCACTACAGAAAAGCATGCGTTGCCCACCTTATATACAGTATAAGTCATATGTTAAAAAGCTCAAAACTTAGATATATCCGAAACTCTAAATTACAGTCCTCAAATTGATTAGGGGTCTCAATCAGAACAACCCCCCCCCCCTCTCCCACTAATCATTCCTCCTGCCATATATACATATATGCTTATAATGGATAGCAGCTAAATGCCCATTGGCACGGAGTTGCCTTTATTAGTTACTACATTAATGGTTTAAGTAAAACTTGTGTGAATATATTGGAATATGGAACCTATTCCAGTACTAAGTCATTCTATCTCCCCAAAGAAATGTAAAGGTGGGGCTTTGTCTAAATATGACTTATGTGGTACTGACTCAAAATGAATATCATTGATGTGAACTGGCTTATCTCGGTTTGATAACACAAATCTTTGATTCAATTTATTGGTGGTGTTAACTTCACCAATGTTTTTTAGCCATGGAGAATACACTATATGTGCCATTAGCCTTAATGGCTCTGCTTTTACCGTTCATATGCTTTGCTCAGCTTAGTACCCTGTCAGAATGACGAAGGGAGGGTGTATCCCCCCTGGTTTGGTGTGTTAAATAAATGGGGTAAGCTCCCCAACTGCATCTAATAGCTTGTGTGCAGCTCTGTTCAAACTCTACTCCACTATAAGCTAAATCTTTACCATAAATTCTGCCTTATGAAGAACCCGTGGTACCATGGCCTGAAGAATGCTGTTTAGATTTACCCCTAATCTATGCACCAGGATAGAGTCCTGCGAGGAACCGATTTGTTGAACCTGAACCGCATACTTACCTGCATACATGCCCACAAGTACCTTATCCGCAACCCGATCCCGACGATCAAGAAACAGGAAGTGCTGTCAATGTAAACTGGAAGTGGCATCATTAGAAGGTGTGATCAGAAAAAAAAGGAGTAAAACAGGAAGTGCTGTCATTGTAAACCGGAAGTGACATCATTAGAAGTAGGTGTTATCAGAAAAAGAGTAAAGCTCGCTATTGAGAAGACTGCGACCTGACCCACAAACCCGGAGAACCACGACCCGCGTATATACCCACTCCCGAAACTTCAACCTGCAACCCGCAGGGTACTGCAGGTTTTTGCGGGTAACCTGCGGGTACCCGATCCACTGCAGGACTCTACATCAGGACCCAGCATTTGGAACGTCAACCATTGACTAACTAATGATCCAGTTTTACTATTCCAGACTTCAAGTTTATAGCCTGCAAAACTCCAGACATATCAACAAAAAATCAGTTCTACCATCTAAATTGCAATTCAAAAAAAGTACTCTTATGTTCTGAAACTCTCAATGTGGAACTGTGTGAATCGCACAAATGTAATCATCATTGTAAGTGTTTCATGTTAGCTAGAGATTGAAAATCAGCTAATGACCCCCCAACAACACTTATTTAAGGACAAGAATAATCTTCTAGAGAATTTGGAATCTTGTTCAAGTTACCTAAACAGTTTTTATTTCTTCTTAAGATTCTTTTTGGGATTATTGCATGATTGCTCCAGTATGATACATGTTTATTTAAAAAATTGATTGTTGTTTCATCACAACCATCTCTCTATTTCATGCGTTATTTCCCATAAGTCACCTGCGTAATCATCATGTTTATTTCTTCAGAATACACGATTTCAAGAAAAACCTTCTTATATAGCACTTTGTAATAATTACCCATATTTTAATTCGTTCTATCTTTATATAATAAACAGTACTGTATGCTTTATGTGGAAATCAGCAAGAAACCAAAACATTTATGTGAAGTTGAATAAAACCACTGACAAACCAAATACACAGGATAAAGTTTGCTAACACTTCATGAAGTTGCCTTAGACCTTGAGGTCAAGACAGGATCATACAAGGATCAACTGGAAACAGACATTACATTTTCATTTTATTAGAATTACTACATTACCACATTCTCTATTGAAAATGAATCCTTGTCGCAAATTAAAACCAAATCATTTTTTAATAAGCCATATACCAGAAGGTTAACTAGAACCCACTGTGAACTTGGAAGCTGTCATTTTGATAATGAAATGTCAGTTCTGATTGTCAAAATACATATTAGCATGCCAGATGTCTTTATCATGAAACAATCTCAATCTTTAAATAGCAATAGTATTCTGCTTGTAAACTTGTGGAGTACTGCCTCTAATCTTAATTATAGGGGTCATTTACTTACCGCAAGTGCAGTGTGCAAAGTTGCAATCGCCATGTTTTCTGGACAAATCTTCACCTTAGAGGTTAGTGTTTTCAACAGGCTGCAGCTAGAACAAAGACAGCAAAAAATGTGATTGGTTGACATTAGATGGTAACATTTTTCCCAGTGTTGGTAAATAATCCTTAGTAACTTTTACTAACTGTGCCCTGCAGCTGTTCTCCTTGTTGTTGGCGGGATACTATTGTGTCAGACCTGACACCCATTTGATGTCATCTCTGATGTCAGTATAGAGAGTGGGTCAGGAATATGTAGGAAAGTTCCTTCTCAACCTCAGGACACCCCTGGATGACATGGGGGTGGCTTAAGGTGGGTCATGGGACCTGTGTCTCACTAAACTTCAGAAAGCTGGCCTTGTTTTTATACATTGTAGATCTACTTTAGTCTATATCTATATAAGCAATAAGGTTTACATGATACATATTAAAATAAATAGTGTGAACACATAACTCATCTTGTTCACAATCTGAAAACCATTAACCCAGATTTAATAAAAATTCTCTGCATTAATTGTTCTTAATTTGCCTCTCTGCCTTAGTTATAGGCCCTGACCTTGCAGGCTGTTGTAAGATGCCACAGACCAGAGGACTCCAACTTTTTTTACCACTGAGCCACATTCATTTGTAAAAATAGTTTGGAAGCAACACAAGCACGAAAAAATTTCCTGGAGGGTGGCAAATATGTAGGGATGCACCGAATCCACTACTTTGGATTCGGCTGAACCCCCGAATCCTTCGCGAAAAATTTGTCCGAATACCGGACCGGAAGGGGAAAACATTTTTTGCTTCCCTGTCCAGTTAGGCCAGGCAGAAGGATTCGGCCGAATCCTGGATTTGGTGCATCCCTACAAATAAGGGCTCCAAACTTTTTTACCCAAGTCACATTCAATTGTAAAAATAGTTCGGGAGCAAGACAAGAATGAAAAAGTTCCTGGGGCGTGCCAAATAAGGTCTCTGATATTTGGTAACAGGGACAGTCTAAAGAGGCTTGCCCCCAAAACTTGCCCCCAAGCCTTGCATTCAAATACGCACCTGCTTTGAGGCCACCTAGGACCAGGTGTCTTTGACAAAGATTTTTTTTCAGCAACCCAGGCAGAACTGTAACACCTACAGTATACGCAATGATACAAAGCAGTTCTGTCTTTGTGCTAGGGATTTGTACTACAGCTGGAGAAGCCCTAGTTACACAAGAACAGATTATTGGCTTTAAGTATAATATTTCATACAATATTATATCATTTGGCCAGCTCTAGCGTTCTGCTAAATATATTGCTTCTCACATCCGTAAGCAAGGAGCACAGTCCATGGAACTGGTAAATCACAACTGGAAATGACACATAGCAAGTCAATAACAGTTCAAACATTGTTGGTTTCGGCAATACATTTATTCAAGAAACAAAACTTGATTTTTTAGGCAGGAAAAGTCTGTGGGTGTTTGTTTTCTGGTAAAGAAATAATGAATGCAGCTACAGTGACTGTTTCTACAGCTCATTACAAAATAATGATTTACTCAAGAGCTGTCGTTTTAAATTAAAAAGAGGCTGCGCAGGCCAACAGGAAATAATAATGATTGGATTTGCAATGGATTGAAATAAAATTTACATTTGTTTCATGAAAATAAAATCCATAAAATGACTTTCCCCTAAAGTGCTTCAGTTAATTCCTAACATTGAAATTGTTTTCATGCATGAATTCTGTATCAACTTTGTTTTTCTTTTAATTATGTAAGGTTTGCACATAAGCTGCAGTTTAAGAAGGTCAAATCATTAAAGCAGAATTCATAAGAAACAGATGGGGAGCTGCACTTGTAAATGATAGTTAATACTTCAGATGCACTTATTTCATCAGTGTTATGTGCTAATACCCGTATGTTTAAATATATTGTGGACAAATACCCTCTGCATGAGCTACACCATTTGATAGAGCTGAAATGACTTGTTACATCATGGTTATGGCAACACATTTCAGCAAATATTTGACAAAGTAGGGAACCACGACTCCACTGGATCCTTTGGAATTAGCTGCCTTTTACTATTTTCCATCAGAAAACTGTAAGTAAATGTTTGAGATTGGTAGATTCTTTTCATAGTAACATAGTAAGTTAGGTTGAAAAAAAGAGCTATCTTCCATAACCCTGTATTCCCTCACTTGCTTAAAAGCCATCCAAACCCTTCTTAGAGCTATTTAATGTATTAGTCTGTACCACTGATTCAGGGAGAGAATTCCACAATGTTTAGATAGAACCTCATTACTTCTAATCGGAATGGGTGTCAGCTGGAAAGACCTACTGGTAAAAAAAAAAAAGCAGTAGAGATTATTATGAAATCCTCTTATATCTTCATAAAGAGTATCATATTGTCCCTCAAGAGCCTCTTCTCCAGAGTGACCAATGATCTGACCAGTCTTTTCCATCTTACATACCTTTTACCAGCTTAGTTGCTCTTCTCTGTACCCTTTCTAATACAAAAACGTCCCGCTTGAGCACTGGAGACCAAAACTGTACGGCATATTCTAGATGGGGCCTTACCAGCACTCTGTACAGTGGAAGAATGACCCCCTCCTCCCGCAAATCTATGCCCCTTTTAATACAGCTCAAGACCTTATTTGCAGCTGCACTCTTTTTCATACATAAATTACCTATTTGTACTCCTTGTTCATTGTGTATCTAACTATATAACCTGCCTTTTAGGGTAGGTAAAGGAAGACATAGGAATTACCGTTTAGTACAGTGGTCTTGATATAAAAAAATTGGCCTGCTAAACACTTTACCTGCTCCTGAGAGATAGCGGAAAATTCAGGGGTAGTCTGAAACATCAATAAGGTGAAACGTGTCAGGCATGATACACTTCCTTTGAGCCTGCACTGGAGACACAAGGAGAAGAGAACACTGGGTTCTTCAGAGGTGCCGATAAGAAGAAATGTGTTGGATGCCACATACTTTCTACCAGCCTGCAATGAAGATAAGGAGAAAGAATGCTGGCTTTGTCAAATGCACTGATTATGTGAAATTTGTCAGGTGTTTGCATGTCCTACCAGCCCTCACTGGAGGCATGCGGGAAAGAGAACGCTGGTCACAGTCCCTCTTTATTCAGATCCAGGACTTAGCTGTCTTTACTTCTTTCTTAACTTTCTACATTTAAAGGAGAAGGAAAGCTACCAAGGCAGTGTATTGCCGATAGATTATCCACAACAGTGCATGCCATTTTTATTCTTTAGAATGGTTTTCCATACCTGGGTAAAAAGCTCTAGACACTATCTCTGTTTGTTTAGGAAAGCAGCTGCCATATTAGCTTGCTGTGACATCACTTCCTGCCTAAGTCTCTCCCTGCTCACTCATAGCTCTAAACTCAGATTAAAGCAGGGAGGGGGAGAGGAGCAAACTGAGCATGCTCAAGCCCAGGCCCTGGAGGTTTAAACTGAAGGAAGGAAGTCTGATACAGAAGCCCATGTGTACACAATAATAGGAAATAAATGTGGTGTTTCTTTTGACAGAAGACTCAGAGCAGCATTACTTTGAAGGTTTTTTGGTGTATTCATATAGACCTTTCTGATAAAGCTTACTTAGTTGTAACCTTTCTTTCTCCTTTAAAGTGGAGAATCACTGGAAGATAAACAACTTTGGCAGGGATTAGTTTGAGCATATTTGCAACGAAAATCTTTTTTTTAATATTGCATAAAGATTAGCTAAAATCATTCCTGAGAACACACACCTATATAACGAACTTATCATAACTGAAATTAACTGAATCAGGTTAAATCACATGCTGTAGAAACTGCTTATTAGTTACGCTACAAATCCCTTTAGACAAACTTGAATATATTGATCATTACTGTTATAGGGATGCTCAACCTCTAGGCTTATACAGTAAGCTCAGTATATAAAATACAGCATTTCGAACACTATTCCATTTCAGTTCTTCTTTGAACTTCAGATACAGCAAATGCCGTTTTAATTAAGCCGCAGTGATGACTATGTTGACAGCACTCATAGGCACATAAGTAGCAAACTTAATACAAAGCTATTAGATTTTGGATCTAAAAATGGAAAGCCATCCAACCATCATCGTTTAGTAGATACATGAAATTTGAATTATAACTGAGATTCCTAATGGAATTACCTCTTAAAGGAGAAATAAAAACGAATAGGGCTAAAAATGCCATGTTTTATATAGTGAAATTATTGCACCAGCCTAAAGTTTCAGTTTCTTAATAGCAGCAATAATCCAGAACGTCAAACTTGTCACAGGGGGTCACAATCTCGGAACATGTCTGTGACACTCACATGCTCAGTGGGCTCTGAGCAGCTGTTGAGAAGCTAAGCTTAGGGGTTATGGCAAATTATCAACCAGAAAATGAGGTTGGTCTGTAATATAAGGTGATGCTACAGGCCTGATTATAAAATTCTGATGCTAATTGCACTGGTTTCTGTGCTGCCATGTAGTAATTATCTGTATTAATTACTAATCAGCCTTATATTGTGACATTTCTATTCTTTGTGTACTGTATATTGTGAGTGGGTCCATAAGCTCAGTAAGTGACAGCAGCACAGAGCATGTGCAGTGAATCAGCAGAAAGAAGATGGGGAGCTACTGGGGCATCTTTGGAGACAAAGATCTTCTCTGCTAAAGGGCTGTGGTTGCCCACAACATAATGTACAACATTTCTAGCCTACTTCTTCAGTTTAACTTTCCTTGTCCTTTAAAAGAAATGATTGAGGGTAGGACTACACAGGCGTTTTCGGTGTGATCTGACACGTTGCGCAAAAATGCAGGCGTCAAGTCGGATGCGATGGAAATAAGGTAAGATATACAAATGTCGGATGAAGTCGCGTCTGCATCCGACAATCGTGTCACGTCAGATCAACGCTGCGACACTATCCGACAATGCTATTGCTTACCATATTTCCATAGCATCCGACTTGACGCCTGCGTTTTTGCACAGCGCGTCGGATTGCGCTGAAAACGCCTGTGTACTCCTACCCTGATAGTAAATAATTATTGTTTATTTTAATCACATCTGTGTTCTTTGAAGGCAACGCATGTGTACATCCCTACGGCTAAATGGTTCTGTAGCCTTGTCAACACTGGGCTGGCTATGCCGATCTAATTTGTACAGTTAGTCATTTTACTCTGTTTACATGGTGTAGGAATAAGCGTTTTCAAGGTTTTGATTTTGCTTAGAGCTGTTCTTCCTAACCACAATAAAACTGCCATGCCGCTGTTCATATTTCGGTGGCTTAATTGGACATCTCTGCTTATTTAACAGTACGACAGCCACAGACTGAAGCACACTAAGCAGCACAGGCCCATTTAATGGGGATAAAAGGAAACGGTGCCTTTATGAACAGCATTGCTTCCCTGAAACAAATGGCACAATGAATTTAACTTCACATGAAAAATAAACCCTCTTGAACTGAAGATGACCTAAAGCCAGTCTAAATTCACGTACGGAGCCAATGCAGTATAAATTCCTTGTCAAGTGTAATCTTGCTACTTACATTTGCTGTTAAGGATGTCAGCACTTCTATTCCACTTATCTCAATGTTTCTTCAGGAAAAAAACAACAATGTCATTTTCAGGGAGAGCTAATGATCCCCTACGGATAACATTAGGAATGGACTGGAGTCTCTATGTCCCCCCAGTGTCTGCCTGAATTTTCTTTGGGTGTTCTCTCCCCACAAGTTCCACTGGGCTGCTGAAATGAAGGAGAAACAAACTTTGTAAAATGCAGTGTAGTATATGTAACCCCATTTTGGCTAGGCTAGACCTTGTAAGGCTAGGAAACAAACAGTTACTTTTGACCCTCTCTCCACAGGATGCACCTTTGATACATGAAAGGGTGAAGGAATGGTGTCGTGCAACTACACCTCACTCTGTCCCCTGCAGCCAGACTTGGCAGGAATCTCACTTCACCTCTGCGACACACCCCGTAGTGGCCTGAATCTCCTCAGGAAAATTCCTCTCTCTCGATTCCCTCTCTACAGTGATCCCTACACTACAGGCAATACGGCCTGGAAGAGATACCTCCAAACTGCCATTCCTATGTTGGAGCTCAGAACGGCTCTTTTTAGCTCAGCTCTTACTGAATTACACTCCTAGAGTGTACTGTCACGGGAGCTAGACCTGCTACTACCTAATGCCTCATTCACGCGGTGTAGTACCCAGACTAAAAGGAGAAACAAACCCGTACTAGAAAAAACCCTACCCTGCGTAGACCAACCTCCCTCCTCCCCCACAGCCTAACTGCCCCCCCCCCCAGGCAAATGCCCCTAATTTTTTACTTACCCCTCCGTGCAGATCTGGCCTCAGAAGTTCATGGGCGCCATCTTCTTTTTTTGGTCTTTTTCGGAATCTGAGCAGAAATGCGCAGTTGGAGTACATTTCTGGTCGCGAAATTTACTCCAACTGAGAAGACCAAAAAAAGAAGATGGCGCCCAAGAACTTCCGAGGCCAGATCTGCACGGAGGGGTAAGTAAAAAATTAGGGGCAGTTAGGTTGTGGGGGAGGAGGGTGGTTGTTCTACGCTGGGTAGGGAGCTAGTACGAGTTTGTTTGTCCTTTAACTGGGCCCAGGCTCAAAGTAGATATCCACCCTGTTCCTAAGGTGCAAGGCAAAGTGGAAATGCCACTCCTTTCTCCAGCACTATACCAACGTGAGGCAGGAAGTGGTCATCCTACCTTTTAGCCAATAGCATCCATATGCAAACAAACTTAATTACATACATTCCCTACTTGATCTGCTCTTGAGCTGTCCTGCAAAATCACATAGGTGAGGGGATGGGCCATTCAAAAGGCAGCAGCAGGTATAAATCAGGTATGTTAGTGCTATAAAATGCAGGCTGATAGTAATACCCTCCCTTCCTGTTATGCACGTTATAGTGTGCTTCAAGGCCAGGATTTGTGTGCACTCATACAATCTTTTGTACGTATTCATATGTAATTTGGATGAAAGTGGAACGCCGCCCGAACACAAAACCACAATACTAATAATCCAAACAATAAGGGTTGATGTGGCGGTAAAGGGTTGATGTATAAGTACATATACAAGAAATAAGAAACAAAAGCCCCAAGAGATTTGTATTCCTCCTTTGCGTTTTTTCCTTTAGCAAGACAACACAGGTCCCGATAAAAGTAATTATTATTATTATTGGATCACCTTTTCTTCTTTTCTGCCTCATGCCTGATAACACTGCAGGTCTTTCTGGCAGCTGCAGCCTCATTCTTGTTACTTTGAATCTTTTAGTCCAGAGACACTGGGTCACATGATGCTCTGTGCAAGAAAGGGGAAAACGTTAGAAGATGGATCAGAGAGAAGCAACTGAATCTGCCCTTGTTTTTGTGTGTTTGTGTATGTACAGGGGTGAACATGGGGTTGCTGTCACCTGAGGCAGCAGCCGAAATGCCACCACCCGCCTCCACGCTTAAAAGATTCACGTTTTTTTGCCACACATGGTAAATGACAAAGTTCTCACCTTGTCTCATGGGAGGAGACCTATGTATGTGTGAGAGACTGAGTGCGAGTCTGTGTGAGCATTATTGTACAGTTAGTGGGAGGCGTCTGAGCTCCAGTGTCTTAAAGGGGTGGTTCACCTTTAAGGCAACTTTTAGTATGTCCCGATTCTAAGCAACTTTGTATTTGGTCTTCATTTATTTATTTTAGTTATTAGCCTTTTTCTTTGGATTCTTCTCAGCTTTTAAATGGGGGTCACTGACCCAATCTAAAAACAAATGCTCTGTAAAGCTACACATTTATTATTATTGCTACTTTTTATTACTCCTCTTTCTATTCAGGCCTCTCCTGTTCATATTCAAATCAGACCATGGTTGCTAGGCTAATTTGAACCCTAGCAACCGGATTGCTGAAACTGCAAACTGGAGAGCTGCTAAATAACTCAAAAAACACAAATAATAAAACATGAAAACCAATTGCAAATGGTCTCAGAATATCACGCTCTACATCATACTAACGACCCCTTTAAAGTGATACTGACACATTCCTATAAAAATCATAGAAACGTGTCAGTATAAAGTATGTGCTGCACCCGGAATATTTTCCCTCAAAGCCCCCCTCAAAGCTGCCCCCAGCCCCGCGCACCTGCACTGACCCGACCCTCCAAAAATGTTTAAAGACCTTCGGTGCAGTTTCAGTGACGCTGGGCTGGGGGCGGCGCAAACCTTCAATAGGCCGATTACGAATTAGAACAGGACTTCAGCCTATGGAAGAATTGCTCCAGCCCAGCCCAGCACAGCGTCACTGAAGCAGCACAGAAGATCCATTAGAAGTGTGAGCGGTGGGCTAAGCAGAGGTGCGCAGGGCTGGGGGGCGGCTTTGAGGCAAAATATTCCGGGTGCATTTACTTTATACTGACACGTTTCTATGATTTTTATAGGAACGTGTCGGTATCGCTTTAATGTCTTCAAGATAGAGCCAGAAGCAATTCAGTGAAAAAAATCTCTCACTGTTTATCACATGAAACCTCTACTGAATTTATGGAAAAAACTAAAACTGCTTTAAGGGGGATATTTACTAAAATGAGATTTAATATAAAAAAATTTTTTATGAAAACAAAGTCAGCCTAATTCCCATCCACGAATTTATCAAGAAATCAGCTCGAAAAAGTCACTGCAGGAAAAAGTCGCAGCAAAATCGTGCGACAATTCGAATCGTACTAATTGTCGGTCAAATCAAAAGATCTTTTCGAGCTGTCGACAAAGAAATACTTTTTTTATCCAGCGCAGATCACAATGTCAAGAAACAACTTCAGGGACATCTGCCATTGACTTCTACATGACCTCAACAGGCTTTAGATGGAGTATTTTTGGATTTGGATTTTTAGCAGCTTTGGGGTATAATAAATCTCTAAATATTTGAGTTTTTTTCCAATTTTCACCCTCCAGCCTATCTGATCCCTGTGTGGTTCTTTCAGGACTTAAAGGGGAAACAAACCCTTTATAACAAAAAAAAACCCTCCCCCCCAGCATAGCTGTCCCCCCCCGGGCAAATGCCCCTAACTCTTTACTTACCCCTCCGTGCAGATTCTGTCCAGCGGAATTCACGGGCGCCATCTACAGGTACTTCTGTAATCTTCGTAATAAGACTGGCTCTGCGGCAATTTTCGTGAGTTTCATCGCATGCGCAGTTCTCGCGAACCAAAAAATTGCTCCAACTGTGTATGCGCCGTTTCGCCGGTCTCAATCCGAAGATTACCAAAGAGAACCTATGAACTCCGCTGGACAGAATCTGCACAGGTAAATAAAAAGTTAGGGGCATTTGCCCCGGGGGGGGGGGGCAGCTAGGCTGGGGGGGAGGAGGGATGGGGGTTTATGTAGGGTAGGGGGGTAGGGTTTTTAACGGGTTGTTTCTCCTTTAAAGGGGTGTTTCACCTTTAAGTTTTTAACTTTTAAAATGTTAACTTTTAATATGTTACAGAATGGCCAATTCTAGGCAACTTTTCAGTTGGTCTTTATTATTTATTATTTAGTTTTTGAGTTATTTTCCTTCTTCTTCTGACTCTTTCCAGCTCTCAAATTGGGGTCACTGACCCCATCTAAAAAACAAATACTCTGTAAGGCTACAAATTTATTGTAAATGCTACTTTTTATTCATATGCCAGTTTCTTATTCAAATCAGTGCATGGTTGCTAGGGAACTATGACCCTAGCAACCAGATTGCTGAAACTGCCAACTGGAGAGCTGCTGAATAAAAAGCTAAATAACGCAAAAAACACAAATGAAAAATGGGAACCAATTGCAAATTGAAAAGAATATAACTTTCTATATCATACCAAGTTAATTTAAAGGCGAACAACTCTTGTAAGAGAAAACCAGTAGTAAAGAAGCTGGGCAGTAGTGATGTGCGGGCCAACCTGATACCCGTGGGACCCGGGGGTCGGGCTGGTTTGGGTCGACGTCGCAGTGCTCCTCGCGGGTGGCGGGCAGGTGCGGGTTGAGCTCTTCTCCTGCTCTCCGTGCCTGCCACCTTCAAATGCCAGCATCTGACTTCTGGGTTCCGGTTTTATAGTGCCGCGTCTGCTCGCCCGCCCCTTTTGTGATGTCATTGTGACGTCATCTGCGGGTCGGGTCGGCGCGGGTCTATAAAAGAATCCCCGGAAGCAGGTGCGGGCAGGTGCGGGTATTAGCAGGGCGGGTTAGGGTCAGTTGCGCGTCAGGGAAACCCTGACCCGCACATCACTACTGGGCAGGGTAAAAAAGCATGCCAGCACTACTGCTCTGTCCTCCACACCAGATTCTGCAGCTCCCTGACAGCAATGGGGTCCTGGCGACAGAAAGTATTTTTCATGGTGCTGAGCAATTAAACCAGCCAAGACAATACATTTTTTTCTATTATGTCCTTCAGTGGCGATCCTAGAGGGGGGCAGGCCCTGGTGCATGACGCGCAGCCAGGCCCCGCCCCCCTCTGTACGGCCGCATATGCCGGCATTCTCAGCGGCGAACAGACTGCCGGGGGGCCCTGAGGGGGTGCGGGCCCTGGCCCGCTTGCACCCCCTGTTCCCCCGGTAGTTCCGCCACTGATGTCCTTTACCTTTGCTTAGGAACAGAGATTGATTTTCTTAATTTAAACATAAGTTTGTGAGTCATTAACATAAATTGTTGTTAGTGAAAGCTAAACCCCGCACAATTGTATTTTAGTAGAAGTAATTATTTTTAAAAAGCTAATGTGTTTAAAATTAAAATATAGGGCTACTTAGCATTGTGTGAACATTTATGAATCATCGTATCTGTGTTTTTTTAAAATCCTGGCCACTAATGTGTGGTTTGTTTAATACCTATTAGGATTGGGGGGGGCACAGATGATTATGATGTACGGGGCCCCATGATTTGTGATGTGAGCCCTGCCTACACGTGTACAACATCTCCTGGAGCCACAGAGTCGCACATTGGATTTTTGCCCGCAAATTGTACAGAATGATCAGAAATCAGGGGAATGCTTAAGAACACTGCATGTTGGCGTTCTAATAATACATGTTAATAAAGAGTGATGGGGGACAGGGGGATGAAGCCAAAAATCTGGTAACTCTCAAAAAATTTGGGGGGGGGCAGCTCTGCACAGGTAGCTTTGCCCGCACCCACACCTTACTTTAAGGGTTGCCACCCTTTCTAGAAATAAGTACTATCCTTCCTATATCTTTCCCTTTTTTGCTAACATTGGCTTTAAACATCAATTTTTACCTGTTGGTCAAGTGTCCAACCTACTTGTTCCACAATAATGCGTCACACACACACATGCACATTAGGCTTCTCTCCCCCCGCACTAAGGCAGAACCATTTTATAACAAAGTCACAAACACACAGAATTTACCGTTTGAGGGGGGAACTCTGTGGGGGGGGTGTATTACATTGTAAATGTATTTTTCTTTCTATCAGAGATCATGTATGATTTTGAGTCCCCAGATTCACTATATTACAATATAAGTTGACTATAATCAAGAAACTCAATATAAATGTAACCCCATTCTTCTACTGAGGAAATCCAGCACATATTTCCATCATTTTGTTGCTGCAGGAGTCCTGTGTCTCCGCTATATGGGAGAGCAAGTACACAATAATTTAGCGTGCCTCTACCCAGGGGCAGGATAGACAGGCCTGTAATACCCCCATCCTGGGAATGTCTTTGATCCGCATTCACAAATACACACAGGAAAGAGGTTGGTAGAGGACACTGTACCTTTAAATATCTTGCATATATACAGTGTGCCAGCCAGGAGCAACTTCACTTAATAAAGCAGATTGTCTGATCTCTGACCTGCTGGGGAATCCCCAATTATGTGGCAGTTTCTTCAGTCCTTCCACACCCTAAACAGAGTGCACTTTTCTACCACTGGGTTTCCCTACTGACATTTTACACACAGTAATATCTGGGCTCTTGCAGCACATTTCTCTCATTGTGCTACTTGTGTACTTCTCTCCCAGCACTTCCTCTGCAGGCCTTCCTTCCTGTCAGCTCACGGGGGTGGGGCCATCTCTCCCTCGTTACACAACAACAACACAGAGCAATAAAACAGCTATTCACAGCCTCTACATCTAGAAAGCTCTGAGTTACAGAAAGGCCATCTACCAATGAGTGCATTTTAAGCAAATAATCCCAAATGTTAAACAAATATTCCTTTTTCTCTGTAATAACATAACAGTACTTGATGGTAACTAAGCTGTATGAATCCATATTGGTGGCAAAACAACCCCATTTGGTGTAGTTCATGTTTAAATGTTCTTCACTAGACTTATGGCATGGTGATCCTAATCACAGAAGATCCCATATCCTAAGCAGGGTCGGACAGGGCCGGAAGGCCACAGAGAAAACCCGGTGGGGCTCACAAAAGTCCGCACCCTGCTTTTATTCCTGCCGTGACTGCCCGGTCGCGGCAAAAACACAGTGCGTCGGAGGGGGCCCCTGTGACAGCAGCCCCGGGCCCCCCAGTCCGACCCTGATCCTGAGCATTCCCATACTTGTAATAAGTGTTTTAACTGTGTTTCTTTCCAGAGTTTCTTCTGGTGGTCCCTGTGCAAAGATCCAAATGGTGGGCCCACTATTGGATACACACCTAAATACTGTACTACACCCATTTTAGTATAACAGAACCCACGTGCCAGTATAATCAATATACAGAATGAATAATGAGCATATTAACCCTAGACGTGCCAAAATAATCCTTAAGTAAAATGGATAAGACGTGAGACGTGCCAGTATAATACTATAGAAAATGAATAATCAGCATATAGGGTTGCCAACTCGCCACTTTAAAACCAAAAACATATGGAATACACAGCCTGCATGGCTAATTATCAATTCATCTAGATGCATGATGCATGGCTGCACATAAATCAGTTCAGTCTGCAGCATGCATCTAAGTGAATTGCTAATTAGCCATGCAGGCTGTGTATTCCATATGTGTTCGGTTTTAGGGCTCTTACTGACGAGCGTTTTTACCTGCGTTCCGTTTTTCTGCGTTCAGCCGCAGGGGAGTGCAGGAATAGACGCATTACATTTTTCCCAATGGGGCTGTACTCACACAGGCGCGTGTAGGCGCCGAACACAGGAAAAATGCAGCATGTTGCGTCTCAACCTGCGTTCGGCGCCTACACGCGCCTGTGTGAGAACAGACCCATTGGAAAAAATTTAATGCGTCTATTCCTGCGCTCCCCTGCGGCTGAACGCAGAAAAACGGAACGCAGGGGAGCGCAGGTAAAAACGCTCGTCAGTAAGAGCCCTTAAAGAGGTGAGGTGGCAACCCTATCAGCATATCAGGCCCAGCAGGGCCAGTATAATCACTGTAAAAATGACCAATGAGCTTCAATCCCAGACATGCCAGTAACATCACTGAAAAAATGGCCAGAAAACACTCCATTGACTCCAGATATGCCAGTAAAATCACCGAAAAATGTCTAATTAGTACTAGATTAACTCTACAGATGCCAGTAAGATTACTAGAAATGGGCACTAAACACTCCAGTTAACTCCATACATGCCAGTAACATCCCTAAAAAATAGCCAATGAGCACTCCATTAACTCCTGGCATGCAAGTAAGATGGATAGATTGAATGCCATTTTGGATTTTCTACAAAGACCATGGCACTAGACAGAGCAAAGTGCAGGGAGGAAATGCAGACAGAGCAAAGAGCAGGGAACAAACATAAAGTCAACAATATGGCTGAGGGTGAGGAGGGCAATGGCATAGGGGGATATGTGTAAGAAGGCACATGCCCCATTGGCCAAATTATTAAAGTGGCCCTGAGAGTGTTAATAACCCAGTTTGCAGTTTTACTTGTGATTAGACTGCCACTGTCCCTAGACTGGCTGGACACAAACGTCCTTGTCACCTCCTTTAGTTACATACATAATTACAAACAGTCAAAGTTGTGGTTGGAAAAAGGCACATATATCAATTTTAACCTTTTGCCTAAGTGAACCCTTACTTTCCAGTTGATGGAAAAAAGGTAAAAAAAATTGATCTGTCTTCAGAATGCCTCTAAAGGGGCAAATCCTTTATGGCTCCTAAAAAGGGCAACGTGACCAGTCTATGGCACACCAGGAAAAGAGGTCTAAACCCTGGTCTGGATCTACTGGTGAATATCAGAAAGCTCCAAATCACAGGAAGGCCGTTACCAGTAGACTCCATTATAATTAAATAATTAAAATTTTTAAAAGCTATTTAATTTTTCTCTGTAATAACAAGACAGTAGCTTGTACTTGATCCCAACTAAGATATAATTAATCCTTTTTGGAAGCAAAGCCAGCCTGTTGGGATTATTTATTATTTAAATGATTTTTTAGTAAATTTAAGGTATGAGGTTCCAAACTACAGAAAGATCACTTATCCAGAAAACCTCAGGTCCCAAGTGTTCTGGATAACAGGTCCCATACCTGTAATGCATTATCCCCTTTAATCTATAGTCCAATTCTACAAATCGACCTGTGATCATATCCCTCCTTAAGTGCCTCTTCACCAGTGTGAAAAATCCAACATGGTCAGTATTTCTTCATAACCGAGATTTACCATACACTTGACATGCTTAGTAGCTCTTCTTTGCATTCTCAGTCTTACATTCAGTGGCGTAACTAGATTTTACTGGGCCCCCAACATAACCAGAGGTTGTTCTTTTTTACCAATATATGTTTAAATTGCTCATTATTTAGGGCCTCATGGGACACCTATACCTCCTGAGCCCCCTGCATTCGCAGGGTCTGCATCCTCTTTAGTTATGCCGTTGCTTATAACGTTTCAGTACTAGAGGCCAAAACTACACTGCATATTCTAGATACCAGTGCTTTGAATAGAAGGAGGATTACCATCTGATGAAATATCAGTACCACCATTTAATGCATGGGAAAATCTTTCTGGTGTAAGGTTTTATCCAGAGGTATTTCTCCATCAAAGAGTATATTATATTATGAGTATAAGTAGCCTGTATATATTTACAATAATGTTCAGAACGTTACAATTTTCTTTATTGAATCTCACCTGCCATATGGCCTCCAAATACCCCTGCATCTTGGAGGAATTCAATAGTTGTGCATAGTTTGATGTCATTAGCAGACATAAACACATGCTTGCAATGTTCTTTTCATAGTGATTAATATTCTCCAGCCTAAAGAAAGACTGTGCTTCACAAGCCAAGTTTTAATGATAGAACTTGCTTCCAAACGTGTTGCCAAAAAAAAAAGGCTGGTAAAAGTATATAAGCCCTCTAGCAACGATGGGATGTAGTGGGTGACCTTTATCTCAATTTAATATTATTTACAAGGTATTAAAGATATTGTGGGACATTTTTGATACTCTTAAAGACAAATGGGAGAATCAGAGGAAAAACATTAAAGTTCGTAGACTCGCTGCATCAAGGGGCATATTTATCAAGGGTCGTATTTCAAAGTAATCAGAGTTTTTTTGAACTCCAATAACTTCGAAATTTGAATAAAAAAAGACCAAACGGAATTTTCATAAAAAAATCTAAGTTTTTTTCTGTGGGTGGATAGGCTGTATTCGATCGTTCCAATCGAACCAAGATCGTATTCGATCGAATTTGATTCGAAGTATTTTCCAAAAAAACTTTGATTTTTCAAAGTCCATCAATTGACTCCAAATAGGTTCTAGGAGGTTCCCCATAGGCTAAATCAGCAATTCGGCAGGTTTTAGATGGCAAATGGTTGAAGTCGAAGTTTTAAAGAGATAAATTAATTTTTTCAGATTCAAATCGAATTTGGACTATTCCCTAGTCGAATTACACAAAAAGCTCAAAATATAAATTTTTTTACTTCGAATTTTCAATTCAACCGTTGATAAATCTGCCCCTAAGTGTAAACAATTTTCAGTGGAATTTGTCATGTTTCCTTTCAATTTTGGATTTATTATCAATAGCTCTAACATTAATAATATCGTAATTACATTTGGGGTTAATACATCTTTGCCTCATGGTCAGATACGGGGTTCTATGTTCCTTTCACACTTCTCAACATTTTCAGCAGGAGAACATGCTTATTAACCTAATACACATTATAGTGATTCAGATAGCGAATAGGATATAAAAAGAAGCACTCATTAAATCTCTTCCTCCATTTGCCGAAACTCAAGAATAATAGAACAGATGCAAATCTTGAAGCATTGTGAATTCAGGCCATACAGGTCAATCTCTCTTCTAATATGAAACAGCTAATAATAATAATACCAGATCTGTGAAACATGGTAAACATACAGAAATAGAAGCTGTCTTGAAAGGTCATCAGCAGTGACCCTGAGATCTATACGTCAAATAGAAAGGCACAATGGTCTTACAATAGGGCTACACAACAAGTGTATATAGAAATGAAGCAAAGAGTAATGTATAATGTCACTGCACTGTTTCATATACACAGCACAGTTCCATGCTTGATGATTTACAGCTCGGGTGTTGGGTCAAGAAGCAAGACTTTTGGAGAACTAGATGCATTTTTTATAGTATCTAGTCATACTACCACAAATATATAACATCAGTAGAGGACAATGATTATTGTCAATGCATAATGCAAGAGGAAGAAAGAGGTAGCGTGAGAATGAAATGAAAGACCATAGGTCAAGACCTCTAGTTTAAGGATCTGCATCTGTAAACAAAAATCTACAAATTGGTGGTCCCAATGGTGTAGTAAGCTAGGCTGAAATATGAATGCCCATGTTGTATAACAAGCCAGCTAAAAACTGAAGGTTCTACCATATGGTGTGAGGTGAGTATGAATGCCATAGGTGTATGTTTCTATGGTAAAAATTAGTTGATGTGTCTTTGTGGCAATAAGGATTGGAATGTAATAATAATTGCAGTATAAGTGATATAATCGTATTCACTGCAATATACAAAACTGAATTATACAACTGAATTGGGACACTAAAATTCCACAAAAGAACTTAAAGCCACAAAGGAATAGCTGATGCATGTTAGCTAGCACATATCTTTCATCAGCATTCTGGGGTCTGCATATGCTTCAGGGGGGCCTTTATGCGCATACTTAGAACAACAGAAGCCAATTCTATTTTTAAAGGGGTTTTTCACCTTTGGGTTAATGTTTAGTATGATGTAGAGAGTGATATTCTGGGACAAGTTGCAGTTGGTTTTCATTTTTTATTATTTGTTATTTTTAAGTTATTTAGCTTTTTATTCAGCAGCTCTCCAGTTTGCAGTTTCAGTAATCCGGTTGCTAGGGTCCAAATGTCCCTAGCAACCATGCATTAATTTAAATAAAGGACTGGAATATGAATAGGAGAGGGCCTGGATAGAAAGATGAGTAATAAAAGATAGCAATAACAATAAATTTGTAGGTTTACAGAGCAATGTTTTGAGATGGAGTCAGTGACCCCAATTTGAAGAAGAAAAAAGGCAAATAATTGAAACATTATTTTAAAAAAAAAAAGGAAAACCAATTGAAAGTTGCTTAGAATTAGCCATTCTATAACATACTTAAAGTTAACTTAAAGGTGAAACACCAATTTAAGAAGAGATTAAATTATAGGGCTCATTAACAATCACATCTGAATAAGCAGTTGCACTAACTTGCACAAAACTGTTTATGTGTGTTGACGAGATTATGTTCAAACACTCTGCTCGCCAGTGTCGGACTGGCCCGACGAGACACCGGGAAAAAACCCGGTGGGCCCCCGCAGGGCCAGACCCCCCTCTCCCAATCCCAATCAATTTTAAAATAAAAAGTTCCTGACCGTGGCGCGGGGCGCGCATGCACAGTGGTGCGCGGAGCATAGGGTAGTAACGTCAACGCGTGTGTGCCCGGCGGCGCTGCAATAGGGGAGGTGAGTGAGTAGGGGAGGTGGTGAGGAGGCAGGGGGGCCAGAGGGGGCCCTGCACGGCAGTCCCAGTCCGACCCTGCTGCTCGCACTTCAGTATAGCTACTGTAAGTGCCTTTTTGTCAATCCGATCAGTTCTGATGAATTACTTGCAAGTGTACCTATTGGCATAGGGGAGGCAATCCCCACAAAAGTTATTCACAACATGCATTCAATTTGCAAACACATACTGTACAATTACCCCAAGTTACACTGAAATTCTGGGGAAAAATGCTGCATTTTTGTTAAAAGAAAAACCACAACAATTTGTGTCTGAAAATTGCACTCCACACACTGAACTGCATTAAATGAATAAAATGAAAACAAATATGAATCAATGTGAAGTGGTATTGTAATTTATATATAGCACCATAACAAAGAGAGAGAGAGAGATACACATTGGTGCCCACACAGAGTTACCACTTATAGATATAAAATATGGAGGAGCACACCCTAAACTTGTTTAGCAACTTGCCCGGGTGCTGGTAAATATGGTAAATAAAGTAACGCTAAATCTAAATTTGTTGAAAATTATATCTTTATAAATGGTGCTTAGTGATGTCATTGGTAATAATAGTAGCTTAGTGATGTAATTTCTGTTGCATGACTCACTAAAACATGTATTATGATATAATAAAGTACCCCTTACTGCGAAATATGAGGATACTAGAAGTCACCTTTGGCCTTGTGTTTTTATATGGTCATGGAACTCCTCTGTAACTTATAATATCCTTATATTTTAAAAGAGGGGGGTACTTTATTCACTATATTATTATATAAGTTTATTATATAATATATTCGTGATTTTTGCATTCAGAGTTTAGTAAATAACCCCCTAAATCTTGCGCAAGCTGCCATTATCGCTTATACTGACAAGCCACATGCTTCCTTATCACCTTTGATCTTTGATAGTCTGCCTATTTTGTCATAATCCCCATGGGACTGTCCATCTGGCTGACATGATATTCCTGGTAGAATAACTAGATAAATATGTGTTAGGGCCAGCGCCACTGGATAAAGTCTCTGGGAGCACAAACACATATCTGAAAGTGAGGTTTTGCAGACCTAGTTGTGCTACTAGTTGTGCTACTACACTGTTCAGGTCAAAGGTATGAGCAGTGATGTAATCAGATAGAAGACTATATGGGTAATTTATGATCAAGTGCAATGGGAAATGCAATTTTGGTTGCCATTCATCATGGTTTTTAACAATGCACCATTGTTCGCTGTGCTTTTCTGTGCTCCTCAGTCCTTGATATCTAGCTTTGGGTGGTCTCACAGCCCGACATACTGTCGAAATCAGGGGGACTTGGCTGGACATTTCATGAAACTCTTCATAGTAGGGTTTTTTCCATAGTTTGTGTAGAGAGAGATACTAAAACAAATGTGCAAACACATAAGAACGCATTGGAGCAAACGTTATCTGGAAATTTGGCTAAGATGTCTAACCATGACATCCTATGTTGAGTTGTGGTGCATTGTGTAATGTCAAAAGAAAGTTTATGCATGTTTATTCTGGGACATTTGTGGGAATGGGGACATTGGATCATGGAGCATCTAGAGTGAAAACAGAGTTCACCCCTTCTCTGTTTAGGGGCAGAGAGCTGTGATATTTCCCTTTGACAAGGCATTGCTAATTTTAACTTGTAAAGAGTATTGCCCCCCATGTATATTGGAATTTCTAGGCTGTGTAATGTGAAATATATGTACAATAAATTCTCTAAACACAGTCTTGGATTTGTAAATGGAAGATTACTGTTTGGGACATATTTATCAAAGGGTGTAAATAGAGCTTATTATTGTTCACCTTAGGGGGAATTTTATAGAGACATTTTCATCAATGGGCCATTTGTCACTTTCATCCCATGATAATATGCCCTATAAAGTCCTACAGAGAGCTATGAAATGTCCCCCTTGGGAATATTTATCAAAGAGTGAAAAAAGAGTTTACTAACATGTATTATAAAGTGATGATAAGAAATTCCAGTGGGCCTCATCACACCTGGCCTGCTTCCCAACACAGATCTGCACTGCCCTGGGGTGCTGGGCAGTGGCAGCAGCCAGAGGTATGCTGTATTTAAAGGGATACTGTCTTGGGAAAACATGTTTTTTTTTCAAAATGCATCAGTTAATAGTGCTGCTCCATCAGACTTCTGTGCTGTTTTTCACACATATTTTTTATATTTAATTTTGGAATCTGACATGGGGCCAGACATATTGTCAGTTTCCCAGGTGTCCCAGTCATGTGATTTGTGCTCTGATAAACTTCAGTCACTCTTTACCGCTGCACTGCAAGTTAGATTGATATCACACCCTCCCTTCTCCCCCCAGCAGCCGATCAGCAGAACAACGGGAGGGTAACCAGATAATAGCTCCCTGGTAGATAAAAGAACAGCACTCAATAGTAAAAATCCAAGTCTCAGTGTGATTCCTTCAGTTACAGTTAAGTAGGAGAAACAATAGCCTGGCTGAAAGCAGTTCCATCTTGATGTGCTGGCTCTTTCTGAAAGCACATGACCAGGCAAAATGACCTAAGATGGCTGCCTACACACCAATATTACATCTAAAAAATACACTTGGTGGGTTAGGAATGACATTTTATATTGTAGAGTGAATTATTAGCAGTGTAAACAATGTAATTTAGAAATAATAACTACACCATAACAATAATTATTCAATCCCTTTAAGGGGAAGAGTAGGAATGGGGGTCCTCAGCAGTGGAAGTGGGGGCCCTTGCGATAAGGCTTCCCAGTCAGACACAGAAGCACAGTACAGGTATGGGACCTGTTATCAAGAATGCTCAGGGATAACGGATCTTTCTGTAATTTGGATCTTCATACCTTAGGTCTACTAGAAAATAATTTAAAGGACCAGTAACATCAAAAAATGAAATTGTTTTTAAGTAATAAAAATATAATGCAGTGTTGCCCTGCACTAGTAAAACTGATGTGTTTGCTTCAGAAACATTACTATTGTTTATATAAATAAGCTGCTGTGTAGCCATGGGGGCAGTTATTCAAAGGAGAAAAGGCTCAAGTTACACAGCAGATAACAGATAAGCTCTGTAGAACATAATGTTATCTGTTATCCATTACATATCCTGTGCCATATAGCCGTTTTTCAATTTCCGCCATTGCTATTTAGCAGCTTGTTTATATGAACTATAGTGTTTCTAAAGCAAACACATCAGTTTTAACAGTGCAGGGCAACACTACATGATATTTTAATTACTTTAAAACACTTTCAGTTTTTGGTGTTACTGTTCCTTTAAACATTAAATAAACCCAATAGGCTGGTTTTGCTTCCAATAAGGATTAATTATATCTTAGTTTGGATCAAGTACAAGGTACCATTTTATTTCTACAGGGAAAAAGGAAATCATTTTTAAAAAAGGTAATTGTATAAAACAGAGTCTATGGGAGACGGCCATCCCTTAACTCAGAGGGATGTGCAAACGGGACCCTGGGAAAAAAACCTGGTTGGCCCATGTCCCTTCTTGGCATCACTGGCCCAGATCCGTTCCTACCTGCCTGCCACTCTGCGGTCCATGATCTCTCCCAGCCACGATTGATGCAAGAAAAACTGGTACATGTTTGTCAGGGGTTGGTAGGGAGGTGGTTAGAGGAGGGTTGTGGGCAGCTGTCAAGGGAGTCCTGAAGTTGATGGGGGGGAGGTCGGGCCTCTGATGTGGCAGCCCCAGGGGGTCCAGACCCAACCAGTCCGACACTGCCCATACCTGTATTTATAGGGGTGATATTTGCTTTGGATCATCTGGAACCGAGGAAGGAATTCAAGGTACCTGTGTCTTCTGTCTGTCTCAGCAGCTTCTCTGTAAAGAATGATAGACACATCTGTTTCATTGGCAGCGAGCAGAAGGCAGTTTATAAGTGATTCCGGGCACTTCTGAAGTGATGCTATCCTTGGCCTTCAGTTATTTCCAGCATGGAGTGCCTCTCTTTCCCGGAATAGCAGCATAAGGAGATTCTCCAACAGTTAATCGAGTACTGCATTCCCTGCAGAGAACACAATTTAATAGCTGCCTCTTTAACATATTTATCATTTGACAGTTTTTGTCACCGCGGGGCACAAAGCGTGATAATAATATGAATTTAACAAAGTCATAATCTTATTTTGGACTTAGAAGAACATAAAGAGGGAGCTGATTTCTATGCAAATTGTAGAATTTGATATTATGATAACCAAAGCTGGCCATATGGGATTTTCCATATTTGGGATCGTTTGTTTTTATTGTACATATCTGGCTTAAACAACAAACACAGTGCATTATCTAATAGATCTAATTAGCCATTACATGAATCTGCCATTTTTATCGAGGCAGTTGAACAGCTCACAGTAATATTACATGCATCATGCGCACATTAAACAGAAAGGGAAAGCAGTGCACTTTTCACTCTCTGTTACACACTTTCTAATTCTTACTGACAAGCATAATGGGCAGATAATAAGCACTGCACACTCTGGAGCCCCATACATCTACAGGTCACTGCTTCCTTGGAGTAAGTGACCCAAAACAAACACTATCTGCACTGTTTACATGTGAAAAATCATTTTATTGGCCAGATTGCCACTTCACTGAGTGCCAAATATAATATTAAATGGTGAATACACGGCATATTGATCGGAGTAAAACACAATGGGGCAGGTTTACTAAAGAGCAAAGTGACTAACGCTGGCAAAGATTTACCTGTGTTGCCGTTTTCAGGGACTTTGCAGATTTATTAACGGGCGCAGGCGTAACTTCGCTAGCGAAAGAAACAGACGCTAGTGATGATTCGAACTCTATCACCAGGCGAATTTTCGCTCTGGTGAATGAATGTTACTCCGCAAATTCACTAAGATACAGATTTTACTGAACGTTACCTCTTTCGCCAGACTTGCCTTCGCCAGCTCAGACCAGGCGAAGTGCATTGGAGTGCATAGATCTTCCTCTATCTTCTGTTACTTACATTATATTTTTTAGTGGAAAAACGCTGGCGTCTACTTTTTTGCAGTGATAGGCTGCAAAAGTCCTTACATTTTTTTTTGGGTAACCGGGTTCACCCAAAAATTTTCTAACATATGGAACATTTAGGGGCCGATTCATTAACTTCGAGTGAAGGATTCGAAGTAAAAAAACTTCGAATTTCGAAGTGTTTTTTGGGCTACTTCGACCATCGAATGGGCTAGTTCGACCTTCGACCACGACTACGACTTCGAATCGAAGGATTCGAACTAAAAATCGTTCGACTATTCGACCATTCGATAGTCGAAGTACTGTCTCTTTAAAAAAAACTTCGACCCCCTAGTTCGGCAGATAAAAGCTACCGAAGTCAATGTTAGCCTATGGGGAAGGTCCCCATAGGCTTGCCTAAGTTTTTTTGATCGAAGGATATTCCTTCGATCGTTGGATTCAAATCCTTCGAATCGTTCGATTCGAAGGATTTAATCGTTCGATCGAAGGAATAATCCTTCGATCGTACGATCGCAGAATTTGCGCTAAATCCTTCGACTTCGATATTCGAAGTCGAAGGATTTCAATTCCTAGTCGAATATCGAGGGTTAATTAACCCTCGATATTCGACCCTTGATGAATCGGCCCCTAACTATACGGTGGGCTCATGTGTAGGGCATTATAACAACTCTATTGTCTTTATTAATCTTCCCTGGACATTTGTAATGTAATGTATTTGCTGAAACATATAAGTCCATATGCAAATTAGCCTCAGCGAAGACCTCTAACGAAGTTGTGCTAGGCAGAATCGAACGCTAGCGCATATTCGCTTTGCTCGCTTTGCCGAAGTAATGCTAATATCAAAGGGTGAACTGTTACTTTCACCCACTGATCATTAGGTCTTTAAAAATCCCATGGAAATGAAAAGAGAACAGAGGAATTTCTCTCTGGCAGACTCTATTGAGCTCTTTTGGTAAATATTCCCCAGGAAGTGAGTAATGGGACAAAAAAAATGTTTTCTTATTATTATTATTGTGGTGATTCGTTGGGATTCTACTTCTATTCTAGACAGCTATACAGCCCAAAGTTTGGAATTTGTATTGCCCTGTGCCGTACCACCCCTGCATGCTGCTGCTAGTTTGGGAGGCAGAAATCTAGGAAGCTCTGAGCATAATCATGTTCTATAGACTTTTTTAAACTATAATAAAAGGAACTTATCAGGTAACCAGCAAATGTTTTCTGCTGATTGGCAGCTATACCTTTAGCAGGCTTGGCACCTTGTATTACAGGTATGAGCCTGTTTTCCAGAATTCGTGGGATGTGGGGTTTTCCGGATAAGGGGTCTCTCTGAAATTTAGATCACCATACCGTAAGTCTACTAAAAAAAAATTATTTAAACATCAAATAAACCCAACAGTTTTGATTTGCCTTTGATAACCATTATTATTTCTTAGTTGGATTACCGGTAAGTACAAAATTTAATTATTTGATTAAAATGGAGTCTATGGGAGATGGCCTTACAGTAATTCTAGAAAACAGGTTTCCGGATAATAGATGCAATACCTGTACATCCAATTGAAATGATATCTAAGTTAGGATTATTACAGAGAAAAAGGAAATTATTTAAAAAAAAAATGTAATACTGATAAAAAGGAGTCTATGGGAGATGGCCCATAATTTGGAGATTTATGGATAATGGGGTTCCTGATAACTGTTCCAATACCTTTATATTACCTCTATACTTGATATTTACTCTTCAGGTCTGTAGAATATGCCAATAACAGCTAAACAATGGTCATTTAAATATATGAAAAAAGTGATCATATCCACAGAGCAGTGTTTTTAATTTTTAAACATTATAATTTATTTATATAGAGCCAACATATTACATAGCACTTTAGAGCAATTTAAAGGGATTGCTCATCATTCACATCGGTACTTCCCTAGGGAGCTTCCAATCTAGGCTCCTTATCCACATACTAGTGAGTTTCATCAGGAGCCAATGAGCTGCTCTTTTTATGGGAGAAAACAGAAACCCAAAATAAATCCATGCATGCACCGGGAGAATATACTTACGAACTCCCTACCCATAAGCACTAGCCACCATCAAAATGAGGGTCTCGATGCTGTCAATTCAATAAAAGAGGATTTTGAAATTATAGTGTAACGCTATTTTTAAATTCAGTGCTATACTCTTGACAGAGGACACATTTGCCTTCAGATGGACCATAATTGGTGGAGGAAAGGGGCTGTATATACCTTTCAGGTAGAACATAGACAATTGCAAAATAGCATAATCCAAAAGAACTGAAATGGGGTCGAATACTAAACATTAGAATTTCACTGAAACCTTTTTCAGATGCACTGTGAATGTCAAAGCAAGGGAAAGATTGGTCCTTTTCCACTGTGGTGTTGGGGTACTGAGCTGCCCTTGCTTACTCGTCCTGCATGTTTACACTCCTGGAGTGTAATCCTCATTCATGAATCCTGGTAACTTGGCCTAATACAAAAGATGAGGCCAACCCTCAACACTCCCATCTGCCTCTCAGGTAGAGCACCAAGAGCCCCACACATGGTGAAACCAACCCGTTTTATTAACCAGGGAACACAGCATCCCAAAATACAGTCAACCCTTAATTTTACATCTCCTCATTTTACACTGTTTTTGGTGGTCCGACCAATGGGCCAGATTGAATTTCAGTAAGAAAAGGGTTTATCACATAAAAAAGTTATGAACGTTGATTCATTTTGAAATGCAATTCAATTCAGAAAAACTTATCTCAAGGTTTATCACATGAAAACTCTATTGAAGTTTATGGGAAAAAACTGGAACTGAATTTGGAGAAATTTTTTATTCTGGATTTGAATCTCATCCATGACTTTTCACGTGATAAACCATGAGATAACTTTTTTCTCACTGAATTAAATCTTGCCCAAAATATAATGCATTACCCTGAATTTACATGTTTCTGGATTTTACACCTTTTTTCTGGTCCCCTAAAAAGCTTAAAAAAGGGAGTTCTGCTGTGTCGTTCCAACCAATGGGTGAATATGTCCCTTCTCCAGGACACAGGTCACCTCTGCTGTGGGGGAAATGTTAGCCATTTCATATCCCTATTATGTGTCCAATTAGGGATGCACTGAATCCTGGATTCGGTTCGGGATTCGGCCAAGATTTGGCCTTTTTCAGCAGGATTCGGATTCAGCTGAATCCATGTGCCTGGGTGAACCAAATCTGAATCCTAATTTGCATATGTCAATTAGGGACAGTGGGGAAATCAAGTGATTTTTCGTCACAAAAGAAGAGTCTTTTTCCACTTTTTCCTTTCCTGACCCTAATTTGCATATGTAAATTAGGATTCAGATTCAGTTCAGGATCGGGAAAGTCAGCCGAAACCCAAATAGTGGATTTGGTTCATCCCTAGTCCAAATACCCAGGTTGAATGTGCCCCCCAACCTGTGAGTATAAAGCTTTTTTCACAATGTCATAAATATTCACTTCAGATAGATATATGTCTAGCAGCAAATGCATTATGTGTGAATTTGCTGAGAACTGAATTGCTGAGTATCCCCACCCTTTTTAGTGCCCTCCATTGCGTGTTTCTACTGACTGAAGAAATATGACATGAGAATATCATAGGATTTTTTTTCATCTTATAAATCTGGAGCACACTAGAAGCTGCTGCATTAATGCTCATGCCGTGACCAGCGCCAAAGCTGCACACTTTGCTAGATTTAAAAAGCTTTCCAGTCCATTATTTGTTTAAGGCGTCTGCATAAATCTCCCGTGTTTCTCTGTATCCACTGTCACTCTGGTTACAGTAAGTAAATAAATGATACATATAAGTAGAACGGTAGAAGATGCACGCCACAGCAGATGAAAAAACCCTCCACAGCATTCATATGCATGCAAATAAATGTCAAACAGAAGATGTCACTATTGTGCTTTAATGTAAGTGTTGGGAAATACATTGGTGAAAGCCTAATTAATGTTTTCCAAATTTCCTTTAAAAAAAGTCCATCCCTATATGTCACAGTCTGCAGGAACAGCTGGCAGTCTGTGAATTACAGCAGTAATGACAATTTTCTGTCCCATATAATTCTCAGTAGTGCGTTGCTAAGATGTATGGGGGCAAATTAATCAAGGAAGTGGCATCATATTGGCGTTTATTCCCTGTATTTCAACACATGCTCAGCTCATTGAAGTGCATTCAATACAAAATGTTCAGAGAGCCTATAAAAGAATAGGATTCATGTATATAGTTATAGTTATATAGTTAAATTGGGTTGAAAAAAGACAAAGTCCATCAAGTTCAACCCCTCCAAATGAAAACCCAGCATCCATACACACACCCCTCCCTACTTTTAATTAAATTCTATATACCCATATCTATACTAACTATAGAGCTTAGTATCACAATAGCCTTTGATATTATGTCTGTCCAAAAAATCATCCAAGCCATTCTTAAAGGCATTAACTGAATCAGCCATCACAACATCACCCGGCAGTGCATTCCACAACCTCACTGTCCTGACTGTGAAGAACCCCCTACGTTGCTTCAAATGAAAGTTCTTTTCTTCTAGTCTAAAGGGGTGGCCTCTGGTACGGTGATCCACTTTATGGGTAAAAAAGGTCCCCTGCTATTTGTCTATAATGTCCTCTAATGTACTTGTAAAGTGTAATCATGTCCCCTTGCAAGCGCCTTTTTTCCAGAGAAAACAACCCCAACCTTGACAGTCTACCCTCATAATTTAAGTCTTCCGTCCCTCTAACCAATTTAGTTGCACGTCTCTGCACTCTCTCCAGCTCATTTATATCCCTCTTAAGGACTGGAGTCCAAAACTGCACTGCATACTCCAGATGAGGCCTTACCAGGGACCTATAAAGAGGCAGAATTATGTTTTCATCCCTTGAGTTAATGCCCTTTTTTATGCAAGACAGAACTTTATTTGCTTTAGTAGCCACAGAATGACCCTGCCCAGAATTAGACAACTTGTTATCTACAAAGACCCCTAGATCCTTCTCATTTAAGGAAACTCCCAACACACTGCCATTTAGTGTATAACTTGCACAGCGACGGATTTCATTTCTGGGCGCCCCTAGGCCGCGTGGTCCGACCAGGCGGCCGCGCGGTCCTAGAGCCCGCCTTCCCAGCGCGCCGGCGAAAAAACGCCGGCGCAGCTGGTGTAGTTGAACGGCGGCTGAGCGGCATGCCGCCCCTATTTTTTTGCCGCCCTAGGCCCGGGCCTATGCGGCCTTGCCGCAAATCCGGGCCTGAACTTGCATTTATATTATTTTTGCCAAAGTGCATAACCTGCATTTATCAACATTGAACCTCATTTTCCAGTTTGCTGCCCAGTTTTCCAATTTAGACAAATCACTCTGCATAGTGGCAACATCCTGCATGGAACCTATAGTTCTGCACAATTTAGTATCATCTGCAAAAATAGAAACAGTACTTTCAATGCCCACCTCCAGGTCATTAATAAACAAGTTGAAAAGCAAGGGACCTAGAAAGACTATATCTATATATCTATCTGCCTATCTGTATGTCTGTCTGTCTGTCTGTCTATCTATCTGTATATCTATATATCTGTCTAGAAACCCCACAACAAATGTCATGGGTACTCAAGTACTTAGTTATTAAACACTTCCCTAGCCCTCATCCTAAATCCAGTATCTATATTTTCCTCTGTTTTATGTGCTTTTCTGTTCTTTATCTCTTATGAGATATTTCTTTTTACTTGATATTCAGTTTAGCGGATTTTTCTCTTGCTGAGATCTCCAACCTATTTTTCGATCCTATTTTTTACCTACCGTAGCTTGTTTTCAGGAAACATTAACATTTGCATAACTATTTTATGGCTTGCCAGTCCCCAAGGGCCAATGTACAGTGGTAGTTTATTTGTGTCCGTAACCTACTTCTTTGTTTACGTGTTTCAGAGTCTCCTCACATATCATGGGACATGCACACAACTGCCTACGCTTCCCAAGTTCTATTGTAGCATTTAAAGTCAGTAAGTGCCATTCTGCTAATAAGGAAGCTATTAATTCATAATGATACTGGTGTGCATTTTAATCAAATCCTATTCACTTTGCTTGATCTTCAGGAGACTGCACAGCATGTACATGTACTGGCTTCCCTAGAAAAACCTGCAGCCTGTAACATTAATATTTTTATCAAAAAATTAAAACTACACCCTCCACATAATACTCATGTTCTTCTGCATGTTACTTATTTACCTTGCGTCTAGCAAAAAAAACCCCAATAAAACTCCTCTCGGCAAGGAGTGCGGCTCCCCTGAAAGGAACTACCATGCTTGGCGTACCGGTCAAAGGCATTGCTTTTGGACTGTTTCCACTTTAGTTTTAATGAGGTTTTGGACCTGATACAATATTTTGAAAATGCATGGATGCAGCACCAAGATAAATATATAAATGCGCTGAAACTATTGTTTTTAACCACAATCAATAAACACAGACCTGTACAAGTAGAGACCATCTCCACTATAAAATGATTACATGATGGTTTTGGATCACTTGTATGGGAAATCCATACATACCGTATAGGGGGTTATTTACTAAAATCTGAATTTTTCTGGTCAGGTTTTTTGGGGCAAAAATTTATTTTTTCGTGAAAAAAAAAAAATGATGCTGCAAAAAGTTTGAATTCAAAATCCACCATCTCAGACCTGTAGAGGTCATGTAGAAGTCAATAGGAGATATCCCTATTCTAATTTGAAGAGCCCTATAATCAGATATATTTGGGGTTTTCATGCAAAAACCTGAATACATTGATCGATTTGGGAAAAAAGTTAAAGTTTTTTCCCTTTGGGAAAAGCTCTGCACGCAACCATAATGCAACAGAAGCAATTTAAAGTGGACCCATCACCCAAAAAAATATTCAAAATCCTATTTTATCACATTAGTCAAGCAAAATGAACTTTAATTACATATATACATTATTTGAATCTTGTTTCCTTCAGACTGGGAATTCATAATTACAGCAAGCAGGCAGGAGCCATTTTGTGGACACTGTTATCTAGACAAGTCTTGTATCATCTCAAAATCTTGTTTGTGCACCAGAATGGGGGACCTGATGTACATCCCCATGCCCTGGCTGCACAATTAAACGGTGAAGAGAACGGGGGAATATGGGGTAGAGCAGTGACATCTAGGAAGTGCTGAATGGAAAGTGAAAGTAATTGTCTGCCCCGCCTCTATGCCTAAGACATAGAGGAGGGGCAAACAATATTTGATTGACAGCTGAGCAGACAATATTTGATTGACAGCTGAGATTTTTTTTTTTTTTAAACTTCTCTTTATTTTTCACGGTAAATCTCCATACAAAATAAAGGCATATATCGTACATTACAATCGTATTGTCACATCACAAAATAACATAAGATACAGCAGTTTCACATGTACAGTCAATACCTGAGAATACAGTACAACTATTAACTAGGTCATTTAGATCATTTAGAGCAACCAGGTCACCAGGTATGTCCGCCAATTACATATTGTGATCAAATCAACTCAGTTACACAACCCTCCAGAGTCATGAGGTAGCCCGTGGGGCCGGGTGTCGGAAAGACTGCCAGACAGACCATATTTTATCGAACTTCAAGTAATTGTGTTCGTTCTTGGCTGATATGACAGTTGAGATTTTAAAATAGAAATTAGATTTCATGTTTAATTTGAAAAGGATTTTTATTATACAGCTTTTTGTGTCTGGGAGACAGGTCTACTTTAATGTTTTATCTAGGAAAACATAGGTGTACGTGATCAATTTAACAGTAAAAAAAAGTTGGGTAAAAAAAGGTAGGCATACCATGTGTGTGCAGTTTGTTAAAAATAAGACCCTCCTACTGTTATAATAAGCCTCACCCACAACACTTCCAGCAAAGCCATTTTGCTATTTTGATTTTGGTATTTCTTTCTAATGAACTGTTTGATGCCCAGTATGCATTGATTTGCCTGTGTATGTGGCCTGTAGGGACCCCAAAATGAAAACTGTGCATTTGACTTTTGATGCCAATTCAGTTTCTGAATACACAGCACCCAGCTGTGCATTGTGTGTCATAACACAGCCCAATCCCAGCTAGAGTTGCCACCTTTTTGTGTAAAAAAAATACCGGCCTTCCTATATATTTCGATTTTTTCCCTATTAATAACATTGGGTCAAGCATAATTTTTACCGGTCAGGCCGGTAAAATACTGGCCAGGTGGCATCCCTAATCCCAGAATATTCTATATTACCCCACATTATTCATATATGTCATTCTCATTCCTCAGTCTGCTGCCAATCTCTACTTTCATTTTCCTTTTGTTTCCCCTACTCTCCTGTTCTTAATAACCCACTCTTCATCTATATAACACTTCTCCATTGCTTCTCTACTTCTCTCTTTCTTTTCATCTTCTATATGCTCTTTTAACTTGTAAGTAGCAGCAAAAGAAAGCATGTATTACAGTAAAAAAGTTAAAGAATTCAAAACTTTTGCATACACCCCCCCCCCTGAGAGGATGGCATTTCGGTGCAGGGGCGTTACCAGTGTCAGACTGGCCCACCAGGATACCAGGAAAACTCCCTGTGGGCCAAGGTGTCAGTGGGCCCTCATGCCGCTAAACTTTTGGCCTATTTAATGGCCTTTCCCTATTCTATGAGAACAAAGAGGCTAAATAGATGGAATAATAGATTATAGTATGTAAAGAAAACAAACTAGCAGAATAGAGGTTGATTGAGGCGATAAAGAATATTAGTACTGAAAGTGGGCCCCTGGTCTAAGGTTTTATGGTGGGCCCCTGATCTAAGGTTTTTGGTGGGCCTCTGGTGTCCCAGTCTGACACTGGGCGTAACTAAAGAGGAAGTAGACCCTGCGGCTGCAGTGGGGCCCTGTAGTTATAGGGGGCCTCATGAAGCCCTAATTAATGAACAATTTCAACACATACTGGTAAAACAGGACAAAATCTGGATATGCTGGGGGCCCTAAGATTAATTTGCTGTGGGGCCCAGTGATATCTAGTTACCTACTGTATTGGTGCATCCCTCCTCGGTTCCAGCACTGCCCCTCTAAACTAGATTGTTCTGCAAGGCTTTGTGCAATCGACAAATACTTTACATTGTTACAGGTATGGAATCCATCATCCGGAAACCCGTAATCCAGAAAGCTCTGAATTACGGGAAGGCTGTAGTGATGTGCGGGCCTTCCGATACCTGCAGGTTGAGAGGGTTCGAGTAGACCTCGCACTCTTCTTCGCAGGTGGCAGGCGGGTGTGGGTTGAGCACTTCTCCTGCTCTCCCCGCCCGCCACTGTCAAATGCCAGCTTCTGACTTCCGGGTTCTTGTTTTGTAAACGATGCGCCTGCTCGCCCCGCCCCTTTTGTGACGTCATCAGCGGGCGGCGCAGGTCTATAAAAGTAACCCGGAAGTTGGGCTCGGGCGGGCGCAGGTGGAGGGAGGGCGGGTGGTGGGCGGTTGCGGTCAGACATCACTAGAATGGGGGACATCACTAGAAGGCTCTCCCATTGATTTATATAAATAATCCAATTTTTTTAAAAGTATTTTCCTTTTTCTCTCTGTAATAATAAAACAATACCTTGTACTTGATCCCAACTAAGATATAAGTAATCCTTATTGGAAGCAGAACCAGCCTATTGGGTTTATTTAATGTTTAATGAAGGTATGAAGATCCAAATTATGGAAAGATCCTCAGGTCCCGAGCATTCGGGATAACAGATTCCATACATGTATTATCAAAATGACCCAATATAGAACCGTGTGGCACACAATTTAGAACCCTAGTCCAATTATAGAATATGCCATTAACAGCTACTCTGTGTATCTTTTTCAGTAGCAGAATTAGTGCAACCGGAGCCTGAAGCAAAGGGGACTCAGTGGTGTATCATTTATTCACCCTACAACCCTCCCATTATCTTTCACATTGTCAAACTAAAGGTTTTTATTTTAATATATCAACACTAAATGAATCACAAAAACAGATGTGATTAATGCAAGCAGATTAAAGTTACTGCACATGTATAACCCGCACGGTAATAATGAAATAATAATAGAGGTTTTCAGAGAACTGAGTAGCAATCAAGGTAGATTTAAAATACCAAATATGAAAGGGTGTAATTACTTGTGCTAAAATATAGTACAGCCTTCAGTCAACTATGCCGCAAGGAGACAGGAGTTATATACTGTGCATGGCATTAAAGGAAGGAACATGATTTTTATTTTTTTTACTAATGAACTAAATATACTTATTATAGACTTGAGTTCCCACTATGTGCATGCAACACAGTGATCACAATTAAATGAAAGAGACTATCACAGGGACATGATTATAATATTATAGTAATAATTTTCTGTTGTTGATTTAAATTTCCACAATGTATATCATTTATACTGCCTCATTTGAATCCACTTGTAAATTGACAAAATGTTTAGTATATCATGCGAAGCACGCATTGTGTCTTTTAGTTGACATTGTTTTGTTGAACGTTTCATACTCCGCACCACAGTTACCTTCCCTTACATACAGGTATGGGACCTGTTATCCAGAATGCTCAGGACCTGGGCTTTTCCGGATGTGGGATAATTCCATAATTTGGATCTTCATACCTAAAGCCTACTAAAAAGTTATTTAAACATGTAATAAACCCAATAGGATTGATTTGCCTTTGATGACCATTATTATTGTTTTGTTGGTATCAAGTGCAAAAGTATTTTTTTATTTTTTATACAGCAGTGATCCCAACTAGTAGCTCGCGAGTTACATGTTGCTCTCCGACCCCATGGATGTTGCTCTCAGGGTCCTCAAAGCAGGTGCTTATTTTTGAATTCCAGGCTTGAAAGCAAGTTTTAACTGCATAAAAACTAAGTACAGTGCCAAGTAGTCTCTTGTATACTGCCAGTCCACATAGGGGCTACCAAATATCCAATCACAGCCCTTATTTGGCACCCCAAGGGACTTTTTCATGCTTGTTTTGCTCCCCAACTCTTTTTACATTTGAATGTGACTCATCGGTAAAAAAAGTTGGGGACCCCTGTTATTAGGGATGCACCGAATCCAGTATTCGGTTCGGGATTCGGCTTTCTTCAGCAGGATTCGGCCTAATCCTTCTGGCCGGCCGAACTGAATCCAAATCCTAATTTACATATGCAAATTAGGGACGGGGAGGGAAATCGTGTGACTTTTTGTCACAAAACACGGAAGTAAAAAATTTTCACATGCAAATTAGAATTCAGATTTGGTTAGAATCTTTTGCGAAGGATTCGGGGTTTCGACTGAATCCAAAATAGTGGATTCGGTGCATCTCTACCTGTATTTGATTAAAATGGAGTCTATGGGAGATGGCTTTACACTAAATTCTGGATAACAGGTTTCTGGATAATGGATCCCATACTTTTACATCCTATTGACTTAGTGTATATCAAAATAGTTTTATATGTTGCCCTTGTGAAACGAATTTTTGCTAAAGCCACTGTAGTTTGGGTGCATTTTTATATCCATATATTAAAGGGGTTGTTCACCTATGAGATAACTTTTAGTATGATGTAGAGAGGGATATTCTGAGACAATTCACTGTTTTCATTTTTTATTATTGAAGGTTTTTGTGTTATTTAGCTTTTTATTCAGCCACTCTCCAGTTTGTAATTTAAGCAATCTGGTTGCTAGGGTCCAAATTCCCCTAGCAACCATGCACTGATTTAAATAAGAGATTGGAATATGAATAGGAGAGGCCTGAATAGAAGGCCCAGTAATAAAAAGTAACAATAAAAATACATTTGTAGCCTTACTGAGCATTTGTTTTTTTGAAGGGAGTCAGTGACGCCCATTTGACTGCTGCAAAGAAAAAAAGCAAATAACTATAAAACTATAAAAAATAAATAATGAAAGCGAATTGAAAAGTTGCTTAGAATTGGCCGTTCTATAACATACTAAAAGTTACCTTAAAGGTGAAACACCCCTTTAAGAGAAGCAAAGTATTTTAGCTTTATATATTTCTGAGGCAGCACTTTTCTAATCGGAATATTAATCCTATAGGGCACTTTAGGCCAGCATTATTAGCACATGAAAATAGAGTCTTAAATCGGCACTACTCCACTAAACCTCTACATACTGCTCCATGCAATTTATTTATAAGGCAGGGCTGGGATTCACTTGGCTCAAGTTCAAATAAGCTTCCCTTTAGCACTGCAATGATTTGTTCATGCCAAGTATTATGTATACAATCATGTATACATTACATTAATTAATGTAATAATGAATAATAAAATAATATCAATAATGCTTAAACACAATATGTAGTATTCAAAAAAGCACCCTGTTTAAAAATGTCTCTCCCTAATTACAAGATCCATTTTGGAAACTGAGTTTACATTATAAGAGTTAAAAAAGTAGCTTTTTAAACTGACATTAAAGGGAAACATATCCCGCTTTTTGGCATAAACTCATTCAGTTAGGAAGGGACCAGTTTCCCTCCTCATTCAATCCCCTCTAACAGCTTGCTCCATGTTGAAGTGATGCATTCTGGGATTTAAAGCCCCTCTGTGCATTGCCAAACATGGAAAGCGAGGCTTTTCAATCTAAGAAACCATCACTTCAATGTGGGACAAGGTGGGGAGGGAAATGGTCCCAGGCAAATCATCATGGTTTCATCTTTATTTAAAGGGCATGTAAAGTCTAAAATAGAATATGGCTAGAAATGCTGTATTTTGTATACTAAATATAAACATGAACTTACTGCACCACAGGCCTATTCAAACAAGTAATTTATTCTTTCAAAGTTGGCTAAAGGGGGTCACCATCTTGTAACTTTGTTAAACATCTTTGCAAGACCAAGACTGTGCACATACTCAGTGTGGTCTGGGCTGCTTAGGGATCGTCATATACAAAGCTGCTTGAGTTCTGCATGGCTGGGAAGTAAGGTGGGGGCTCCCCCTGCTGTACATAAGTATAATTGTTTCCCTGCTCAGCAGTTAGGGAACACCTGACAATTCCTATCCACAGCAGTAAATGAAGGGAGAATTTCACTGCATACAGTCAGGTTTCTTATAAAAACGGTACAGATTTTTTAATTATAGTATAATAGAGATAGGTTTCTTTTTCATTAAAGAAAGTAAAAATGGGATTTTATTTTTTTGCCTTTACATGCCCTTTAATAACATGGGCATCCATGGTTCGTGAAACAAATAATATCCTTGTTATTTGGGGATCTCATGCAATCGCTTGGTTGATACTTCATAGGTGGTACACATTCAATCACTTCATAGATACCTCATACATTTTCATCCACCTGATGATGTCATACAGTCATAGTTTTAGCAACACACAGAGGTAGTACTCAATTATAGGTGAATTAGTCCCCAGTGCTAGTAGATGCTCACAGTGGTGCCTTACTCCAGGGATCTCTAGTTCCTGGGCCTGACTTCTTGAATCCCTATATTGGCAGGTGACAAAGAGGGGAACTAATCCTCCTGAACTCCTAGTTGCTACTCACCTAACTATCCTGATCCTGCATCTCACACCTAGAACAAGTTAATTCATTACACCAACGTCACCTACTGAGGCCTACCTTCATCTCAGGCACTCCAGCACCAACAAGCCTCTCCAGTAAGTGGGATGCAAAGAAAACGAGCACATGGTGACTTCCCTTTTTTAAAATTACGGAAACACATAGGATCCCTTATCTGGAAACCCGATATCCAGAAAGCTCCGAATTATGGAATGGCTGTCTCCCATAGACTACATTTTATCCAAATAATCCAAATTTTTAAAAATGATTTCCTTTTTCTCTGTAATAATAAAACAGTAGCTTGTACTTGATCCCAACTAAGATACAATTAATCCTTATTGGAAGCAAAACCAGCCTATTGGGTTTATTTAATGTTTAAATTAATTTCTAATAGACTTAAGGCATGAAGACCCAAATTACGGAAAGATCCATTATCCGGAAACCCCCAGGTCCCGAGCATTCTGGATAACAGGTCCCATACCTGTACCAGGGAAACCTGAAAAGGGAAACAGTTCCTCGATCTATGAAACAGGCCTAGTGGATTAACCTTTATGGGAACTGCCTGAAATAAAATTGAGCAAAACCTTTACTCTCCTATAACAGTAGAAAACAAGCATTTAACAACATTATGTTTTTTCTTGCTGAGATATAATGTCTGTCAAATTATTATATTAAAAAAGGAAATCATTTTTAAAAATCTGAATTATTTGCTTAAAATAGAGTCTATGGGAGATGGCCTTCAGTAATTAGGATCTTTCTGGATAACAGATCCCCCACCTGGATATATAATCAGAGTGTATTTGCCCTTTAAAAACAAACGTTTGTACATTTACATTTATCGAGTAGGAAAGCTCTTTTCAATAACAAACAAACCTTTTGCCCTCTCTGTGCCTCTATGATATGAAATAGACAACAGTAAGACACTTTCAGTGGACATGTGGTTTGCGGGTGAAAGCCAGAAAGAAAGGATTAGAGCAGATAACTCACAGTCCAGATTTAGTTCATGGCTGTGATCCTAATTCCATAATCAATAACATTTAGAAAGATATATTTCAGCACAGCTGATCCCTCCACCGCAAACCCACATTGTATTACGTTTACGTTCATTTATCAAAATAAGATTTCTGCATTCTTGTAGAAATATGATCATTGATGCCCGACAAAAGATTATAAACATATTTGTTCCCCAGGAATTTGCTTTTATTATGAGATGAAGAAGCAAGTGTGCTTATATGTCCTTAATAATGATAGTTATAGTGTTATTCAGGTATTAGTTTAATCAGGTCTGACAATATCCCAGGCTGCATATCCCTTCAGGTCCGACGTGGATTAATGTCCTCCAGCCGGCACAGAATAGCAACACTGTGTGTTAAATTGAATAAAAATTTCTTGAAAGGGGAATTAAAACCTACTAGTAAATAAGCTCTGTTGGCTCAACCACCAGAGACCCGCAGCTTAAGATTTTATCAAACCAATGACACCAGTAGGCAAACATTTCTAATATTGCCTTTTGTTGCTCCTCTAAGACTGATAGAGTGGATGGAATTGATGGAAGGGGCTAATTTCATTTTACTTACTTGCGCAGGGCACGGTAACAATCCGACATGTTTTCTACATTTTTAAGAAATTGCCACAAATTGCATGCATTAATCCCATAAATACATTGCTGCCTGCATTTATCAGTGTTGTATTTGAGAAGAGAGGTACATATGCACCTCTTTGTGCCCACAAGCACAAGCCCTTAAATCAGGCATCAGGGGGCAGATTTATCAAGGGTCGAATTTCAAATTTGAAAAACTTCGGAATTCGAATTCAAAAAGACCAACCGAAATGAAATTGAAGTTTTCTTTTTGGCTGAATAGGTCAGTTTTCGATCAAATCGAATTTGGACTATTCCCTAGTCGAAGTACATAAAAATAAACTCGAAATTCTAATTTTTTTCATTCTTTGATAAATCTGCCCCTAGGTGTACAATGCAGACAGACCCTGGAAGCAAGTTCTTTTCAAGCAATTATAATAACTCACAGTGAGTACCAAATATTAGGGTTTGAGAACCCTCCAAAGCCTTTACTTTAAGATGTTTACAGTAGACATTCTGAGAGACATTCCTTATGCCCATGGGCGTCCACAAAACAATTTTCAGGGTGGGGCAAGTAGGTAAATTTATCACAAGCAAAATGTCTACAAATATTTTAGACACAAATCTAAGGCTGAAATTGTTAAAGAGGTGGTTCACCTTTAAGGTAGCATTGATTATGTTATAGAATGGCCAATTCTAAGCAACTTTTCAATTGGTCTTCATTATTTATTTTTTATAGTTATTTGCCTTTTACTTCTGACCGTCAGGTCCAAACACACAAATGCAGAATCAGAAACACTAAGTAAAACACACACGTGTACATGGCAGACACACACATACACAAGAATTACATTAGAAGATTAGGACAAATCTGGAGCTTTCACTGACAATAAACTTTAGTGCTATTACCTTATTCCAAGCCTGCTGCTGCTGCTGCACAAACATCTCATCTTCCATTGCGTCGAAGTCCCGGTACAGCTGCGCAGGGATTGGTTAGGCTGCAGAGTGAATCTTTCAAGTCTATCCAATCATGTACAGCTGCACAGTGATTGGTTATACTGCTGGGTCAATCCCTCTAACTTATGCAATCATTGTTCAGCGGCACCGGGACTTAGACACACTGTATCTACAGGCAGTGGCTTGAAACAGCTTCAGTTCAGATCAGAAACTGCCCTTATTTGTGGACGCCCATGTTTATGCCCAAATTAATGACCTTTAGAAAAAGTTCAGTGGCATTTGGCAATGCGATTATGCTCGTCCCTCACCCTCTAACTTAGCATATATGTGGTTTGTTTAAAGCTCTTTTTTTGACTTTCCAGACATTTCATATTATTTTATTTTTTCACGTAACAGAGATCAACTTAAACAAATTCACAGAACTCCACATGGCTAAACATGATCCCATGAACAATATTCTCTCTCTGAGTTTCAGGCTGTTATTTTCCCAGTCACTGCTTGTACTTATAGTCCTGGTGTGGAACAAAGTATATACTCAGCATTCTTTGCACACACTTATCTATAAGCAATATAAAAGTGAAATTGTCGAATAACATCCTACTCTTTAGAGCACTACGTTCAGTCAAGTTAGCTTTTACTAAACCACTGTTTAAAGCCTTTTGACTTATATACAAATCATATGTACCATTCTTGTTCTTCCCATCTATCCTTATTTGACTATATTCCCTTTCTGTCCTATCTGGGGAGAACTGTGAAGCTGTCTTTTAAAGCAATATTGTCCTAGAATTATATATATATATATATATATATATATATATATATATATATATATATATATATATTAGGGATTCCGCCCCGGATTTGGTTCCGCCAGACAGAAGGATTCAGCCGAATCCAAATCCTGCTGAAAAAGGCCAAATCCTGGCCGAATCCCAAACCGAAACCTGGATTCAATGCATCCCCAATATATAAATATATATATATATAGATATATATATATATAGATATATATATATATATATATATATATATATATATATATAGTTTCTGTTGCACAAGCTTTGTGTATCTTTGTATTCTTCTGCGTAAGGAAACCCATGCAAACATGGATAAAACATATAACTCTATAATACTGGTGTTCTTGTAGGAATCTAAACCTGTATTGTAACTACCAGGAAGGCTGGGGATGCACCCAAAGTGACCCCCTGTGGGGCCCCTGAGGTGGCACAATCTACAGTCATATGAAAACGTTTAGGAACCCCTCTTAATTCTTTGGACTTTTATCATTGGCTGAGCTTTCAAAGTAGCAACTTTCTTTTAATATATAACATGCCTTATGGAAACAGTAGTATTTCAGCTGTGACATTGGATTATCAGAAAATATGCAATATGCATCATAACAAATTTAGACAGGTGCATAAATTTGGGCACCCCAACAGAGATATTACATCAATACTTAGTTGAGCTTCTTTTGCAAATGTAACAGCCTCTAGACGCCTCCTATAGCCTTTGATGAGTGTCTGGATTCTGGATGGCGGTATTTTTGACCATTCGTCCATACAAAATCTCTCCAGTTCAGTTAAATTTGATGGCTGCCGAGCATGGACAGCCTGCTTCAAATCATCCCATAGATTTCCGGTGATATTCAAGCCGGGGGACTGTGACGGCCATTCCAGACAGGGGCGGATTAATGCCTAGGCTAACCTAGGCTATAGCCTAGGGCCCCACATTGCTGAGGGGCCCATGGGGCTTTTTCAATTTGTTTTTATTTTGTTTAAAAAAAAGTTTTTTAACTGTAGGGTGCCGTTCCACCCCCTCCAGCACAGGTGGTACCTGTGCTGGAGGCATAAATGCCTTTGTAGATTTCAAAGTGTGTTTAGGGTCATTTTCATGTTGGAATATCAAACCCCTAGGAAACTTCAACTTTTTGACTTATGCTTGAACATTACCTGAAGAATTTTTTGACATTGGGTCCCTGAACTAGCCACACAGCCTCCACCAAATTTGACAGTAGGTAGCAGATGTTTTTCTTGGAATGCGATGTTCTTCTTCTGCCATGCAAAGCGCTTTTTTGTTATCACCAAATAACATTTTTGTCTCATCAGTCCAAAGCACAAAGTCCAAAATGACTGTGGCTTGTCTAAATGAACTTTTACATACAACAAGGGACTCTGTTTGTTGTGTGAGTGCAGAAAGGGCTTCTTTCTCATCACCGTGCCATACAGATGTTCTTTGTGCAAATTGCGCTAAAGTGTAGAACAATGATACAGATACACTATCTGCAGCAAGATGTTCTTGCAGGTCTTTGGAGGTGATCTTTGAGTTGTCTGTAACCATTCTCACAATCCTCTGCATATGCCGCTCCTGTATTTTTCTTGGCCTGCCAGACCTGGGTTTTACAGCAACAGTGCCTGTGGCCTTCACTTTCCTGATTACATTCCTTACAGTTGAAACTGACAGTTTAAACCTCTAAGATAGCTTTTTGTAGCCTTCTGCTAAACACATTTTTGGCTGACTTACACCAACGGGGTTAATCACCAGCTAGTATACTAGAGCATGTGTTACACTGGACTCTAACACTTAAGGAAGAGCCTTCACAAAGGAATGAAGGTGCACAGGCTTCTGTGCTTTAGCTTTAACCAATAAAGAAATGGGCACCAGGAGGTTCTTGTAATCAAACAGAACAAACTTTTATTTGTCAGAGACAAATGATCTACAGGGTACTTACATCAACACAGAGGCATTTGCAGAATACATAGGCACAGAGCTCACACAGAGCTTCAGAGGTAGATGCAGGTGCATTTCCTGCGGATGTAGTCAAGGCAGTACAGCATACCTCCAGGCAGAAATACCTCACATGTGGTCTGGATCTCACCCAGTGGAGGGGTCAGGGAAGAGAACCTAAAGCCTGACACTCTGTCCACTGTGTCCCTTCACTGTAGGCAAATCTTACTCTCCTAGAGAGTCTATAAAGATTATATTCCTGCCACTCACTAGCCTCATTCACGGGGTCCTTGCTCCCCAACTTCCACACTAGAGGTTCAGGTCCCTCTAGGGCAAACTGGCTTTACTGGGTCTTGGTGTACCCAGGCTCCCTGGAAACATCAGAATGGGTCAGACACCTGGAGCCGAAGAGGAAGATCCACCCCTTCTCACTCACTATTCCAAAGTGTGACAGGAAGTGGTCACAGCGCCTCCTGGCCAATAACTGGGATATGTAAATTACAACTAGCTACAAGGGCATCTGCCCAGCAACTAGGGAGATCAGGAAGTGTAGGGATTTAAAGCCATAGGGGCACATTAACTCTGTGGGTCCCCACAACATGATACTGAAAAATCTTTGTTTTCAGATCTTTTGAAAGTTGCTTTGAGGATCCCATGCTGTCACTCTTCAGAGGAGAGTCAAACAGAAGCACAACTTGCAATTGGCCACCTTAAATACCTTTTCTCATGAATGGACACACCTGCCTATGAAGTTCAAGGCTTAACAAGCTAATCCAACCTATTTGGTTGTGGCCAGTAATCAGTATTGAGCAGTTACATGCATTCAAATTAGCAAAATTACAAGGGTACCCAAATCTTTACAGAGCCAGTTTTTCACAATTGATTTAATTCCATACAACTGAATATTGCTTCACTAAAAATCTTTGTTTAGAAAACACCACAGTATTCAGATGTACCTGAGAAATGAAACAAGTACCACTGTTATCTTTTTTGTTGAAAGTGGAGTAAATTATTATGCAGGCTGAGAGGGGTTCCCAAACTTTTTCCTATGACTGTAAACAGTCTTTTATATAAGGTGGCTAATGGGTGCAGGTGTGGATCCCAGAACAAATTTTGCCCTTGGGTCCATGGGCGTTTGCTTCAGGACTGGAACTTGGGGTATACAGAATAGGCACATGCAGGGTAAGCAGCAGGCCAAATAGGATTGCTCCAGGTCTGACTTACTGTAATGATGCCATGTTTAAAGTAAAACTTGCTTTTTGTCATTCAGTTGTGCAGCTGTTGTATGCATCCATTCAATTATGGGGCTGCAAAGGAACATACTGTATCTCCACTTCATAGAAGGGCTACATATGCTAGGGGCTGATCAGGACTAGAGATAACACACCCTCACTTTAGATAATTAGCATTGCCATGTGTTCAAGATAACAATTCAGCCACAATGGTCCATTCGGTCATTAAAAAGGTGGAATTTCTAAGTGATAAAGTATTCTTTCTCCATCTGTGTAATGACTGCTATAATTTCTGACAACTTTAGACCCAGGTCTAATTATCAAGTAAAAAAATGAAGACATCTCCTTTGCTACTCTGGGCACTTTTACTAGCCTCTTCTTAAAAGGTAAAACCCCTATTAAACTGCGTCTTTAATCAAGCCTTAAATGTACCTCCATTCAATGCTTCCTCACTATCAGAGGTCGACAATACAGTGTGTTCTACATGTGCTCAGTCGGGTAATAAAATATTTAAACTGACTGCTTTTTAGGTTTCACAGAAATGACTTAAGTTAAGCATAAAGCCCACCGGAGTTGTTTGGGTGGGAAGTACATTGGCACAACTTGGGTTTCATGGGCTGATGAAGAGAGTCACAAAAAGGATTCCTGATTCCCCAGCCTCTCCAGTCAAATAGCGTGGTGTCCGGAAAAGAGGTCAGCACCTCTCCAATATACATAGAGACGAAAAATTCACAAGACACTCAACAGCAAGTGAAGCGGGGCGGACCCCTGCGTGTTTATTCAAGTCTTGTGATGTAACGTTTCGGGGGCGGGCCCCTTTGTCAGACTGGCCGGAAAGACAGTTGCACGGCAGCGGCAATATGGACACTGACAGTGGGGGTGGCAATATCATTCAAACTTCTCTGATGCACAAACACAACTGTGCGCCTTTTTACTAATTGGACACATCTGCACCAGGTGCATCTTCCACTGACCACAATAATACTGTAGCTATGGGGGAAACACTACATTGTGGCTAAAAACATGGCAATTTGCATCTGAAATTGGACTTGCACAATGTAATAACAGTTAATTACCCTTATAATATTTTGGATTTTTTTCCTAACCCAAGGCAACAACAGCCCTTTAGCAGTGAAGATCCCCAACTTCTTCTCTATTGTTTCACTGCATATGCTCCAATGGCGGAACTACCGGGGGAGCAGGGGGATGCGAGTGGGCCAGGGCCCGCACCCCCTCAGGGCCCCCCAGCAACCCACGCGCCACTGAATTGCGGCCTGCCCCCCCCTCTAGTTACGTTACTGATATGCTCTAATAGATTTGCCACCTTTCCCATCCAGAAAGCTGCATGGAGGTGACATCACAGGGGCATGAATATGATGTCATGGGATGGGGTGATGTCATCAATGGGATGAGACTGTGTATATGACTGAGATTGGTTGATTGCCGCATCAATCTAGGGGAGTCCTGCCTGGTTTTCATAATTTGTAAAACCGGGCAGGCAGTTTTGATCAGGGCAGCCCTTCTGAAAACAGACAGGTGACAACCCTATGCTCTGGACTGCTGGAACTTACCTGGCAGGTGCTGCTGCCTGAGACGAGTTTCTCAACTCGCCTCATTGGTGCAGCATCCCTGCCTTTATATTAAAGGGGTTGGGTATCTTTAAATTAGCTTTTAGTATGAAATTCAGGGGCAATTTTCATGTGGTTTCCATTTTTTATTACTTGTGGTTTTCAAGTTACTGTATTTAGATTTTTATTCAGCAGATCTCCAGTTAGCAGTTTCAGCAGTCTGGTTGCTAGGGTCCAAATTATCCTAGCAACAATTCATTCATTTGAATAAGAGACTGACATTTAAATATGAGAAGGTTTGAATAGAAAGATGAGTAATAAAAAGTAGCAATAAATTTGGAGCCTTACAGAGCATTTGTTTTTAGATGGGGTCAGTGACCCCATTTGAAAGCTGGGAATAGTCAGCAGAAGAAGGCAAATAGTTCAAAAACTATAAAAAATTTTATTACATCTGAATGGCACACAAGAAGTTGGGGGAAGATGGGGGCATATGTGCCTCACTCCTCCAGCCCTCCAGAAGAAGGCAGATTGTGGCAGTTTTTTCGCACTGCAAAAAATACAATTTCTCTTGTGTCTGTTTTATATATATTTATATATACTGTGCACCTATCCAGTTCTACCAATGCCTATACCTAGGTTAAATGAAATAAGAGAAGGCGTGAACACTTTTAGGCTTTCAATTCTTTTTTCTGAAGGTCAAATGGAATAAGAGTTGTCAGAAACACTTCTATAGCTTCCCCCATTTCTCTATTCTTTGTCCTTATATATTAGGCACCTTTCTTTTGTTACCAATCACTTTTCCTGTAGGAATAATGAAGCAGAGCAGGCAGTAACCCTTCTAGCATGTTTGTTCCCCTTTGATCCTATATATTAGGCACTCATGTAATCATAATAGTGTTGTGATTTCTGCAAGGGAAATGAAAGCTGATCAGGCAATAACATTGTCTCTGTCTCTAAATTTTAGGCACCGATCACATGCCACCAATAAATTAAACCAGAACTGACAAAATCTCCCTGTCCCTGTGTATTAGGCACCTATTATAATACCTAAATGAAATCAGAACACACAGTAAATCTTCTACCTCTCCGCTAATATTTACAGAGACCATTCAATGATTTCCTGCACTTTGTATTATGATTTCTGACCAACCACTGGCACACTTTTAAGATGAGTCTTTAAATAAGTGCTAATCCCTCGTACAGGAGTTCTATAAATATACAGAAAGCAGGTGAATGCTCGTAATAAAGGATCAACAGAAGGAGTCAAGTTTGGGTTAAGAAAGACTTTGGTTTGATTCCTGGTAATAACTCCCATGCCAGCTTCTTGGTAACTAATAATAAATTATGAGATATACTGAAAAGGACTCCTTGTGCCTGAACCACTCCGTATTATGTAAACATACTTGGGCTATATAAAGGAAAGCACATGAAATGTGCAGCATTAATTCAGTTTTGTTTTCATTAAGTTCCCCTTGGACAGCAGCAAATCTATAAGAGCATAAATGCAAATATACAGCCGCAAAACATATTGTACAAGGCTGGAGCTTTGCAGCATCTGTCTACTTACTGCAATAAGAATTTATTATGAATGTGAATCTGAAGACTGCACAGAATGTCAAGCGTCCGGAATATTCTAACTGGGAGTTAAAATAGCTCATCTGGCCACGAGCTGTTTAAAGGGTATTATATTCTGGCTCCCGATACAGTTTTTCCTGTTTACAAATGAAGTAATGAGTGAGCAGAAGTTAATGGAATACTCATTATGCCTCCAGTCATTAGAGGGGAGCTCTTAGTAATACTGTAAGTATTCCACACCTGACACTATATTTCTGTATGCAGAATTTATGAGTCATATCTATTGAATTGCAGCAACACCTGACACAAACCCATATGTAAAATACATGTGTAAGGCTATAGTAAAATGGGGCTACCTGGGGCTCCCAAAACCATGAGCTTTACTGATAATTGGCCAGGATGAGACTCTATTTTCTCTGGTGTGAGCCCTCTCGTTTGAAGGAGGCCAGGGTCTAGTGCGACTATATTGCTCGGGTTTGAGATACAAATAATGATGGGCACCAGTGGTTCTTAATTTAACCATGAATATTTATTGAACAAGAGCCACAAAGTAGTGTAATGACATATCACAGAATTGGTCAGGAGTACTGGTTAGCATACACTCCAGCAAGGTAATCAAGGAGAATAAAGCATCTTACATGAAGGTCACCCCCAGCTTTGGAACTTAAGTCTTAAATTGAACCCAGAGATGCTTTCCAAGTCCCTAAGTCTATGCACTTATTCAATACCTTTGGGCTATAGTGTGCTGGGAGCCTGTTCCTCCTTTTTGGAGTTTTGGCCTGCTCAGATAAATAATCCTAATCTATCTGTCATTCATAGAATGACCACCATATCCTACCACTAATTAGGTCTGACCTACCTAGGTTCAATAAGACCCTCCCTGCCAGCTGAGGTAAGGGCTACAACAAAATGAATCCAGTGCACATGTGTGCTCGATTTATATACTTTAACATATTGCCACGGTAAACTAAGAACGTTAAAGGTCATACTGTACTCTAACCCAAGAAGGGAGCTTGTTTCTGTTATATGTCTAAAGACCCCCCTTAGTTGTCATAGAATGGCAAATAGCTGGCCAAACCTTAGGGGACTGTTTTACCAGTTCCCTACAAATGAAACAGAAATCACTGTTGTGCTAGGCTGTGTAATGACTCAATCAATACACTAAAATTGTATGTTTATCAGTAAGGAGACCTTAGAAATGAGGGGTATTTCTGTAATTTGGGTCTCCATACCATAAGACTGCTAAAAAGTCATTTAAATATACCCAATCCAATTGTTCTGCCTCTAATAAGGATTAATTATATCTTACTTGCGATCAAGTACCAGGTACTGTTTTATTATTACAGAGAAAAAGTAAATCATTTTTTAAAATTTGAATTATCTGCTTAAAATGGAGTCTATGGGAGATAAACGGATTTCTGGATAAAGGATTGTATGCCTGTAATACATAGGTCAGATGACTCCCTGTGTACACATGTGTTACACCCTAACTTGCAAATCTGAATGACAAATAATTTGGGGGGCAAGTTACTGTAGGGGTGGGAGGGGGTTGTCTATGTGCTTTTCCCTATGTGCCCCTCATGAATTTAAAACATGGATGTTTGCATCCCAGTTTTTCACTTTGCATTTTGTTTGGAAATAAAACCTTTATTCTTATGGGAGATTCTGGGATGTTATTGCTAGGAGTATGACGATTTCCATGGTTTTAGCAGAAAATAGCAATATTTATTCAAGCAATATGCAGTGTATTATTTATATCCATGTACATTGACCATTTAATCATATTCAGTCAATGGTTGGGCTCAACAATTGATGCCGGTGAATCCCATGCTAAGCTCTAAAGTCAGTAATGATTTCAGTTGATGTATATTTATAATCTGGCATTTGGACTAAAATATATGGTAAGTAACTAAATCAGCATTGATTTAATCACACAAAAGCTGGTTCTTTATTTCAGAGCTATCATATGGTTGCTGAAACAGTCATGCAATATAAAGGTTTATTTGACTGCTCGTGCAAGATAAGCAAGATATCAGTCTGGCGCCTCATTACTTAACTGTAGGATTTACTAGGGGATCCTGTAAACATATTGGTAACCCACCCCACCAGTGAATCAGGCTTTCCTTAACCTTTAAAGCTTGATCCATCAAACATTTAGAAATCTAGTTTATTCCCAGGTTGTGTTTTATGTCATTGCTGTAGTGCTGCAGCATATTGACTTAGAGAGAAAGCATCCCACCATAGAATTATCCCCTACCCCCCCCCCCATATAATAGACAGAGACCCAACTCCTGCCAGGAGACCACATGGTAAGTGCAACAAATGAGTGTCTTGTGTCCGGCATACCATCATTTTTATCATTACCACGAGAAAGTTTAAAGGAGAAGGAAAGCTGTGGAAGCATTTTATTGCCAATAGATTAGCTGAAATAGTGCAAGCTAGAATGCTATATTTATTCTGTAGAATGTTTCACCATCCCTGAGTAAAAAGCTCTAGAAGCTCTCTGTTTGTTTACGATAGCAGCTGCAGTATTAGCTTGGTGTGACATCACCTCCTGTCTGAGTCTCTCCCTGCTCACTTATAGCTCTGGGCTCTGGGAAAGGAGCAAACTGAGCATGCTCACGCCCAGGGCAAGAAGGTTTAAGCTGAAGGCAGGAAGTCTGATACAGAAGCCCATGTGTACACAATAGAAGGAAAGAAATGCAGTGTTTCTTTTGACTCAGAGCAGCACTACTTTGAAAGTTTACTGGTATATTTAGGTGGACCTTTCTGATAAGGCTTACTTAGTTTTAACCTTTCCTTCTCCTTTAACGATAGTCAACCATGACTTCCATTTCCCAAAATTAGGTTTAATTCCTTGTCATCAAAATGTCATGTTTTTGAATTCTAAATTAAAAAAAGGGATGAATAAAGCTATTATTTAAGTAACCACCCTGAGTATAAAGTTATGAACAGGCACGCATGTAAAACAGAAGAAATTACCAATTTCTTTTATATACAGGAGCCAACGAGCTACATGTTCAGCAGTGCTTAAGCAAATATAGTTGCCATGGTTACTATCAAGCCATTTTAAGCGTAGTATATGATTTAATTAGCTCAAATCACTACATATGAAACGGAGGACAGCTGAGCTTCCAGGGTAGTGAAACTTACTCAGATTGCCATAATGCTGCTCCTATATAGGGAATATGGAGCATGTTCTGGATGCAGAATCCAGTTTTCTGCTATGATTCCCTCTATAAATAAACCATTATTCATATTACTTATATAACTCCTGACACCCTTGTAATCCTGTGGTAGACGTATAGTACCACATTCCTGGTCTGCTTTCTAACGCCAGGGTTGTGAAGTGAGATCCTACCCCTGACTGTGACTCATAATGTAACCCCCTCTCTGCGCTACAAAGGATGATTCAGAGAAGTAACTACAGTAACATCAAGCAAGTGCAGCATTCAGGCTGTGCAAAGTCAGCAAAGACTGTTTAAAGGACAACTAAAAGCCCTATTGTACAACTTTTTCTGGCTATAGACGCAAAGATCCGATCGTACGAATCTTCGATTAGTACGATTTTCAGTTTATGTGTGGAGTGTGCCGACATTTATTTTGCCACGCCGATCGGTCTTTTAGTTGATCAGACAGGTTAAAAGATTTCTGTCGGCTGACGATCTCTGCATGTATTGTCTGTGGCCAGATTTAGGGCTCTTACTCACGAGCGGTTGTAGCTGCGCTCCCCTGCGTTCCATTTTTCTGCGTTCAGCAGGGGAGCGCAGGAATAGATGAATTACATTTTTTCCTATGGGGCTGTACTCACACAGGCGCGTGTAGGCGCCGAACGCAGGAAAAATGCAGCATGTTGCGCCTCAACCTGCGTTCGGCGCCTGCACGCGCCTGTGTGAGTATAGCCCCATTGGAAAAATGTAATGCGTCTATTCCTTCGCTCCCCTGCGGCTGAACGCAGAAAAACAGAACGCAGGGGAGCGCAGCTACAACTGCTCGTGAGTAAGAGCCCTTAGGCTACAATCAGACCAGGCTGAGAAACCTGAGTGATCACCTTCGCTCTAAATTGTTTCTAAACCTGCAGGCTTGGCTTCGGCCCGAATACAGACACCCACTCATTTTACTTATACAGTATGTACAAATATACACAGGTGTGGTACCTGTTATGTAGAATGTTCAGGACCTGGAGTTTTCTGGATATCTATAAATTTGGTTCTACATACCTTAAGCCTACTAAAAAAGCATGTAAACATTTAATAAACGCAATAGGATTGTTTTGCCTCCAATAAGGATTAATAATATCTTAGTTGTATCTTACTGTTTTATAATTACAGTGAAAAAGGAAATCATTTTTAAAAAATGAATTGTTTGATTATGCAGTAGGAGTACCAGCACTCACATCACAAACTGTGTAAATAATGTCTGGGTGCAAAGACAAAAATAAACAATGACAATGAGTCTCGCACTCACAATAAACAGTTTTATTTTTTCACAAAGGAAACACTGAAGTTTCGGTCAGCAATCAGGTCAAAATAATAAACCTATTTATTGTTTCTCGCAGGGACTTACGACAAAAAATTTCATTAATTGAAATTTCATTTATTGTTCACACTAACGTTTCAGCTGTTACCCCAGCCTTTCTCAAAGTTACAAAACATATAAATATATATGTATAAAAAAAACAATAAACAGGTTAATTATTATTATTTTAGAAGTGGTAAATGGGTGCCAATTATATACTCAACATTAATTCTCTCATTTCAACTGACTGAGTTGGCATAATAAATAGAATAGATATTGGTTGTTCACTTTGCAAAATTGTATTCTTTTTTTCCTGGAGTACCTAGCAAAAATTGTGAAGATCTATCCTGAAAATATTTGAATGCCAAATTGAACAGTTCAGCAATGGTTCAAGAAAATTTCAGCAAATCCATGCTCATATTTTCAATAATGAGTTTATAAACCTTTATTTAAATAAAAGAAACATTTTTGAAGGGGTTTTTCACCCCTTGAGTTCACTTTTAGTATGATGTAGAGAGTGATATTCTGAGACAATTTGCTATTGGTTTTTATTTTCTATTATTTCTATTTTATTTTCTATTGTTGTTTGTGTTATTTAGCTTTTTATTTAGCATCTCTCCAGTTTGCAATTTCAATTATCTGATTACTAGGGATGAAATTAACCAAGCAACCATGCACTGATTGGAACAAGAGCCTGAAATATGAATAGGAGAGACCTGAGTACAAAGACGAGTAATAAAAAGTAGCAATAACCATAAATCTGTAGATTTACAGAGCATTTGCTACTTTTGATTCTTCTTTTTTTGCAATAATCTGGTTATATATATGGTTGTAATTTCAGCAAACTGGTTGCTAGGGACCAAATTACCCTAGCAACCATGCACTGATTTGAACAGGAGCTTGGATTATGAATAGGAGAGGCCTGTATAGAAAGATGAGGAAGAAAAACTAGCAATAACCATAAATCTGTAGACTTGCAGAGCATTTGCTTCTTTTAAAGGAAAACTATACCCCCAAAATAAATACTTAAGCTACAGGTAGTTTATATCAAATTGAATGACATATTAAAGAATCTTACCAAACTGGAATATATATTTACATAAATATTGCCCTTTTACATCTCTTGCCTTGAACCACCATTTCGTGACTTTATCTGTGCTGCCTCAGAGATCACCTGACCAGAAATACTACAACACTAACTGTAACAGGAAGAAGTGAGGAAGCAAAAGACACAACTCTGTCTGTTAATTGGCTCATGTGACCTTACATGAGGTTTGTATGTGTGCACAGTGAATCTTACGATCTCAGGGGGCGGCCCTTATTTTTTAAAATGGCAATTTTCTATTTATGATTACCCAATGGCACATACTACTAAAAAAGTATATTATTATGATAATGGTTCATTTACATGAAGCAGGGTTTTACACATGAGCTGTTTTACTCAGTATCTTTTAATAGAGACCTACATTGTTTGGGGGGTATAGTTTTCCTTTAAATAGGGTTTATGACCCCCATTTGAAATCTGGAAAGAGGCAAATAATTAAAAAACTAAAAAAAAATAAAAAAATAATGAAGGTCATTTGAAAAGTTGCTTAAAATTTGAGAAATTCTGTCTGGGAAACGAACAGCTGGGTTGCAGATTGTTACAGACCAAATACACATTTACTCCTTTGTCTATCGGCAAAACCTTAGCCCCTGAAACTTACTCCAGTCCTTGGTAAAAAAATATTTTGCCCTTTGCAACAAAATCATTGGTTTGTATTGCGTTACTTCTGGATTCCATAAACAGATGACAAATGTGCAATAAAGCAGCTGATTAATAACCACTTCATAGTTGTCATGCAGCAAAGTCTGGAACCTTCTTAAAGATTAATTTGTATTTAATTAAATTCCATTATCAGCTTGAGCTAAATGTCAGGAAAGTAAATCTTCCTCGATGGTTGCATACTGTGGGGCGCATTTCCCCAAAGAAAAACATATTTCATATAGAGATGGTTGTTTATAAGTGACCAGCCATTAGGAAAGGCTGCCAGCTTCGTTCTATCATTCATCTTTACTGACAAACCCTCGCTAATAGTTGATATTCATTAATTCATGTACAGCCACTGTTTTGGCAGTTTTATTTGTTATACAAAGTGGTATAAAAGTTGAGTTTCAAATATTAATGAATCTGCTGATATTTGGAAGTTTTCAGTCATGTTATTTAGGGCACCAAATAATTCAATTCTGCCAGAAATGTCTCTTGTCTTAATGAAGGATTGCTCTAAAATTCGGTTCCTATCTAGGCAAATAAAGGGACTTAATGAGCCAAAGTGCTTCCCTGAGTTAAGTCTGCAGCAGGGCTAAGCATGTGATTGGATCTCAGGCTCCTAGGCACAGAAAAGCTTAATTGTGCATCAGACTATTTTTATTGCATTATATTTGCCAGAGGAATTTTTATTGTTTTGCTTCTAATGTCTTTTTGGAGGGGTGTAAGGGTCTAATGGCTTGGAGGGATTAACTTGAAAAATATTACCTTAATGTTACTTTAATAAGTAATCCAAGATATCCATTGCTCTTCAAAAACATTTTTTTTTATTGTAAAATTCAATAAAAAGAATTTGAAAAGAATTCAGCTGGCGAGTGCACGTAGGAGTTGTCCTAACTAACTGTAAGGGATATGACTATGGAGATTTTCATTCATCCAGGTCATGGTATATCTAGTATAATTAATTCTAAAACAATTTACTCAACAAATCCGGTTGTTTCAGAATAACTTATATAAGATAAAGTGTAAGGGATTTTTTTTTAAATTCAGGTTGTTCTAATTGGAAGATTCATTGATAATGATAAGTAGAATGTAAATAAGCTGTGTTTGAGTTTTTTTTCTCCTGTTTTTTAGTCGCAGAGTTTCGAGAATCAAGTTGTTAATAAATACAGTATGTGCACATAAGAGTTTGTGAAGTTTTTAAGTTTTTCCCAAATTTAAAAACTAAACTTGAAAATTGACAGATTTGAATAGGCTTCTTAGGGGCAGATTTATTAAGGGTCGATGTGAAAATTTAATTTTCGAGGTATTTTTTGTGTACTTCAACTAGGAAATATTCCAAATTCGATTTGAATTTGAAAAAAAATCGAAAATTCAAATATCAAAATTTATCATGTACTGTCTCTTTGCAAATTCGCCATCTAAAACCTGCCAAATTGCTGTTTTAGCCTATGGGGGACCTCCTAGAACCTATTTGGAGTAAATTATTTTTTTTATTCGAAATTCGGCCCTTGATAAATCTGCCCCTTAGTGTTCATTTACAAAGCACTTGTGTCTGGGGAGTTCAGTACAGCCTGTGTTTTGTATGTTACACTGGATACGTGCAGTGATGTTCACTTCATGTATTTAAATTGTAAGCTCTACGGGGCAGGGACCTGCTTCCCACTATGTCTCTTATCACATAGCACTTAAGCTCTTTGTCCTGATATGATTCTTTATATATTTAAAATGTGATTTGTCTTCCCTTTGTAAGTGAACCTTTCTCAGTCCTCCTTGTACTCTTGTATGTCTTACTTGAAAGTAGTGATGGGGAATTTATTCACCAGGCGCAAATTCCCGAAAAAGAATTCCCAAAAAGAATGGACACCGGCGTGTGTGTTTTTTTTATGCCGGCGCATTTTTGCTAGCGAATGTGCGCGGGTGAAAAAAAAACGGATGCCAGCGTCAAAAACGAGATGCCTGCGCCGTTTCACAAATTTATCGATGTTTCGAGAATATATTTGCCGTTTTGCGAATTATTCGGCGAAACGCCACAGATTCGCCCATCACTAGTCATTATTCAGCATAACCCTCCCCCATAAAAATGACACCATCAAGTAAATCATAAAAAGCACAATGAAAACTAAAATGTAATAACAGCCTAACAAGCATTCTTACATTGCCAAATCTTTTCAATTCCTGACGTTTATTTTGTTTATAACTTTCATTACTTTGCCTCAATAGTCTTTTTACGCCACCAGCTCAGACCTGGGAAAGTCTTGCTCTTTCCTATGGGAGGGTGAAGAAGAGTGAGAAAAGTTAAGAATATTTTAAAATGCGTTGATAATCTGCTACAAGTTATTATAACGCTGTTGAAGTGATTATATTTTAGTGTCATTTTACTACTTCTACAGCGTGTCTATTACAACAATAAAAACGTTCCCCCAGTTGAAAACATTCAAAGCTTTATAAAAAGGCAATTCCAACATTGCAAAAGGAAACATTTACTACTACAGTTATGGGATATCTTCCCTGGAAACCTGTTATCCAGAAAGCTCCAAATTACAAGGAGGCCATCTCCCACAGACTCCCTTTTAATAAAATAATTCAAATTTTTAAAAATGATTTTTAATTATGAAACATGATGATACTGTACAAGATGAAGCTGCATGACTCCATGTTGGAGGCACAACAATCCTATTGGGTATATTTAATGATTAAATTAATGTTAGCCTTAAAGTCCAGATTACAGATTTATCCCTTATCTGGAATACCTCCAGTCCCATCCTGGATAATAGATTATATACCTGTACATTTTATAAATAACCTTCCTTATATAGTTAAAAATCAGAACGTAAATTAAGGGTGATGCAGACCACGGGGAAAACCCTGGAGCTACTGGCAGCTTCATGGTGGCAGTAGCTCCAGGGTTCCCTACACTATTAGGAACAGAAGGTGGGGTGAACACACCAGCGCTAGACTGAAGTGCAAGGTATTTTTTTTAGAAACACATCAGTTAATAGTGCTGCTCCAGCAGAATTCTGCAATGAAATACATTTTCCAAAAGAACAGATTTTTTTAGATTTAATTTTTAAATCTGATATGGATCTAGATCATATTGTCCATTTCCCAGGTGCCCCCAGTCATGTTACTTGAGCTCTGATAAACTTCAGTCACTCTTTACAGCTACACTGTTAGTCACCCCCTCCCTTTTCTACTAGCAGATCAGTGGGAAGTAGTGATGTGCAGGTCGGCCCGATACTCGCAGGACCATGCAGGTCAGTCGGGTTCGAGCCGACATTGCACCCCATTTGGGGGAGCGGGTCTATAAAAGGAACCCGGAAGTCGGGCTCGGGCAGGCGCGGGTGGGGGGAGGTCGGATATCGGGTGTACATCACTTGTGGGAAGGTAACCAGATAACAGCTCATTAGTAGATAGATGATTAGCACCCAATAGTACAAATCCAGGTCCCACTGTGACTTCTTCAGTTACATTGAGTAGGAGAAACAATAGCCTGTCAGAAAGCAGTTTCATCCTAAAGTGCTGGCTCTTTCTGAAAACATATGACCAGGCGAAATGACCTCAGATGGCTCCTACACACCTGCAGTATATTGCAACTAAATATATATATATATGTATGTACTTGTTGGGTTAAGAATAAAAATTAATATGGAAGAGTGATTTATTTATTTTTTATTTACAAATAAAAAATATAATGACAAACTTCCTTTAATGCCATGAATTTGTGAAACGCCTGTGCTCATTTTTGTACAATAAGACCTCTAGTTGTAGTCAGGTGCACACTGTCTCCCACTCCTATGGTTCCTGTTATATAAAATTGTGTCATCAATTGTGTTAAAATGTCTGTAATTCAGAAATAATTCTGATGATCATCTAAACTTGTTTACTACCTCACATCATTTTATCATGGATCTTATTCCATCAAAACACTTGCATACAAATCCTGCATCTTTGCCCCAAACCAACAACATTTAACAAAATTTACACATAAACAACTGTCATTTTGTGTTCTTGCTGAGAAGTCTGCAACTGGGCATATTTATGCAATATCCTCAAAGGAACAGGAAAGAATTCTATTAACAAAACTGAATATTACAGTATTGAATCCTCTACTGAGTGACACTTCTGAGTTCATGTGAGGATATCTTTAAAGAATTATACTGGAATCCAAGGAGATATAAAATACCATGTCAACTTGCCTTGAAATGTGTTGTATGGTTTTATTATTTATTAACTGGATTGTCTTATTTATTATATATCATGTCCCAGCATTATTATTTCTGTAACCAGGAATGGTTAGAGATGACAATTAGTGATGAGTGAATCTGCTCCGTTTTGCTTCTCTGCAACAATTCGTGAAACGGTGAAAAATTCTTAAAATGCATTAAATATGCATATGGGTGTCTTTTTTTGTCTTTGTGACTTCAGAACTTTTTTTGTAGCAAACTATGTTAAAGTCTATGGCCAGCTTTTTTGTCGTAGCTCCAATTGCATTAAAGTCAATGGGCATTTTTTTCCACTCCAATATGCAATGAAGCGAATGGGCGTTTTTTTCTCAGTGAATTTTAGTTGCAGTTTCGCTAAAAATATCCTCAGATTTTTGGCAAAAGAATTTGCTCATCACTAATGTAAGTGTTTTAACAGCCTAAGTTGGTGGGATGAAAGGCCCCTCTGTTTAATGAATTCTTCTACATTAGTATGACCGAGAGCACAGGCAGAACTAGGGGGTGGTGATGACTGATCGCTGAAGGCACAAAGCCACCTCTTCTGCTCTTGCCCCTGCTATCCACACATTTTGGAATCACCATTTTCCAGGACGGATGATCATGTCAGGACTGAGTAGTTGACAATCAGTGGTGGAACTCCCGGGGGAGCAGGAGGTGCAATTGAACCAGGGCCTGCACCCCTGCGGTCCCGCTGGTGATTCCTGAGAAAATTGCTTCCGGAGGGGGGGTGGGGACTATATGCAACTATATGCTGAATAGTTACATTACTGTTGACAATCTATTCCCTAAACCTTTGGAGAAGCAGTATAGACATGGCATAGCACCCGGAGCCTCAGAAAATGGGGGTTTGATAGTTGTTTTATGTATTACATTTGAAGCAAATGTCTACAAATGTTACAGAGATGCATGGGAGCATATTACTTAAAGGTGTGGTGTACCTTTAAGTTAACTTTTAGTATGTTATAGAATGGCCAATTCTTTTCAATTGGTCTTCATAATTAACTTTTTTTTAAATAGTTTTTGAATTATTTGCCTTCTTCTTCTGGCTCTATCCAGCTTTCAAATGGGGGTCACTGTCCCTATCTAAAAAACGAATTCTCTGTAAGGCTACAAATGTATTGTTAGTGCTACTTTCTATTACTCACCTTTCTATTTAGGCCCCCTCCTATTCATACTCCAATCTGGTATTCAATTCAATGCATAGTTGCTAGGGTCATTTGGTCATGGCTAAATAACTCCACAAGTACCACAAATAAAAAATGAAAACCAACTGCAAATTGTCTCAGAATATCACTCTCTACATCAGGGATCCCCAACCAGTAGCTTGTGAGCTGTATATCATACTAAAAGTTAATTGAAAGTTGAACATCCCTTTTAACCAGCCAGCAATAATGGCCCAACTGCAGTAGCAGCCCATCAGACACCTACAGACTTAGAACCCAAAGTGTTTCACCACTGAAAAGCAAAGGGAATCTGGAATATACTGTTTAATCAACTGCAAGTAAATCCCTCAGAGAAGAGAAACATATGTAAAGTTATAGAAGAGATTGCTTCCCAATTCTGATGCAAATTAAGGGGGTTATTTACTAAACCTCAAATCTGGTCAGGCTTTTTGGGACAAGAAAACTTTTTGAGATTTATTATACCCTGATGCAAAAAGTCAGAATCCAAAAATCAGCCATCTCAGACCTGTTGAGGTTATGTACAGTATAAAGTTCAGACTAATGTGTTATATCTACCACACTCCCGCAGTTCACTCCTACTGCAATGGTGGAGCTGGCCCTCTGTTGACCCGGTAAGGTCCCTTAGCAACAGGAATTTTTGGTCGCAGATCCACACACACACAATTGTCTGCAGTCAGGGAAGTGTCCCCTCTTTTTATTGTTATATCTCTAACAGTATCAACGTTTCCACCCTCCCATCATCAGGATACAATTTCAATGCAACAATCACCTTTATGGACATAACCCCTCTTCACCCACAATCCAATATTCACAGTGGAAAAAAATTGACATTGCCATTGGCAATTCCAATTCCAAAAAGTCCTGCAAAAAAAGTGCAAGTCCCATTTTAGTAAAAAAGTTGTTCGATAATATGCAATGCAAATAGCAGAAAATTGCATCAGGCATATGATAAACAAATTGATTACATATAATTGAAAATAGTTACTCACTACCGGTGGGGATGTTACTACTACCAAACTCGTTTGTTATCCCCCTGACATCTTGGAGGTGGTACAGAGGGATGCAGGTAATGATGTGAAAAAAGTCTTTATTAAGGCGTGAGGCTTTTTGGATTTGGCTATTGAAAACGCTTTTTTGATGGGCCTAAATGAGAATTTTAGCCTAACATGTTTTCTTTAGATGGCGATGTATGTAATGTTGTATGTTGATTTTCATTCCCTTCCCCCCTTTTTTTCTTCACAGATGAGAAATGTCGGGGGGATTACAAATAAGTTTGGTAGTAGTAACAACCACACTGATAGTGAGTAACTCTTTTTATTCACTGTATATTTAATTATATTTAATCAATTTGTTTATCATATGCCTGATGCAATGTTCTATTATTTATTAACAAATGTCTTCAACTGAAGAAGCTGCTCTGATGAGTAGTGAAACCTCTTCCTTGATTACTCAGCAAGTCCAGTTGTTTTTAGATTGACCTATACTAGATATACCATGACCTGGATGAATGAAAATCTTCATAGTCATGTTGGTGATATAACAATAAAAAGAGGGGACAAAAATTGCTGAGGTCATGTATAAATCAGTGGGATATGTCCCTATCCCACTGGGAAGATATCATGGTCTGCACTGGGTTTAGCACGATAATGTGATAAATTTAGGGTTTTCAGGCAAAAACACAGAAAAATCGTGTGATTCGGGTTTTTGCTTGATTTTATAATATTTTTTCACGATCCGATTTATTAGGGTTATTTACTAGTGTATAAGGCAAAATTGGGGATCACTTTCATTTTAATTATGAGATAGATTCGGATTTTAGTAAATAACCCCCTAAGTGTTTCTCAGAGTTCCAACATTTCAGATTTTCTTTCTATAACTCAAGCCCACTTTCATCTTTAGACATAGGAATAGCTTACTGGTACAGTATATTATAGGCTTGATGGCTGAAAACATCAACTGAACTATGTACAGGTTTAGAGAAAAATAATAATAAGCAGTAGTACTCCTTTTTAAGGACACCACCAACCATCCCTATACATACAGTGCTCCCTGTCCCCTATGTACCCCTGTTTCTGACTTGACAGAGACATAATTTATAAAATAACAGCAATGCAAATAAACAGAAACCCAGAATGAGGACTGATGAGCAAAGGACAAGCATCATGCTCCACAAATCGCAGACTACACATCTCCCAAAACTAGGAAAAATGCACTTTAGACCAAATAATAAGAGGTCTGTCAATCAATTCTTACTATGAAACAATTGAAGCAAGGGATACTAATAAAGATAATGAAATGAAAGAGAAATTTGTGACCTGGAACATATTGGAGGAAAATCTAATTAAAACCTGAAATCCTTAGGACACTAACAAGCAAGCCAGTGACAATTTGATTAATGCTTTATATTCCTCTTTATTGGATTCTTTTAGATTATACAGTGTTATCTTGGCTTAACATATACAACCCACTCTACAGCTCCACTGTTGAGGACATTCTTCTTGGTGGTCTGAAGTATCTTCAGAATTTGTACCAGGATGGCTTTAAGGTAGGGCTGAAAGAGCATTAGCCCTGGACATCAGAATGTCCACTTGGGCATTGGTAAAGGTACAAAGAACATATTTTATTATATCACATTTGTGAGATATTTCCCATTATTGGGGTTGTCCAATTGGCAGTAAGAACGCCAATGATTCAAAAGGATGATTAGTGAGATGTTCACATGAATTTATACTGTTTTCACACCATGGCAGATGGCCACCCCAGTCCTGCAGTGCCATGGGGACCAGCCTGGGGCTTGTGTTAAGTAGGATAACTGATAACTAGGATAAGTAGGTATAACCTGCATGGAATCTTGTGTATTATGTGCAAGTCGTGGCACATAGCATCTAAGTAGCACATCTATGTGAATAGCATCAATAATGGCATTAGCATCTGATTTGATGCAAGTCAGTTGCATCCATGGACACAACTTTCAGAAGAACTAGTCTTATTCCAGGGTTCCCTAACATTCATGTGCACAATGCATTGGCACTTGAGACAAGATCATTGGCACTTGAAACAAACCAAGAACAAACCCAAAGGTTCCGGCCTTGGCTCTTCCACCTATAACCGTCGCTTCTTGCTTTGGGAGAAGCCCTCTGCTACTCGGATGCAGACAGGTCTTATAGTGAGAGGACCAGGGGGAGAGTTCTGGGTAGACACAGTAACCAAACGTTAGCAGGAGGAACGAGGGACAAGGAGCGTGGTCGTGGGACAAGCGGGGTCAATACCTAACGGCAGAGCAGTAGCAAATAAAGAGACAAGAGAGTTGTCGAGGTCACAGGCTGGGTCAAACACAATAGTGAATTTCAAAATCGAGATCCAAGAGAGTAGTTAATAAACAGGCAACAGGTCAGGACAGGTGGCAAACTAGGAATGGTCAGGGACAGGCAAAACTAACAAGAAATAACACCCAATTTATTGGGTCACGAGCCGGCAATGAAATAAAAGGATGTGCACGTCCACAGAAGGAAGCAGCGGCTGCAGGGGCCCCCCACCGCACCGCTGGAACACATTGATGCAAAAATGGTGAAGTGCATCATAGTGGTAAAAGTCACTACTTTGGCTTCTTTTTGCCTTTACAACCCCTTTAAGATGGAACCTCTTTTCTTCTAATCTGAATGCCATCATGTCTTTTGGTAGAATCTATCAGTGCTCTACAAGCATCAGAGATTTAATTGTTTAACCAATCCCAACTTGGCCAACCTTTCCTTATAACTGAGACTTTCCATTATCTTTATCAGCTTAGTCACTCTCCTTTGGGCTTTCTCTTTTTCACTAATATCATTTTTAAGCACTGGAGACCAACAACACTGAATATTGTAGGGGAGAAAACCCCTCTCTAACTGAGAGTCTATGTCCCTTGTAATACAGGATAATACCCTGCTGTCCCTTCCTGCTGCTGCCATTGCTTGGCATTAGCTCCAGAAGACAAACAAAAAGCAAAAGGTTGGAAATGTGTAAAAAGCAACAGATGGCTCCTGTGGAACATGTATTGAGTATTTTGTATCATACATAGAAGAAAATTCCAACATTTCCCTTGTAAATATTATTGCCCATGTTTGTATCTCTGTCTGTACACTTGTGTGGGTGCTGGGTCTGATTAGTGATGGGCGAATTTATTCGCCAGGCGCGAATTCGCGGCGAATTTGCGCGTTTCGCCGCCAGCGAATAAATTCGCGAAACGCCCGCGAAAATTCGCGGCAAAAATTCGCCGGCGTCAAAAAAATTTTTCCGAAAAAACAGACGCCAAAGCAAAAAAATTTTCCGCGAAGCGAAACGGCGCAAATTCGCCCATCACTAGGTCTGATATTCTCAACTCACATCCACATTAACATTTGTGTGTCACTGGATGGTACCAACATAAATCATCCTATGGCTGTTGTGCAGTAAAGGAGCCATGCTCAATCTCAGCTTGTGGTCACTGTCTTTCCTAAGAAAGCCCAATTTTCCTCCACTACTCATTAAAAACTGGAATGGAAGCTTTATGCTGATATAAATGCTTTCTGAATTGCCAGTAGTCTAGTTATGCAAATGTTAATAATTGTTAACAGTACAAGTTTGAGATGAGTCAGTTCCAGCTTCTTCTACATTAATCATTGGCCTGAAGATTTTTTCTGTTATTTACCTCAGGAGTAAAGAAAATTGAAAGAATATATTGAGATTTCATTTCATAAGATTATGTTATTTTAATTATTTTCCCAGAATCTGTGTTGAATGGTATGGTAATTGAAATAGCTTAAGGGTTATTAATATAACGCTTACAATATTTATTTGAGAGAGGTCATTTACGGACACAAGTGCAATGTGCAAAGTGCAGTTTTGCACACAATCGGCCATGCTGTTTTTACCAGCTTTTTCTCTAGTGATTCCAGTGTAGTTGTAGCTGTGCTCCAAGTTGCATCTGATGCATCTGAGCTTGCAATTTGCTGGAACTCTGGGATATTATTGAAGATTTCACTTGATGGCATGGGAGCTTTGGTTGAATCAACATAAATGTTTGGCCTGAAATGCTGCAGAATGGGTACAATGAACCGGAGATGAACTCATTTTCTGCCTACTGTAGGTCTTCATCCTTGCATCTATGTGTACACCCTCATAATGTCTACTTGTACTCCTTCCTTCTCTATTTCATGACATTTGCAGTTTCTCCATCCGGATTTTAAATTTCTCCATAGATTTTTCATCTTTTACCTTTTGCCTGTCTGAGTCTGCCCTAATTCTCTTGCCCTGTCTCCAACTGAATGTCACTGCCAAACTCTGCCTAGTTGTGGCCTCCATTTTCTTTCCCTTGTCTTTAATAGTTGACATTCTTTCTTGATAACACATAAGGCCATGGAAACTTATCCCAATATCTAGCAGTACCTGAGGTTAAACATGAATTTTATATGTAATAAAACACATTTTTTGAGGCAAACTGTATCTGCTACAATGTTGAGTAAGGCAACTGCCAGGGTAAACAAGGAGCAGAGATTTGTAAAAAGACAAAATACTAGGGGGCATAGACTACAGCAGAAAAAGAGGCAGAGATGGAAGAAATAGAGGCAAGATCAAAAGTTAAAGGATGATGGGAGAGCAGAAGAGGAAAACAGATGCAGAGAGTTATGAAGAGAAGAAAATAATAGAAATAAATATAATGAAATGGAAAGGGGAAGAAGAAGAAGAAGAGAAAGCAGAACAGTAATGGGATTTAGAAAGGGAGGAGGGATTTGCTTAGGCAGCAAATAGAAGAAGAGGTGAAGAGTGAAAATTAAGAGAATTTGGAAGAGTTATGTCCCGAAATAGTATGACGGTCACCCACTGATATAGTCAGATAAGCAATACATGCAGAGATATTATTGTTAGCTGAAAGAAATATTCTAAACTGTCCGAGCTGCTAAACAACTGATCTCCATGGTATAAAAAAAAAAATCTCGCCCCGGAAAGTCATACAAAACTATATTTGCATCTATAGCCAGCTTAAGTTGTGGGAGTTGTCGAATAAAATATTTATGTTCAATGTTAAACATCTTCAGAGAATGCTTAAATTATCAAAAGATAATTTGCGGCAATTTTGCGCGATTCGCCGCTGGCGAATAGATACGCGAAACGGCAGTGAAAATTCGCTGCCGAAAATTCACCAGTGTAAAAAAAAATGACGCCGACGCCTTTTCGCGCATTTTTCGCGATTTCGCGAATTTCGCCTATCTGCCAGTTGATCCAGAGGAAGGCAAAAAATTCCTTCCTGACTCCTTCCTGACTCCAAAATGGCAATCTGACCAGTCCCTGGATCAACTTGTACTATGAGCTATTTCCCATAACCCTGTATTCCTTCACTTGCTAAAAAGCCATCCAACCCTTTCTTAAAGCTATCTAATGTATCAGCCTGTACAACTTATTCAGGGAGATAATTCCACATATTCACAGCTCTCACTGTAAAAAAAAACCCCTTCCGAATATTTAGGCAGAACCTCTTTTCTTCGAATTTTTCATTCTCACAAACCAGCTACATCCACTGAGCATTTCTAAGAGCTTCTAGCTACTACTAGTTCTGCTCATTGTTTATCCATGTCCCTATTCATGTCACTTCATCACTTTGCCCTCAAGAGAACCTTGAACTCTCCAAATGTTTTTCTCATACTTGGCCTAGTCCAATAAGCTTTTTCTTCTAGTCATATTGTCATTTAGTACATATCGCTGCTTTTTTTACAATGCATGTAATTCAATCTTTCCTCCCCATTTCCCGGCACCTTTCCGTTGTTTACAGACCTCCCTTTGCTTCATACAGGTATAGGATACCTTAAGTCTAGTAGAAAGTCATGTAAACTCGGGACCTGTGTGTTCTGGATAACGGATCTTTACTTTATATGAATTTTCATGCCTTAAGTCTGGTAGAAAATCATTTAAACATTAAATAAACACAATAGTCTGGTTTTGCTGCCAATAAGGATTAATTATTTCTTATCTTGGATGAATTTCAAGGTAATGTTTTATTATTACAAAGAAAAAAGGAAATCATTTTTAAAAATTTGGATTATTTGGATATATATCTGTGGGATATGACATTCCCATAATTCGGAACTTCCTGGATAACGGGTTTCCAGAAAATGTGCTATGTAACAATCTAAGCCTACCTCTACCTTCTGCAGTGACAACCCAATACTGTTTTGCATAAGGTCTAGGGATGAAAACATAATTATGCCTCTTTATAGGTCCCTGGTGAGGCCTCATCTGGAGTATGCAGTGCAGTTTTGGACTCCAGTTCTCCAGGATATAAATGAGCTGGAGAAGTGCAACTAAATTGGTTAGAGGGATGGAAGACTTAAATTATGAGGATAGACTGTCAAGGTTGGGGTTGTTTTCTCTGGAACAAAGAAAAAAGCTGCTTGTGTTGGGGACATGATTACACTTTACATGTGTGGGTCGGGTTTTACCTGAACCGCACTCGACCCGAACCCGCCCTCCCTCCACCCGCGCCCGACTTCCAGATTCCTTTTGTAGACCTGTGCCACCCCGCTGACGTCACAGAGGGAATGGGGCGAGCAGGAACGCGGCTATAAAACCTGAAGTCACAAATGGGGGTGCGAGGTCGGCCCTGCAGGTATCGGCATGAACGCACATCACTACTTTACAAGTACATTAGAGGACATTATAGACAAATAGCAGGGGACCTTTTTACCCATAAAGTGGATCGCCGTACCAGAGGCCACCCCTTTAGACTAAAGGAAAAGAACTTTCATTTGAAGCAACGTAGGGGGTTCTTCACAGTCAGGACAGTGAGGTTGTAGAATGCACTGCCGGGTGATGTTGTGATGCTGATTCTGTTAATGTCTTTAAAGGAGAAATCAACCAGTAATAAAAAAACCCTCCCCTTACCCTGGGTAGACCCCCCTCCCTCCTCCCCCAGCCTACCTGCCCCCCCAGGCAAATGCCCCTAATTTTTTACTCACCCCTTCGTGCATATTCTGGCCTCGGAGTTCACGGCAGCCATCTTCTTCTTCTCCAGTAATCTTTGTGCATGCGCCGAAAGTCACGAGAATTTCCTAAACTTCTAAAAAAGACCGAAGAAAGATTATGGCTGCCGTGAACTCAGAGGCCAAAATCTGCACGGAGGGGTGAGTAAAAAATTAGGTGCACTTGCCCGGGGGAAAGGTAGGCTGGGGGGAAGGGGTCTACACAGGGTAGGGGGGAGGGTTTTTTTTTAAATTACTGGTTGAATTCTTTTTTAAGAGCGGCTTGAATGATTTCTTGGACAGACATAATATCAAAGGCTATTGTGATACTAAGCTATATAGTTAGTATAGATATGGAAATACGTATATAATTTATGTGAAAGTAGGGAGGGGTGTGTGAATGTATGCTGGGTTTTCATTTGGTGGGATTGAACTTGATGGACTTTGTCTTCTTTCAACTCAATTTAACTATGTAACTATGTAAACCACCAATAACACATGTCCAACTGTAATTCTATTCTTTCTAGACATCTCTAGATGTCCCATTTATCTAATTTGTGTATTTGTGTGTTTAATACAGAAGCATCTCACCTAAGTGTATGCCATCTGTCTCCCCTTAGAAGAAACGGGCTCAGGATTTGATTGCATGCTCTGCCATCAATATGCTATTAAGCAATAAAGATCCTGTAACTTTATGTTTGGGGTGTAGGATATCAGTTTTAATTAACACTACAGAAGAACAATGAAATGCACAACAGAAGACAAAGCATTGTTAGGAATCCAGTTATAAATAAACTGATTCATTTACAGAGAACATTTGCAGACTTAAATAATAATTATTCACTTTCCCAGTACAGCACAGTAATAATTAGAAGACATCATGAGAGTATCCAATACTGTTTACAGGCTCAGCATGCTTTAAAAAAAAAATTACAGTCTTCCATTTTAATTCTTTGTAGACAAGTCTTAATGGGAAACTAAACTCAAAAAATGTATTTCATATTATATAAACTGAACTTACTGGGCCACCCTAAATGTTAAGCATCTCTATAACAGTAACGATCCAGGCCTCAAAGTTGCCTACAGACGTTCCCTATCTTGGATTTTATTAGTAGTGTCAGTGACACTGCACATGGGCAGCTGAGAAGCAAAGCTTAGGGCTCATCACAAAGCATCAAGCAGAAAATGCGTTTTAACTAGATTCTGATAAATTACAAAATGCACTGGCTTCTGAGCTGCCATGTAACTGTAATGGAATCTGGCACAGATAACCAAGATGGTGGCTCCCTGGGTCTTCACGGACGCAGACGGATGATGTCAGCTTCTTCCCACACCCTGGTTGGTCGCCGGCGACGGAATGGACGTCGGCGTCAAAAATGGGCGCCGGCGTCCGTCGCACACGTCAGCGCGTCAGTCGCCGACGTCAGCGCGTCCGCGCGTACGTCATGACGCCGATGCGTCCGAAATTGGCGCCAAACTTGGGCCTTTATAAGGGAACTCCGGACTGTAACCTGTGCCCAATTATAGGTTTAGTTTTCTACTCCTGGGTGTGATTCATTGCGAACTTCTTGTCTATTGTGTACCGACCCTTGCCTGGAATTCTCGACTTCGAACCTCTTCTGCCTGGACTGATCTTGTTGCCTGTTTTTTGACCATTCTTCTGTCTCATCCTCTACTGTACTGCGAACTTGGACATTGTTATTTTCCTCCCTTGGTCCTCACTACTCCTGAGGCCTTTGGCCTTACATTATAATTGGGCCATGGACCCGTTGGAGGAGAATCCTGCGCCGCCTGATGTCGGTGGGGCGCTTCGTGGTCTGGCATCCCGTATGCAGTCCTATGAGGTACAGCAGTCTCACTTTGGTCAGGCTTTGGAGACCATTCTTGCCAAGTTATCGGCGTTAACACCTGCCGATCCTACTCCAGCCCCTGCACCTGTGGTTCCGCTTCACACCACCGAACCCCGCATTCCGGCTCCCCCACTCTACAGTGGTGATCCTACAGCCTGCCGTGGGTTTGTTAACCAGTGCGAGGTCCACTTTGCACTCGCACCCAGCCAATTCCTGTCGGAACGTGCTAAGGTGGGCTTCATCTTCTCCCGTTTGCAAGGGAAGGCACTAGAGTGGGCATCGCCTCTATGGGAAAAGGAGGATCCCATTATTGATAATGCCCGAGCTTTCATCCAGGAACTTCGAGTGGTCTTTGATGCTCCGGGTCGTGCCACTGCTGCCTCCGCACGCCTGTTCCACCTTCAACAGGGAACTCGCTCAGTCTCGGAGTATGCCATTGAGTTCCGCACCCTGGTTGCAGAGACTTCGTGGAACAACGACGGGTATCACGCTGCCTTTTACAACGGCCTGGCGATACGTATAAAGTCTGATCTGGTGTCCAGGGAAATTCCATCCCGTTGGGAAGATCTAGTCGCCCTGGCCATAAAGGTGGATACTCGGCAGAGGGAGTTTCAAGCTGAACTCGACAGAGAGCGCTCCCCAACCAAAAGATTCCACAGGTTCCAACCTACTCTGGCTCCTCGTTTCCAAAGACCCCTCCTTCCCAACCCGGCTCCCATCCAGTCTTCTCCAAATCCTGCGGTTCCTGCTTCCTCTTCCCTGCCTTCGGAAGAACCAATGCAGATTGGACGGGCTCGTCTGACCGAACAGGAAAAGCTTCAGAGAAGGGCTGCTGGACTTTGCCTCTACTGTGGTGGAAAATCCCACTTCGCCTATGAGTGTCCAGTGAAGCCGGGAAACGCCAACACCTAGGTAAGACTGGGGAGACTTACCTGGGTGGAATTGGTCCCTCTCCCCATTCTTCTGCTCAACGCTTCCTCCTTCCTGTGCAGATTCGTTTTGGAACCCAGTCGATCTCTTCTAAGGCTTTTCTTGACTCCGGTGCAGCTGGGAATTTCATCGATAAGGTCTTCGCAGAAAGCCATTCCATTCCTCTGCGATCTCTGGCTGTTCCTCTTCGAGCATTGGCGATTGACGATCGTCCTCTATCCTCCGCTACAATTTCCCACTCCACCGATGAACTTTCCGTTATTGTAGGGTCCATGCACCTGGAAAGATTGTCCTTCCTCCTTATCGATTGTCCTTCTACTCCCATTGTACTTGGTCTGCCCTGGTTGAATATTCACAACCCTGTCATCGATTGGGCTTCCTCTCAGATCTCCCGCTGGAGTTCTTTTTGCCAACAGAACTGTTTACCTACCAAGTCTATTATTAAAGTTTCATCCGTTTCTTCTAATTCTTCTTTGCCTCCTGTTTATCAAGCCTTCATCGATGTCTTCTGTAAAAAGTCTGCCGAAATCCTGCCTCCTCATCGTCCTTATGATTGCCCCATCGAACTTCTTCCGGGAACCATGCCTCCCAGGGGTCGCATCTATCCACTGTCTCCTTCTGAAACCGGTGCCATGAAGGAGTACATTCAAGAAAATCTGCAAAGAGGCTTTATTCGTCCTTCTTCCTCCCCGGCTGGAGCCGGCTTCTTCTTTGTAGAAAAAAAAGATGGAGGTTTGCGGCCCTGCATTGATTATAGAGGTCTGAATAAAATCACAATCAAAAACCGTTATCCCCTTCCTCTCATCTCTGAACTGTTTGATCAACTAAAGGGGGCTTGTCTTTTCACCAAGTTGGATCTTCGTGGGGCTTATAATTTAATTCGTGTCAGAGAGGGAGATGAATGGAAGACCGCGTTTAACACCCGGGACGGGCATTACGAATATCTTGTCATGCCTTTCGGTCTCTGTAACGCCCCCGCGGTCTTCCAAGAATTTGTGAATGACATTTTCAGAGATTTACTGGTCCAGTATGTAGTAGTGTACCTGGACGATATTCTTATTTTTTCCAAAAATCTTGCTCAACATCGTCTTCAAGTTCAAGAAGTACTTTCTCGTCTTCGAAAGAACAATCTGTTTGCCAAGTTGGAGAAGTGTTCCTTTGAGGTTTCTTCCATTTCCTTCCTAGGATACATCATTTCCCAACGAGGCTTCAGGATGGATCCAGCCAAAGTTTCAGCGATTCAAGATTGGCCTCTCCCCACTAGTGTCAAGGCTGTTCAAAGATTCATTGGCTTTGCTAATTATTACAGACAGTTTATTAAAGGTTTTTCTTCTAAAATTGCTCCAATTCTTGCTCTTATTCAAAAAGGGGGTAAACCACAACATTGGCCTCCTCTAGCCTTGGAAGCCTTCAAGTCCCTTAAAGAATCCTTTTCATCTGCCCCAATCCTCAGGCACCCTGAACCTCTCCAACCTTTCTTCATTGAAGTAGATGCCTCGGATATCGGAGCAGGAGCAATTTTATCCCAAAGATCCTCTGCCGATGGTAAACTGCATCCATGTGCATTCTTTTCCAAAAAATTTTCCTCTTCCGAAAGGAATTATGATGTTGGAAACCGTGAGTTACTGGCCGTCAAACTTGCTCTGGACGAGTGGAGACACCTTCTTGAAGGATCATCGATCCCTGTGACCATCTTCACTGACCACAAAAATCTTGAATATATTCAGACTCTTAAGCGCCTCAATCCTCGACAAGCCAGGTGGGCATTGTTCTTCTCACGTTTTAACTTCATCTTAACTTTTCGTCCTGGTTCAAGAAACAAGAAAGCGGATGCCCTTTCCAGAAGTTTTGTTCCTGAAGATCCCATCTCCGAAGACCCTGAATCCATTGTGCCTCCTACAAAAATCATCGCTGCTCTTTTTCCATCCTTGGCCTCCCAGTTATTGTCTGTTCAATCTTCTGCTCCTGAAGGAACCCCTCCTGGTGTTGCCTTTGTTCCTCCTGAACTCCGTCATTCCATGTTGGTCCAGTCCCACAGCTCCAAGCAGGCCGGGCATCCTGGAGTCAAGAAAACCACAGAACTTCTGACTCGTCTTGTATGGTGGCCGTCCCTAAGAAAGGATGTTAAAGACTTTGTTTCCTCTTGCTCTGTGTGTGCTGTATCCAAATCTGGGCGTTCCCCTCCCAAAGGGTTACTCTTACCACTACCCATTCCCTCCCGCCCATGGACTCATTTATCTATGGACTTCATCGTGGACCTCCCTATCTCCTCTGGCTACACTGTTATTTGGGTGGTGATTGACAGATTCACTAAAGTTGCACACTTTACTCCTCTTCGAAAACTTCCCTCTGCTCCTGAACTTTCTTCATTGTTCATTAAACACATTTTTCGCCTCCATGGTTTCCCTGCCGAAATTGTCTCTGATCGTGGTTCCCAATTTGTTTCAAAGTTCTGGAGATCCCTGTGTAAAGCCCTTGGTGTCTCTCTTCAATTTTCATCTTCATACCATCCCCAGTCTAATGGAGCAGCAGAAAGGGTTAACCAGGCCCTTGAACAATTTCTTCGATGCCATGTATCACTGTGCCAAGATGACTGGGCGGACCTGCTTCCATGGGCAGAATTTGCACATAACAATGCATTACACATTTCTTCCGAAAAGTCCCCTTTTTTCTGTATGTACGGTCTTAACCCTTTGGCTTTTCCCCAGGATTTATTACTTACCAATGTCCCTGCCGCCAACGACCAAGCTGCCCACATGTCGGCCATTTGGCACGCCACGGTCATCAATCTGGAAAAAAGTTCCCTGGTCCAGAAAAGGTTCGTGGATCAAAGAAGAATCCCTTCCCCTTTGTACGCACCTGGCGATAAGGTTTGGCTATCCACCCGAAACATCCGTCTTAAAGTCCCCTCTCCGAAGCTTGGTCCCAAATTTATCGGTCCCTTCTCCATCTCTGAGATCACCAACCCGGTGGCTGTTCGTCTACAACTTCCCTCAGAGATGCGGATTCCTAATGCATTCCATGTCTCCTTGCTCAAACCTGCAGGTACTTCTTCTTCTTCTTCCTCAGCTCCTGTCTTGGTGGATGGACATCAGGAATTCGAGGTTAAAAGAATCCTGGATTCCCGAATTTCGAGGGGCACCCTACAATACCTCATTGAGTGTCAGGAGTGCCAGGAGGGTAGGAGCCACTGGAGAAGAGCTTAGCAGTTAAAACTGCTTTAGTGTACAGCAGAAGCTCACAGGTGGTGGTAGCAGGCCGTGTTAGAGTAGAGAAGAATCCGTAGACAGGCAGAGATCGAAGGGCAGGCGGAGTTCAAGCAAACCAGAAACAGGCCGAGGTCAGAAGGCAGGCGGAGTACAAGCGGTAGTCAAAACAAGCAGGGTCGATAGGCAGGCAGAAGTCAAGCGGTGGTCAGAAATGGGCCGAGGTCAAAATCCAGGAATCAAGTTCAAAGAGAGGTACAACAGCAAAGGTTCAGGAGCAAGGAAAATAATCACCAAGCGCTGTTTGCTTTTTTCGACAAGGATAAATAGGGACAGATTGGCGCCAAACGTAAGGACGCAGCGTCAGGACGCCGTGCGTCAACTTTAACGCGCCCGCGACCATCGCGACGCGCGCGCGCCCGAATGAACGGACGCGCGCCCGCGCAAAGACGCGGGCGCCGGAAACAGACGCCAAGGATGCGCAGAACCCTGCACACCCCTGCGCCTGCGTCCACGAGAAGACTGAGCTGCGACCAAAGGTACCTTACATTGAGTGGAAGGGGTTCGGCCCGGAGGAGTGCTCCTGGGTAAGAAATTCAGACGTCCACGCCCCTCTCCTGGTCCAAAAATTCCACCGGCAATTTCCTTCCAACCCAGGTGGTCCGGAGGCCCCCCCTAGGGGGGGGGTACTGTGATGGAATCTGGCACAGATAACCAAGATGGTGGCTCCCTGGGTCTTCACGGACGCAGACGGATGATGTCAGCTTCTTCCCACACCCTGGTTGGTCGCCGGCGACGGAATGGACGTCGGCGTCAAAAATGGGCGCCGGCGTCCGTCGCACACGTCAGCGCGTCAGTCGCCGACGTCCGCGCGTACGTCATGACGCCGATGCGTCCGAAATTGGCGCCAAACTTGGGCCTTTATAAGGGAACTCCGGACTGTAACCTGTGCCCAATTATAGGTTTAGTTTTCTACTCCTGGGTGTGATTCATTGCGAACTTCTTGTCTATTGTGTACCGACCCTTGCCTGGAATTCTCGACTTCGAACCTCTTCTGCCTGGACTGATCTTGTTGCCTGTTTTTTGACCATTCTTCTGTCTCATCCTCTACTGTACTGCGAACTTGGACATTGTTATTTTCCTCCCTTGGTCCTCACTACTCCTGAGGCCTTTGGCCTTACAGTAACATGAATCTGAATTATTTGCTAATCAGCCTATATACACAGTATATTGTAAGTTGGTCCCTAAGCTCAGGTAACTAAAAGCAGCCCAGAGCATGTTCTGTGATTCAGCAGAAAAGAAGATGGAGAATTACTGGATGCACTTAAGAGACATAGATCTTCTCTGCTAAAAGACTATTTTTTTCCTTGTGCTGGTACAGAACTCTAAAACATAATGTACAGTATTTCTAGCCTATTTTTTTAAGATTTTATTCTCTTTTAATCTCCACAGGGACCTCTACCTCTTAGAGGTCTTAGAGGCTGGCGTATAACAACAATGTGCCGGGGGCCCCCCACCAAAAAAATATTTGGAGGGCCCGGCACGTATAGGGACTCCTGCGCGAACCCGCTGCCCGGCACTAACACACTCAGGGCTATGGAAAAAGAAAGAGGCAGATTTCAATTCTACGCAGGGCAATATATATATATATATATATATATATGCAGCCGAGGGCCTGTACCTAGGGCGGCACAGTTTTGGGGGAGGCCCTCGGGGTGCCTATTTTTTTCGTTGTTTGTTTTAAAAAAAACAAAAAACCTCCCCACCCTCCGCCACGGAGGTTTCTGCCTATCCTTCTACCTATTCAGAAACATGCAGTGCTTAAACAAGGTCAAGTGAGATGACAAAATGAAGGTGTTAGGAAAAGGCCAGTACAGAAATGAGTCTAGATAAGCACAGTAAAGCATCAATGGATACCAAGACCTAAGTAAACTAGCAGGCCCAGACAGGAACCCGTCAATTATTCTGAATAGACTGAATATTTTCTTGTTTAAATCCATGTTTTAATGCCAAGAAGCACAAGAATCTTGTAAAGGGCTGAACTTGATGAATGTGAGATGTTAAACAGCACTATGTCATTTATAAACCTGAGTGATTTATACGACGGACTCCTCTTTCTCTTATGATTGAGCGATGTGAGTCTTGCTCTGTGGTAGGTTAATGACCCCCAGTGAGAGAAAATGCTTTACGTTTCATCATATTTAGTACAGCCAATGTTTCAGATGAAATTTGCTTCCGGCAATTTATCTAATAGATTTCCTAGAATAATGGCTTTCCTAGAATTATCAGCTACAGAGAACTAACTCCTGGACATGTGTATCCCTCCTCAGCAGTTGGTCCCAGGCTTGGCAGCTGCATCACATTGCTCTTTTATTAAGAAAATATCACATAGAAATAATACCTTTATGACATTAATGCACAGAGAGTTGTTTTACAGAATCACTTGTGGGACCTTACCAACCCTCAAAAATCTGTCAAATAAGCAGGACTACTGCACAAGAAGGTTGTACAGTCATCAGGGAGGTCAAGGATTGGAGAAAGCAACAAAGATGAGAAAAGAAAAGAGCAGAAGATATGCACAGAGCAGGGCAGGCAGCAAGCAGGAAAGTTCAAAAAGGCTAGAGCAGGCAGCAGACAAGACCAGGACCCAGAAATAAAATAAAATAGAACAAATTGCACTCTGGAACACAGCTGGTGTGGAGACCTGTAAACAATGCAGGTCCATAAATATTAGGTCCAACAAATTGTATCCAAACCCGCACACCCTGGCCTTCAGATTAATATAAGCCCGGTGTTCAATGATGGAGGGATCGGCACCCTCCTAATCCAATAGATAAATTCACTGGCACAGGTGGCAGATATAAGCAGGGTCAGGCCCTTGCAATTTATTAGTGAAAAAAGCAACATTTTGAGGTAACACCCCTTTGTCATGCATACAGATGTGAATTAGCAGCAATTTTTGTACATAATTTTTGCTTGTAACATACTTGTGTATAAAGAACATTTGTCATGAAAAAAACTTTTTGAGGCAGTAATTGCCTAACAGTCCTGAAGAAGGTTTATCTAAAAAAAACAGAAAGGGAATTAGTATGTACGCATATATACAAAGCATTTTACAAAAAACATTTTACAAAAATGTAAAATGTTTTTTGTAAAAGGCCACTTTTCTTTCCGTTAACTTTTAGTATGTTTTACAATGGCCAATTCTAAGCAGCTTTTCAATCGTACTTCATTTCTTTATATTATTTATATTATATTTATAGCTTTTGAATTATTTACCTTCTTCGTCTGACTCTTTTCACTGAACCCCATCTAAAAAACAAATGCTCTATAAGGATACAAAGTTATTGTTATCGCTACTTTTTATTTTTAGGAGACCTCTCCTATTCATATTCCAGTCTCATGTTCAAATCAATGAATGGTTGCTAGGGTAATTTGGACCCTAGTAATCAGACTGCTGAAACTGCAAACTGGAGAGCTACTGGATAAAAATTCTAAATAATGCAAAAAACACAAATAATAAATAGTAAAAAACCAATGGCAAATTGTCTCAGAATATCACTCTCTACATCATACTAAAAGTTAATTTAAAGGTGAACAACCCCTTTGCGCCAACAGACTGCAGCTGAAGGAGGTAAGATGCAAGTTACATGCTTCTCCTTTTTGCCTTACTAGGTGTAATAATTTTACATTTTACAAGTTATTTCAAAAATTTACATTTAAGTTATTTAAATGGTTTTCAGTTGTCAGTATTTATGATGAAAGGCATGTCTCCCCATTATATCCAAATTAAAATTTCTCCTGGAAGGCTAGATATGGTCCACACCTTTGTTCATGGCATTAACAATACATTCAATCAGGTTGGACCTTGAGTAAAACATTGACCACACCATGAATATATTATGGGGGTTCTTCCAGATATTCCCTAGGTTACATAACTATTTACTTCATCTGCTCCACAGTGTTATCTCCTCTCAAGTGACACATTGTAATAGACAGGACAGTTAACAAATACGGGAAGGATTAGTGCAGACATATGTAGGGACCTGTAGGGTTAATTCCCCTATAGTCTGAAACCACATGGTGGAGATCCCCTGCTTCTCCCTGCTACAGGGTCTACTTAGAGTTTTGGGAGGGGCAGGAGACCTTGTCCCTGTGCAGCATAACTGTTTTGATCTAGGCAGAGCCATGTGCATGCAGCCATTGCTCCTTTCACTGAGAGAGGGTGGACAGAAACTGCTGCAAACATGTAGGGGCTAAAAGGAGTTCAATAGCCCAGTGGGCCTGGGGTAGGGTGCTGCAAAGCCTGGTAAGCTCAACCATGCGGGTTTAGAGCTTGAAAGACTTTTTGTGTGCTCGTATTATGGAGAATGTTGGGAGCTGTGCTGTAAGGAATAAAGAGGGTTTGTCGTGCTCACACTGTTGATAGTGTTGGAAGCAATACCCTGAAGATTTAAAGCAAGCTGCTAGTGCTTCACTGAATGGATGTCTTCACTGTGGATGCCTGTTCCAGCTCTGGATGAGCCTACCCATCTGAGTGAATCCTCAGGATGAGTTGTGCCCAAGGGAGGGTAGAAAAAGAAAGCATCCAGCATGTCTTCTGTTGTGAAACAGGCTTTGCTCTTGTGCCTGCCATGTGGGAGCAAACAAATTGGTCCAGTGGGAAAGGTGTTTGGGCAGCTAGCGCTACCGGGGAACAATTGTGCTCTTTGGGGAAAAGGGACTGAAACTCTTTGTCCGCCAAAGGAGTAATGCAGGACTTTGTTCCGGTTTAACAAATTTTTATTGTGTTTTACATAAACGAACAAGATTATAGCAAAATTCCAGCAATGGACTGATATACAATTATTTACAGCATAGGGTATACATGGAATGGACGAGTATCAGGCTACAATTCATTGGTGGCAACACCATCTAAACTGTCTTAGCCTACGGATAGCAAACTGAATTAAACAAAACCTAACAATGCCCAGCAAATATTAGTTGTAGTTCCAGAAGTAATTAAGTAAAGTGAAAAAATGAAACAAAAAGATAATTGCAAGCGATATACAAGAGGAAATAGCCATTACATTACAAGTTATAATTGAAGCAATTCTAGAGAGCGGGATTTGCAACTGGAGTCAAATAAGTCCGAATAAATAGACCAAATGTCAATAAAGGATTGTTTATGATGGGGTTCAGCCGTCCTTATCCTTATCGCTTCTTGCCAACAGAGGTGATTTAGGAGAGACAAGATATCTTCCATTGATGGAGTTGTGACAAGTAACCAGTTCAAGAATAACAGTTTCTTTGTTGCCACTGAAAACAACATAATAATGGTGAAGAGTTGATTATGGAATTTTAAGTGTTTCTTCATCCTTGGCCCTAGGTTGAGAAAGGTAATTCCCAGTACCCTTTCACTTAGCAAAGGGGACTCAGGACCTGCTTTGGTAAGAAATATGTGATGTATAACCTTTGGCACAGGGGGGTGGCCAAAAAGGGGTTACACATATATGATACGAAGGCCATTGTATTTTTTAACAAAGGGACATAATCCCAACAAAATGTTTAATTTCAAATATTAATAGAATTTCAGTTTTTGCTTCTAAGGCTTCTATGCTATACATTTTAATATTGCCATGGCAAATCTATATACAGCTCAAGCATCTTCACATGCAGCAACACAATATTGCTGTATAAGTAAATGTTAATGTTGACCTGCTATATCAGTACAATCTGCTCCTTTTGTGGGGCAACATCATAAACATGGCACATTTTATTCTCATTATATTAAATCTCATTTTGATGAACTTTCCATTTCAAAACCAATTATTTTCTTGCTTTTGATGCCAACTGATCTGTCAATTTATGAACAGGTAAAATTATTTGAACAAAACACAATGAAATACAAAATGGTTTGGTTTTATCTGTATATTCATGAGGCTTTGAGGGTTTCCATGGAGCAGAGAGCAGTACAGCTGATGGGGTAGATTTGTCAAAGGTCAGGGTTTTTTTTCACAATGCAAATACATTTTCCAGTTTATGAAAAGCCAAGTTGCATGCAAATATTTCCCCTTGCATTCAATTGCACACGAATGCTTTGCAAGTTTTCCTTATAATTCAGGATCTTTCTAATTAGAACCCACATGTAACCATGTGAATATACGATATGAATAGTGATGGGCGAATTTGCGCCGTTTCGCTTCGCCAGAAAATTCGTGAATGTCGCGCGAAATCCGCAAAACGGCACCGTTTTTTTTACGCCGGCGGCTGTTTTTGACGCCGGCATCTGTTTTGTTCGACGCGGTGAAAAAATTTCTTTGACGCCGGCGAATTTTCGCGGGCATTTTGTGAATTTATTCGCTGGCGGCGAATCGCGCAAATTCGCCGCGAATCTGCACCTGGTGAATAAATTCGCCCATCACTAGATACAAATATAAGATGATTTACAATACCATGCACCATAAATAATTGAGCCCCAAAATGCACTGAAGCATCAGGATATAAACCTAGATCCTGACTTGGACATGGTCATTGGAGCAACCTTTAGCCACCCAAGCAATACTGTTTATTGACTTTCATAAAAGTTGTGTAAAGTGCTACAGCAGGCAAATTATAACTCTCTCCAATAACCTGATAACAATCTTCATTTATCAATCAAAAGCGATAGATGCTCCAAAGATAACTAATAAATGGCTGCTGTTGGTAAATGTATAAGGCACATTTTACCAATGTTACTGAACAAGTATTTTTTATCTTTTTTTAGCCTATTTTCTATTAATCGTGAGTGTAGGGCAGTGATGTGTAGTCCATGGTATGTGTTGTTCCATTTGCACAGTGGGACATGCACAAACAAGCAACTCAAAGACATATAATTAATGTAAATGCTTCTGAAGTGGTTTTAACATACAGTATGGTGTTCTTCATGCAGGACTTTTTCTGTGCTGGTTTCCAGGAACACCATAGAGCCATTGAGTGCTGATAATTAGTGAGGCAAACTGATTATTTATTAATATAGAGCAAAGGAAAATTCATAGCTTTGCAGATGTTTCTGCTGCAAATAAGCCAAAGGAGAAGATCGGGTAGTGGGAGTATAACTGCAGCATAAACATAAATCAGTGGCTATACATAGCTCTTCTGTCCAGCAACAGCAACTAATGAATGAAAAGAAACAATATGGAAATAATAGGTATAAACTGATTTAGCCACAGGTGAGATCATGTACGGTCAAAGGAGAACTTTCCCTTTGATGCAGTGTTGCGTCATGATCCATTGAGAAATAATTATCTGCCAGTGTAAAAAGCTGACTGCCGCCCTGCAACTGCACTTGTCAAATTATTTTCAGCAATGGATTATCTGAAAGACTACTTTTTTGTCACCATATCTGGAAAAAGAAAGCTATGGATATGCAGTAAAATGTTATACAGGTATGGGATCCTTTATTCGGAAACCCATTATCAAGAACGCTTCGAATTACAGAAAGGCCGTCTCCCATAGACTCCATTTTAACCAAATAATTCAAATTTTTTGTAATGATTTTCTTTTGTTCTGTAATAATAAAACCGTACTTTATACTTGATCCAAACTAAGAAATAATTAATGCTTATTGGATGCAAAACCAGCCTATTGGGTTTATTTAATGTTACATGATTTTCTAGTAGACTTAAGGTGTGATGATCCAAATTATGGAGAAAAACCCTAAGGGCACAAGTATTCTGCATAACAGGTCCCATATTTGTACTGTGAATAGTCATTAGGGGTAAGCGCACCAATGGGCACAGTAGTAGGACCCTTTTTCTTCCCCAGCCTGTCCCTCATAAATACAGTGCTGCCTAATGCAGGCAGCACTGTATTCATGGGGTGAATGCAGGTCTCTGTTTTGCATGCAGAGCAGGACACAAACTGCAAAAAACATGGAGGATCACTTTGATTTTTTACATTTGCACCCGGTACTGCCCAAAGTGAATGACCCCTATTGTGTTTGTGATGCACACAGAGCAGGTATTATTTTGCTTCAACATATAGTAAACCTAAAGCAAATAGAATAAGGTTCCTCAGAAACAACCAAAAGAAAAAAGTAAAAAACATTTGGAAAAAAATCATAAAAATACAGATTAGACCGTTAAAAACTTTTTATCCCCAAAGTTTAAAGATGAAGTAGCCCTCCAACGTGCTATTGAGGCAATATTAAGGTGGCCATACAGGTTCTGGGCCCAATTTGGCCACCCACGTTCAAGACATTCTATAGTGTATATATATATATATATATAGTATACCCATTCAAAAAAATAATAGCTAAAACTACAAAAAATTTTATAAAACAGAAAACCCAATCAAGTGTTCCTTTAATCAGTAGCTGTTCCAAATGCTAAGAGAAATGAAGGGCCTTACTAAAATGAAGTGGAACAGTTATAGGCAGTTGCTGATATTAAATATGTCACATTGACGGCTGTTAAGCACAGCAAGAGAAACCCCGCTCTAGTTGTTATGTTTGCTAGTACACAAATCAGCAATCTCACTATGTCTAAACAAGAGACGGCATGCAGAACGTATCGTAACCTGTAAAATACACATGTCAAAGCAAAAGTGAGGGCCAATCTTTTATTTTAATTGTTAATATAACACGTCAAATTAAAAGGACCGCTCATCTTGGGAAAAGTGGTAAAACAGAAATGTCAAAACAAGACAGAAGCAATTACAGTAGATTTACTATCCTCCTGTATGATCCCACGGTTGGCAGTTTAAGCATTAGCCAAATGAAAGATCTAGTTTCATTTTAATACAAGCATGGGACCTGTTATCAAGAATACTCGGGGCCTGGGGCTTTCTGGATAATGGATCTTTCTGTAATTTGGATCTTCATACCTTAATTCTACTAGAAAATCATGTAAATATTAAATAAACCCAATAGGCTATTTTTGCCTCCAATAAGGATTGATTATATCTTAGTTTGGATCAAGTACAAGCTACTGTTTTATTATTACAGAGAAAAAAGAAATCATTTTTAAAAATTTGGATTCATTGGAGTCTATGGGAGATGGCCTTTATGTAATTTGGAGCTTTCTGGATAATGGGTTTCCGGATAACGGATCCCACAACTGTATATAAAAGCAACACTGTATTCGATTTTTTTCTCTCTCTAGATTTTGTACATATTTGCTTATCTTGATTATAGTGTGGACTTAATGCACTTTTCATACACAACAATGTAAAAAACATACAGTGGCATCAGTCACCTGACACCTTTCTGGCGTGGCCTCCCTTAAGGCCTACGTTTTTTTTACTTTTTTTAGAATAAAGATTTTATGCTTTTAATCTAACGCTTGGGAGTGTGGAGACCCCAGTTTCTTCTTTTCGACCGCAATATATGGCTTGGAGTGACCTGATGAGACTGCACCCGGTGAGTTATTGGGACACTACAGATTAGTGTTACTCCTCTTCAGTGAGTCAGAGCAGTGATTTCTCATTCTAAACTCCCTTTGCTTTTGACCCCTCTCTGTGAACTGTTGTTATGCTTATTTCTTTCTATAGAACCACAAGAGTACACAATGCCTTCCAAGGTGTAAACACACAGTATACACAGGATATATAAATTAGACAGTAGGAATAAATACATATGTACTTGGAGTTTCAAAAATAATTTAGCATAAGGTCCCTGTCCCGAAGAGCTTACAATCTATGAGGTATGGGAGTCAGGAGGTATCAGAGTCAAACAGAAACATTCACCCAAACTGTACTTTAAATTATGCTTTTCACATATACCCCCATATGTAATAAAAGGCACTAAATTTGCCCAGTAGCAGTAACCCATAGCAACCAATAAGATCTTTGCTTTTAAACAGGTGGCCAGTAAATGCTACCTGCTGATTGGTTGCTATGGGTTGCTGCTCCTGGGCAAACTTAGGGCCTTTTATTACATAACCCCCAATAGAATGTTATTATGGTTTCTTAAAATTGTTGAGAAATAAATGGTTTTATTTGTGCAACTTAATCTATATCCATTATATTGTCACATGGGCATTCCAGATTGAGGAGTCTCAGCCTATTAGCCCAGGCTACAGTCACACAGTATGTGGAGTTGTTTGCAGCAAGAAAGACTATTAAGGTTGACTTACAAATAGTGCATTCAATGACTTAACAATGTAGTTAGTACAGGTTATATGAACAGTGACTATTAGTGTTATTATCCTTTAGTTATAACACCAGTGTATTCCAATGCATTACACATGAGTACCTGTCCCAGTGAAACTTACAGTCTAAAGTCAATATCATAATCACACACACACTATGATCAGTTTGATCAGGAGCCAACAACTAATGACACGGAAATTTGCCGCGAATTTGTGACTGTCGAATAATAACCAATAACAGCCCAAACAATGTGAACCTATGCAGACCTTTCAAGATTGGTTCTTATCTCTGGTTCATTGCTGTCCTTGCCTGTTGGATTTGGTTTGGCAGCCAATGGCTGTGGGTGGCCAGCTTACAACTGAACAACAAAGTCAGATATATTGATGATGGGCTTGATAAAGGTTGATTTTTTTTATCATCTTTGTCTAAAAATATTTCTGGTTCAAACAAAGCAGAAATGAGAACATGAGCAGGGATGCAGCTGCACCTGTGATGCAGAAATCCATGTCATGGCAGATAAATGCAATGTGATGTGCATTATTAACATGCCAGATGTGATTTTAATTCAGTGCAGCTGACTGGCAACAGTTACGTTCGCTCTGTTGCATCTCCCCTTAGCAGAGCAATGGTTAAACATACAGTAAAGGCCATACATTCCAAATCCAATGCCTAGAATTTAACACTACTTTCTTTTGGGCTGGATTGTGACAATGACGTTGATATAAATGATGTTCTTCATGTATTTCAGTCTGTCATTGTATTGGAGAGGAGGTAATATTAATGCAAAACTTATATGTGCCTGACCTCCTGAGGTTTTTAGCCATGGTTTTCATTAGGGTCAAATCATCCAAATTCAAAGGGAAGTATTTTGCTCACTCCTTGTTACCGTGCAAGTAGGGGGCATGCATATGGATACACAAGCCACCCACACGCAGGCTTCATGGTTAGCCGAATCTACATCTACAAGCAGACAATCCCATGTTAGTCAGAACTTAACACATACACATCATACTGGAGACCAATGGAGAGGAGCTCCTAGCAACAATGAGACAAGGGGCAAGATGAATTGTGGGCAATAGGGGTGCATTAAGAGCATATGTTGAGCCACACCTCCTCTGATGAAGCAACCAATGGCAAAAACACATCTGGAAGGAGTGGCTTTCAAGGGAGATACAGACAAAAGATGACACTGCTATGTTGTATGCATTCTGTATATTCATTTCCTTTTTTTAAAGTTAGCTATTGCACTGAATAAATGTGAATGGATTTTCTTTGCATTCAATTTATTTTTAAGTTAATGTATATGTGCACAGTATAAACAAACCCAGATAGCATGTACCTGTACAGAATATTTCCTCTTTCCAGTTTGTGTGTTGTGGGAATAATGTTGCATAGTAGCTTGTTATTGTTTTTAGTAGCTATCAATGGACAATTGGTACGAGTGCTGTAAAGTTCCTCCTTAGTCAGGTGGTCGGAACAAGAGGACCCTGTCTATGTCTAGCGATATGGCGGAAGTTTACTAATCACAAGATAAAGGGCATGTCCCTTCTTTTCCAGGCTCATTAGCATTTCATCCCTAGCCAAGCGTGGGGAACATTAAATGGGGTACTATTGCGAAAATGAATATTTAATATTACCTTCGGCACACTGAAATAAGAAACTTTCTAAATACAATCAATTAAAAATTCGGCATGGTTTCTGAAATAAACAAGTTTATCTCACTATTCCTCTCGCAGCATCTGTTTCTTTTCATTCTCTCTTCATTCTGGATTTGGGTGTCAGATGAATGATCCAATATATCTTATAGGGGGGGCTCCTTTTGCCTAGAAGATGTATTAGAGCTCACTACTAAAATCACCAGACATCATGTCTCTCTACATGCAGGATTGGTGCAAAAGGCAGTTTATATTGTTTGATTTTGTTTGTACTGGAATCAGTTATTTGAGTGAGCTCTAATACATCTGCTAGGAAAGGGAGCCCTCCCCCATAAGATATATTGGATCTAACTGACACCCAATTGCTGCATGAAGAGAGAATGAAAAGAAACAGATGCTTAGAGAGGAACTGCAGGCTTTATTAGGCAAATAATAAACAAATCTGATTTCACTTCCCTTTTGTTCAGCATTGTGGACAAGTTTCCTTCTTTGGAACCCAGACTCACCCTTTCTATACCTAGTAGAGCCACATTTATACATGTCTATATATGCCAAGTGGGAGTTGTGGAGATTTCAACAAAGATAATTAGGAGTAAGGATATCACCTAAGGTTTTACATTTCCTAATGACAAATTGACAGCCATCTTTCAGGATATTGTTTAGAATTGGGTCGGTCTGGATCATTTCAGACAGTTGACCGGTACAAAAGTTTGTACAAACTGTCTATTTATTTTACTATGGAAGATACCCTGACAGTTTGTTATTCATACATACATACAACAACCATATGAAGCACATAGACAATGTATTTTCCAAAAATATTTTACCTATGATGACATCCAGACTGGATCCCCCTCCAATATCTTGTTTGTAGAGGCTGCGGGTCCTACATCTAGGCCTTTGTGTATTTTCACATACAGCTTCCAATTTAAACATATTCAGAAGATAATAAAAAAATAATTTGTCCATTCTACAGACTGACTCTATTTTAAACAATATCTTGAAAGATGGCTGTCAATTTGTCACTAAGAAATGTAAAACCTTAGGCAATATCCTTGCTCTCAGTCTAATTACCTCTGTTGAAACCTCTATAACTCCTACTTGGTTGGAATATAAACGTATGTATAAATGTGGACCTACGGAAAAAATATGGTGTTGGGGAGCACCAACCATCAAACACAGTATATGGTGTGCAAAGCCAAATAATGATTATATGCAAAAAAGGGAGAGAAAAATTGAAAGAGCTGGCCCTCACAGTTGCACCTTCCCATAGATAACCTCCGAGGTAGTTAGTTAACTGATATTTACCAGCAAGGCAAGTTAGCCATTTGCTGATTTGGTTCATAATCTATACCTAACACCCATTAAGATTAACCTATCGCTGGGTCAAATGGTTGCTCAGCACTATTCGTGACAACCCTCCTTTACCAGTCAATCAACGTCCTGTTTCTTGCTGCTTTTTTAACATTTAATATATTTTTTGTTTGGACATCGATTTTAAATGCTGATTAAAAGTTATGTTTTAATTTTAATAATTCTAACTACCTCGGAGGTTATATATGGGAAGGTGCAACTGTGAGGGCCAGCTCTTTCAATTTTTCTCTCCCTTTTTTGCATAAATGTGGACCTACTAGATGTCTCAGGTGTAATCATGTATCCCTGACAAAGTCCATCTACAGCAACCTATAAAAGTTATTATATTAGACAGTACGTAAACTGTGATTCTAAGAGCCTTATTCATTTGTTAAAATGCACAAAATGTGGGAAACAAAACATATGGCAAAACAGGGCACTCGAAGGAGAATTCAACCCTAAAGTTAAAAAAAACCCTACCCCCATACCCTACTTTGACCCCCCTCACTCCTCCCCCCCCAGCCTGTTAGTGTTAGCCTGGGCAAATGCCCCCAAGTCTTTACTCACCCCTCGGTGCAGATTCTGTCCAATGGAGTTCTAGGGCAAGATCTTCTTCTCTTAGGTAATCTTCGGAATGTAAGTGCCGTATCCTCGCATGCGAAACTGTGCATGTGGCGAAACTTATGAAAATTGCCGAAACGTTGTCTCATTTCGAAGATTACCGAAGCGGCTGAAGATGGCGCCCGTAAACTCTGCTTGACAGAATCTGTACCGAATTTACCGAATGCCCGGGGTAACACTCAGGCTGGGGGGAGAGAAGAGAGGGGGTCTATGTAGAGTAGGGGGGTAGGGTTTTTTTTAACTTTAGGGTTTAGTTCTCCTTTAAAGAATGCATAGGGGACCCCATATCAAGTGGAACAGAGGTACGAATGTATGTGAACATTTTTGAGCATGTTCTGAGGGAAATACAAACTTTCTTTCAGCAACAATAGTCTGGGATTTAGAAGAGGAAACTTATCCACATTGCTGAATAAAAGGTAAGTGAAAAATACTAATTTGCCTAATAAAGTCTGCAGTTCTTTTATTTTGCCTGCCTGTGAGATCTATGAGGGCCTGCTGTTTCTTTCCCTGGTCTGATACCTCCACTTTGAACTGTAGGTCTGGGGCATGTGCACCCAGACCCCACATATAAACTGGTGATATTTTCTGCTTCCATGGCTATGTACTCAGAACTTTCCTGCTACAGGTATGGGATGTGTTATCTAGAAACCCATTAACCAGAAAGCACTGAAATGCGGGAAGTCCATCTCCCATAGACTCTATTTTAATCAAATAATTCTACTTTTAATAAGCTTATTTCACTCTTTAAAAATATAGCAGTGCCTTGTACTCGATCCCAACTAAAATATAATTAATGCTTATTGGAGTCAAAACAAAGTAAATACGATGTTGGGGAGCACCTCCCATCAAATGTGAAAAACAGCAGATGGTGTGCAGGGTCAAGTAATGAATCACAAGAAAAAGAGAAAGGGAAAGAACTGACCCATATATTTGCACCCTCCCATCAAATCGTGTCCCCAAACTCGTATGTATATACACTTTAAAACAAAACTTTTATTAACAATCAAATAAATGAAATTGTCCAGTGATAATTAAAACACGGTTAGGACCCGGGAGACGGATTGACATGGGGTGGTGGGCTGATGGTACAGATAAAAAGCAGTATTAAATCTGGGAGATCACCCCAAAAAAACAGTTTTTTTTAAATTTCTATCACAGGTATAAACACATGTAGGGGTAGTAGGAGTTATGTTAATCATCCAATACAACTCATTTCACAATTCACCTACATAAAATCACATACAAAACATACGAGTTTGGCGACACGATTTGATGGGAGGGTGCAAATATATGGGTCAGTTCTTTCCCTTTCTCTTTTTCTTGGAGTCAAAACAAGCCTACTGGGTTTAATAAATGTTTACATTATTTTTTGGTAGACTTAAGTTATGGAAATCCAAATTATGGAGGAGTCCCTTTATCCAGAAAACCCCAGGTCCCATACCGGTACACATGATAAGTCTAACTCATCAGAATCTTCTTGAAGTCAAAACCAACTCAACAGAAAGGCTACACAACTGTTTTTAAAATTCAGATGCAAAGAATTAGTTGCATTCATTACTGGAACCTAAAACCTGACCCCTGCATATCTGTCTTATTATTATACAAAAGCAAACAAAAAGAATGATAATGAGACAGCACACAATGCAAGCTTGACGTCAACAAACAAAGACACATTAGCAACTTTAATCTCTCTCCACAACTAGCAAGTCCTTCAGCAGCTGTGCCAAACATACGGCACTGTACCTCAGTAACAGACTTCTGAAGAACTGATATCAATTGAAGAAAAGACACAAAGACGTTAACTAGGCAATAGAAAGGCCCAGGCAGAAGGGGGCCCAAGATAAGCGGAGAAAGAGATGGCTGTGAAGTCCTCAAAGAAATGAAATATTTTAAATAAATGTTCTTTCATTTGATTATATTTATCAGTGTACATTATTTATAAAGCTTGTTGCTGATGCAATGTATAGAACTTGTTGGAATTAGAAAGGCAGAATGAATGCACATAATCCCAGACAACCAGCAGGAGGTGGTGTTCCTGTTTCTGGACCTCTACTGACCAAGCTGAAATAAGACAGGTAGTAGGGTTGACTCTGTAGCCCACAGCCACTGGGATTCCCTCCAATCTGATAAAACACTGTTTTGACATCTCACCAGGGAGACGTAGCTAATCCTTGCCTTTGGGTGTTATTATGCTCAGCAGTTCTGTCAATATCTCAGAAAGACACAAGGGTTGAATCGTGGCCATCAAAACAACTTTTTGGTTATAAGTCCTTTTATTGGATTGTGGGAACCTTCCTGCCCCTGGAACAGGAACCCATGATTAGGTATTTGTAATAAAAAACAATTTCGTTTACAGCTCTTGATAGGCTATGGGGCCCATTCATTATAATTAAAGATCATGATTTCCCCCCCCCCCTACAATTTGAGAAAAAAAAACAATATCAAATTTTTTTGAATTCAAGTTTTCAAGATTTATTAATTGATACATTCTTGAAACGTTGAATGAAAAAATGTAGCAGCTAAACCTAACAAGCTTCTATAGAAGTCAATGGGCGGTATATTTTTGCATCAGTTAAGCTTTATTCATTTTCAACCCATTACAGCAACATCCAATACATCTGAGTTTATTGATGTAGGTCTAAAATACCAGTGATTATTTTCCCTGATCTACCCCCATGTATTTAACTAACAAGAACCCTGATTGCAGCATTTGATCATAGGATTAACAGCAGTCATCACAAATCTGTTTTTGTGCTTAGACAGTGCAGTTGCCTCTGTTCAAATGAGTTTGAGAAATAAAATGCTTCATGCTCCAATCATTTCATTGATCTTTATTAACATACCCCACAGGGCCACCATCAGGAGCTACAGAAGAGAGGCTCTACTGGCAATCATATTTTTTTTTAAATACTTAGTAAAATGAGGCCAAGGTAACTCTGAGAGGCCAATTTGTTACTTTTCATTTTTTGTTTAAATTCGATCACTGAAAAAAAATTGTTAAAGGAGAAGGAAAGTCATCTTGCACTTTCGGGTGCCAAATTTTAGGCACCCCCAAGTGATTGTATTTACTTACCTGAAACCCCGGGCCGGTGCTCCTATCAGCAGAAAACTGCACCAGCCGTGGTTATACCAGTGAGCACCACAGAGCGATCCTCTTCTGGCTTCTTTTTTCTTCAGGTTTCCCAGGGCAGAGGCATGCGCAGTAAAATGAAAAAGCTGAATTTTTAGTTAAAGTTCGGCTTTTTGCTCTACTGCGCATGCGCAGACGCGCAAAGAAATAGGAAGCCAGAAGAAGATTGCTCCGTGGTGCTCACTGGAATAACCCCGGGCCGGTGGAGTTTTCTGCTAAAGGTGCACATGGTTTCAGGTAAGTAAATACAATCACTTGGGGGTGCCTAACATTTGGCACCCAAAGCAGTGTTGTATGCCAGGGGCCAACCAGAAAACCTTTGACCGTGGTTTGGCCCACTTTCCAAACCATTATTCCTCCTCTGTTCACTCAACCTCTTTATTCTCCTAGTCTTTTGACTCTACATACTAAACTCTATTCTTCCATTATTAAGCCTATTTTTTCCCATAAATAAATAGGGAATGACCATGAAATAGGCCAAATGATTAGAAGCAAGAGGTCCACTGACACCTGGGCCCACCGGGAGTTTTCCTAGTATCCCCGTGGGCCAGTCCGACACTGCCCCCAAGTGCAAGATGACTTTCCTTCTCTTTTAAAAAATGTTTTCACAATGACAAATTTACGGAAAAAAACAAACTTGATAGAAATAAAAATGTTCCATGTCCTGTACATTTTTTAAAAATGTGAAAAAACAGCTAGTAAAAGAAATAACGTTTGTAGCTGTATTTTTCCATTCAAAATACTTGAGAATTGTTTTCGGTTGATAAATCGGGTTTGGAAAAAAAATTTCAAGATCACTTGTTTTAAAGTGATTTCTCTCAAATCTGGGGACATTTTTTGTTAAATATATCATTTATTTTCAGCTCTCTAACTCTGAGTTAGTCAGTGACTTGAAAGGGGACCCCATGGTACATTTCTGTTCAGTGAGTTTGTAATTGATCCTCAGCATTCAGCTCAGATTCAAAAGCAACAGATATGACCCATGTGGCCCACCCTCAAGTCTCTGATTGGTTACTGCCTGGTAACCAGTGTAACCAGTCAGTGTAAACCAAGAGAGATGAAAAGCAGGAAGTAGTGTTCTGGCTATTATGTTAGAGATCCAGTCACTCCAGCCTTTATACATTACATTTATGGCTAACTAACTATATTAGAAACATTTTTTATTTTGCACAGCCTATTTATTTATCCTGTTTTTATTTTTACACTGACCAATTCCTTTAAATTGTCTGTGTTGGAAGACTGGCTGCCGGTATCAAAGTATCATAGGTTGTCATATTGTCCATCAATACTTTCCCTTTAGAGCTTTATGATACTAATGAAAAAGTTGAGCATATTGAAACTGATGACTTGGTTTCAGGTATTCTTGTAGTCCTTCATTAGTTAAAATATTATGCACTCATATATTTTCCATTTTGTTTACCAAATACATGTGGGAATGACAGGTTCCCTGTTACTGGCATCATTAGTGATATTCTCGAACTGGGTTTTAAATTGGCCCCACTGTCATAGAGTTGTCTTAGAGTTTTTGTCTGGAAACCCCAGTCCCCCCCTTGACTGTAAAGTAGAGATTCTAACAGATTTTGGATCCTCTAAGAATTTCATAAACAATTTCTGTGTTTTGTATAAAAAGAGATGGGGATCTGGAACTGGAACAGTAATGCTTGGATAACATAAACAATGTAGCACAATTATCTTTATTTCACTAGCTCTGCCAAACCAGGAAAGATTCAGCCAAGCCCAGTCACTGAGATCTTTTTTAATCTGATGCAATAGGTGTTTGTGGTTAAAAAGAAATGTGTCTTCCAGGTTTGTAGGAACTAAAAATGATACTGATACCAAATAGGAAGCAATGAGGAAAGGTAACGAGTATTTGGGTATAGCTTGATTATCAAGAAGAAAATGAGGTTTGTCTGTAATATAAGCTGAAGCTTCAAGGCTGATTATTAAATTCTGAAGCTAGTTGCACTGGTTTCTGCGCTGCCATTATCTGTATTCATTACTAATCAGCTTTATATATTGTGACATTTCTATTCTATGTGTACTGTATATTGTGAGTGGGTCCCTAACCTCAGTAAGTGACAGCAGCACAGAGCATGTGCATTGAATCAGCAGAAAAAAAGATGGGGAGCTACTGGGGCATCTTTGGAGACACCGATCTTTACTGCTAAAGGGCTGTGGTTGACTTGGGCTGGTACAGAATCCAAAAACATAATGTACAATGTTTCTAGACTACTTCTTTAGTTAAGCTTTAGTTATCCTTAAATCTTCAAATTGTTCAAAGTTCCAAACATATCTAATTCCGACAGCATGGGAGAGAGAGAGATATTGGGCTGTGAAATATATATATAATAAGTAATCTGCATCATTTGCAGTTTTGCACCCTGTACAAGCCAGATAGAATTGTGAAATTGTTACAAATGCAATAGATAAATGTTTCATGGTCAATACACAGAGGTGATCGCAAATTTTAATACATTTGCTATTTGGGTTCAATGTGTACTCATTTCTGGCTAGCTTGTCCTCCAGTCAGTGGAGAGTATGGCCATTAACAGTACTTTTTTGAAAAGGATGGAAAGATCACCTGACAGACTGAGCTTAGTGTAAATAAAAAAATAAGCAATTAGTACTTCAAAGTGGCCTCATTTAAGGGATTTTGCTGAAGACCCTGCACTTTGAATAAAGACTTTACATCTTTATTTTATACCATTGTTGGCTTTTGTTAATTGTGCCCACTGTAGCATTTTTAAGTGAACTCCACAGGTTCTTCCTAAATTCACAATCACTAATGGAGTAATATGGGGGCCTCATTATGGGAAGGTGTACTGTAGGGGGTTCATAAAAATCAATAAGCCTTTAGCATATCGACTAAGTTATTGCCAAGAGAAGTAACTGTCAGTCTATGGAACATAGAACAGGAACTTATCAACAACTTGTCCAGATAAAGCATCAAGAGGGAACCATATTTTCTCATAGGTTCTAAGCAATGTTTTACCTTTTTGTTTGGCATGTTTGAGATTGTGTTTTTTCTTTATGCACACCCGTTTTTTTTGCAGCAAAAATTAATAAGCCTACCCCTAAATCAGAGCCATCAATCTGTGGGCAGACTACTTAACATGTAAGTTCTTTTGTATCAGTTATTTGCTGATTTGTATGTAAATCTCTATGTTCACTGTATACACCCATTTATTTACAGCACTGCAGAAAATCTTGACGGTTTATAAATACTTGTAACTACAGGTATGGGATCCGTTATCTGGAGACCCATTATCCAGAAAACTCCGAATTATGTAAAGGCCATCACCCATAGACTCTATTATAACAAAATAATCCAAATGTTTAAACATGATTGCCCTTTTCTCTGTAATAATAAAACAGTAGCTTGTATTTGATCCCAACTAAGATATAATTAATCCTTATTGGAAGCAAAACCAGCCTATTGGGTTTATTTCATGTTTACATGATTTTCTAGTAGACTAAAGGTATGAAGATCCAATTTACGGAAAGATCCATTATCCCGAAAACCCAAGGTCCTAAGCCTGTACTAATAATAATGGCAAATATTTAAGGGCCATAGGGTGTTATATAATAAAATGCACTAAGTTTGCCCAGGAGCAGTACCCCATATCAACCAGTTAGCAGGAAGCATTTACTGGTCACCTGTTTAAAAGCAAACATTTGATTGGTTACTGCTCCTGCAAACTTAGTGATGTTTTTTTACACATGGGGGACAGTATATTAAAATTATAATGTTGAATGAGCATAAAATCCAGTGTATGCAGATTCTCTCAAGATCCCCACTGACTTGAATGGAGTCTGTTCTCAAGCTAGCCGTGGTCACTAGTACCCTGGCCTTAAGGTAGAACCACTTGCTTGTCTGTAAGAGCAGCTCTTTGTTTTTCTGTGCTGTGAAGTGAAATCTCTATTAACTCCCTTTTACTCCTGTACATTCTCATGCCATACATTTCCAAGTCTATAAAACTATGTGATTCTTTTGTGTGCGGTTCTGACTGCGAGTTCAGAATCCACAGAGCTCATATCAAATAAACTTTGTATGACACTTCAAGTGGTCTCTTATTCCGGAAATTCCATGACATACGTCATACAATGAAGTATAAATTGTATGTGTTTTGATTTTCTATTAACAAAGACACAACTTTTATTCACATTCGATTCCATTTCGATCCAGCAAAACAGATCATCAGTGCCCCCATACTGCTTGTCAGGCAATGCGCATGAGAATTAGGGGCAGAAGTCCACGTGCCTGGCTGCTGGATGCATCACTACGACAGTTGCTGGCAGTTCATAATATTAAAGGCAGCTGGTGGATGTAAATGATTCAGCAAGTAGTTTGACCCACAGCCACCAGTGAGAGAAGACAGCCCAGGGAAAGGATATGAAGGGAAGCAAGTGAAGCTTCTTTGAAATGAATGACAAGCCCGTGACAAGTATATGTCAAACCACTCAAATGATATTTGGGTGAAAGTGAAAATAGTTATGCTTAAAGGCAGGCTGTCATGACATAAGTTCCCTTTTTAACTTGTTTTTTTTAACCAGCTCCTGTTCATTATGCAGTAATGTCACCCTGCCTAGTCTCTAGCTCTGCAGAATAAAAATTCAAAGGCCTGTGTAGGCTGTGCTTCCTTTAAAAGTTTTTTTTTTCCGAATTTCCTGTTGTTAGGGCTAAAATGCATTATTTGCTAACGTGTGGTGGACTGTACTAAAACTGCCTGCTGATCAGATGCTATGGGTAACTGTTGACTGTGGTTCTTGTCTGTATAACAATTCCACACATACTAGAAGTACCAAACATAGTATAAATAGTAGAAAACCTTGGGGTTCATTTATTAAGACCAGTGCAAGGTGCAAAGTGCAAAATAATGGCACAGTTTGCCATGTTTTCTGTACTTTGGCCTGCACTTAAAAACTGCTTATGGCTCTACAGTCGAAAACAGACCCTAGATAAATAAAGTGCTGCCTGCATCAAACACCCATCCCCTACCTTTCCTGCCATTCTGCAACAGGAGCAGGAAGCAGTGGAGCCTAGGGCAGGCAGTAAGGCAGTGACCAGGATGGTCTAGAGCTTGGAGCAGTGTCAGACTGGCCCACTGGGACACCGGTAAAAATCCTGGTGGGCCCCAGTTCTTGTGGGCCCCCAAGACCACAATCTACCCTATTTTTTGCCAGCGATCAGACTTAAATTGTGTGCTATGCTCTTGTTTTTTGCTTGGATTGTATGCTCCAACAACTATGGGCCCCACACGCTGTACCTAGTGGGCCACGCTGCTGCTAAATTACTCCGCCGGCCAAAGCTGCTCTTATCTACATATTTTGTTCCGGAAAAGTGACACGTGAGCCTGTTTCAGCTGTGCGACATGATGTCACTGACTGGCCGGCATCCGTCACGTGGGGGGAATCAGAGAGAGTCAGGGAGGGCTCGGCTGTGGATACAGTTAATACTGCACTGGTGCGATTGGTGGATCCTGGCTGCATCTGCCTGTGCTAAATCAAATTCGCTGGTCAAGTTGGGCTGCTGGTTGTCTGACATTGCTGCCTTCTCATTTTCTCCTCTGCTAGTGCTATCCAGGGAAGATTTGATCTGCTTGGCTCTTACTACAGTGCTGGTGAGCAAATGATCTAGGGGGAGGGGGGGGCCATAATTACCCCCATAACCCACATAGACTGTATAACCTTCCGTGCCCTCCACCAACTTCTTTAATTCAGTTTTAAATGTAAGTCCTATGGTCTCTTAACATCCCTACTAAGTTTGCTCCCCCACTTTTTTTTTATCTTACTGCCCATCTCCATGCTTCTTTCCAGTTGCTTCATCTCGCTACCCCTAGTTAAGCTATGAATTATTTTACTGGGACTGGGGTGGGAGTGCTTACAATAAATTAATCAAACAATTGATTAAACAATTGAAATGCTCACTTTTATCTTGTTTTTAATATTTTTATTTTTTAATGAAGAAGTGTAACATGAATTTTTAAACAATTAATGAATTACAAATTGAGTAAATGGAGTACTGGTGTGTATAAAATGTGTGCATATATATCTGTCTCTCTCTATTATATATATATATATATATATATATATATATATATATATATATATATATATATATATATATATATATATATATATATATATATAGTCAACTACAAGAGGTCCTCTGCACTCAACCCATTATCAATATATTTAAGACAGAGACATTTTGTGCATACTGCTACTAAAAAATGCCTTACCCTTTAAACAACACAGGGATTGTTTGTCCATATATTGCAATATATTTAAGCTGTCCAACTACGTCAAAGTCATCCCATATCTGGCCAGTCCTATGCTCAATTTTATCTGATTCATTAAGAATTCTATTGCTTCATTATACATTTTACAAAGGGACTAAGTTTTACCTGCAACTTACTAGCTGCTTTCAAAGTAAAACTCCCAAACTTGGCTGCCCTTTTATTAGACACCAGTGGGATCACCTGACTATAGCTGGGAAGGGTGGGAGCTACAACATGGAGCTGGTCACTGCTCCTGTATAACTATAACAAACAAGGGAAAGTTGTGCTCACCACTATTTTTTAAAACCATTAGGCAGGGGTGCGTTGAGGGTGTGACCACAAAATACATATAGTCAACTACAAGAGGTCCTCTGCACTCAACCCATTATCAATATATTTAAGACAGAAACATTTTGTGCATACTGCTACTAAAAAATGCCTTACCCTTTAAACAACACAGGGATTGTTTGTCCATATATTGGGTTGAGTGCAGAGGACCTCTTGTAGTTGACTATATGTATTTTGTGGTCACACCCTCAACGCACCCCCGCCTAATGGTTTTAAAAAATAGTGGTGAGCACAACCTTCCCTTGTTTGTTATAGTTATACAGGAGCAGTGACCAGCTCCATGTTGTAGCTCCCACCCTTCCCAGCTATAGTCAGGTGATCCCACTGGTGTCTAATAAAAGGGCAGCCAAGTTTGGGAGTTTTACTTTGAAAGCAGCTAGTAAGTTGCAGGTAAAACATAGTCCCTTTGTAAAAAGTATAATTAAGCAATTGAATTCTTAATGAATCAGATGAAAATTAAGCGTAGGACTGGCCAGATATGGGATGACTTTGACGTAGTTGGCCAGCTTAAATATATTGCAATATATGGACAAACAATCCCTGTGTTGTTTAAAGGGTAAGGCATTTTTTAGTAGCAGTATGCACAAAATGTCTCTGTCTTAAATATATTGATAATGGGTTGAGTGCAGAGGACCTCTTGTAGTTGACTATATGTATTTTGTGGTCACACCCTCATGCACCCCCGCCTAATGGTTTTAAAAAATAGTGGTGAGCACAACTTTCCCTTGTTATATATATATATATATATATATATATATACTATATATATATATATACACAATCCAAACGGTTTAGCACACCACTGGAGCAATTGACTCAGGTGCTACCAATTGCAGCTGCATATAAAATCCAAAAAGGTAAGGTGCACACTGGGATCCTTTGTGGCTTTTTTAAAAAAGATAAATTTTATTCAATACATGTTAAAAGGAGGTCCTCCTTTTAACATGTATTGAATAAAATGTATATTTTTTAAAAAAGCTACAAAGGATCCCAGTGTGCACCTTACCTTTTTGGATTTTGTATGCAGCTGCAATTGGTAGCACCTGAGTCAATTGCTCCAGTGGTGTGCTAAACCGTTTGGATTGTGTATATATATATATATAGTACCGGTATTGGACCTATTATCCAGAATCATCGGGACCTGGGGCTTTCCGGATAACGGGTCTTTCTGTAATTTGGATCTTCACACCTTAAGACTATTAGAAAATTGTGTAAACATTAAATAAACCCAGTAAGCTGGTTTTACTTCCAATAATGATTAATTATATCTTAGTTGGGATCAACTACAAGCAACTGTTTTCTTACTACAGAGAAAAAGGAAATCATGTTTTATTTGATTATAATGGCATCTATGGGAGACGCCCTTTCTGTAATTCAGAACTTTCTGGATAACGGGTTTCCGGATAACAGATCCCATACCTATTTAGACATATAGCTATAATATAGTTTCACATTCCCATCAGTCCTCAGTGAGCTTGCAATCTAAGGTCCCTATCACATTCCCATCAGTCCCTACCGCTATCTAATCTAAGATTCCTATTGCATCATTCAATTTCTGCATCATTGTATTGAATGTCATTTGTTCTTTTTGTCCTTTATTTTCCCTTGTGGGCTTCCCTGACTAAATGGAGGGGACCTTCAGATCAGGTTCTCTGGTGCACCCCAGTCTGACACTGGCTTGGAGGAGAGAGTGTGACCAGTGCTGTTTGCGAGTGGATTCCAGTAAAGGAGATTTGTTGTGCTTGCACTACGAATACTGTTGGTAGCTGTACCCTAAAGATTAAAGCAAGCTTTATGTGCTTTGCTTGAGCATTGGGGATGCTGTGGATGCCTGTACCAGCTTTGTGTGAGTCTGCTTGAGGGAGGGTATTGAAAGACTCCAGAGTGTGTCCCCTGGATGAGGACAGGTGTTGTCCATGTGCCTGCTACATGGAAGCAACTACCTCTGTCTATCAGGAGAGGTTTTTTTTGTGCAGATAGCGCTACCTGGCGAAAGTTAAGAGCTCTTGAGGGAAAAGGGACTGTTACTCTTTTTATCCACCAGGAGTGGAGTGTGGGACCTTGCCTGGTAAGGACAGTGCCAGGTTGGACTACCACAAGGGATCCCCAGGGCAGGGGTATTATTATTTAGTGTAAATGTATTTTAATCTGCAATTTTCAAGTTACTTAATGTTTTATTTGTTTTACTGCAATGTTGTGGGTAATCATTTGTTTCCTAGTGGGGCCATCTGTAGGTGTATCCCCAGATACCACTAGGTGTAGGCACTGCCATGGAGAGAAATTCCCAGTACCCTTTCATTTAGCAAAGGAGATTCAGGACATGTGAATGGTAAGATATTAATGATGTATATCCAATGGCACTGGGGGGGGGGCAAGATGGCGTTTCAACCAGAAACGGAGGCAACCCTATGTATGGAGTCAATGGAAATGACCACTCTTGTATCTTTAAGATGGACAGCACAGCAGTTATGTTAACAGAAGCTCTTTCATAAAGTTATCTAGAATCTCAGGCATTAAACAAGCCACAAAGTACTTTATGTGGGTAAAAAAGTTCTTTATGATGTGCCTTTGTCTGGGGGTTACCTTCGTTAACCCCACCTTCCAGAACAGCTTGGTATTAATTAAACTCTGGGAACATTGTCAAGGCGGGTGATTTAAATTTCTGCAGTGAGATAACAACCATCTACTACAAGTCCAGAAAGCCCTGTGGCATATGTATGTGCCGCACAATCAGCCTAGGGCCAGTTGCTGAGTCTGGCCACCTGTCCCTTTGACTTTTCTATACTGAGTGCTAAGCTGCGGCATGAACGAGGAGGATGGATAGATATGGCTAGCACGTATGCTGTGCAAACAAAACTATAACATCTCATTATCTGCTCTGTCAGCGGGACCATCAGATTATCATCCTTTATGCAACGACGTCCCTGAAGCCCCACCAAGCAAATCAATCATCCGTGTGTTAGGGCTTAGCAAAGACTTGCATGACACGGAAATATGCAGGCTTCCTTTGAGGGTCCGTTTCCCCCAATGGAATAGGCTTTCAGCTAATGCAGCATGCTCATGAAATAAAGATCTCAGCAATCACTGACAAATGATTTGACAAAGCAGCAATTTCTAGACCCTGGGTCTTGACAGGAGAACTTGCAACCACCAATAAAAGAGAGATACAATATAGTCCGGACACCATGGAGCATCATTGAGGAGTGCAATAAAGTTCCAGGATTGCTTACTGTTATGCTACTCATGCAATAAAGTTTTCTTTTAAAGGATTTTACCCCCAAAATTAATACTGAAGCAACAGATAAATGATATCATATTAAGGGGGTTATTTATTAAGGATCACATTTTTTTGATCAAAAATCACATTTTCGGGTTAAAAAAAACCTAAAATTTTTCGAGATTTATAAATACCCGACCATGGAAATAGCTTGAATACGAAAATACACCATCTAAAACCTGTCGTGGTCATATAGAAGTCAATGGCAGAGGTCCTTTGAACGATTTGAAGATTAATAATAATAATAATAATAATAATAATGTTAATTCATGATGTTCGAGTTTTTTTCAGAAGGTTTTGCCTGAAAACTCGACTAATTTGAGCAATTCGAGTTTGATTAATTCTAGCTTTAGGGTTGTAAACTCTGAATTTGTTGATTTGAGGTTTTTCCATTCAAGTTTTTTCTTAAATTAGAAACCATTTGAGTTGTGAGTTCATTTGAGGTATATAAAAATTTGAAATTTGATTGTTAGTAATTGGGCCCCTGAATGTATGAAACATGTTTATTGTAAATTGCCAAATAATAGAAATGTCAATTACATAGGAACTACCTGAGCTATTCTAGCTATGGCTTGAAAGCAAATTTTAATATGCAACCCACAATTGAAGAAAATGTATACCTTTCCAAGAATCTTTGAAGGCCTAATTATCAAAAATGTAATTTGTGTAATTTGAGGGTTTTTTTTAACCTCAAATAAACTCACAATTTATGAAAACACGACGGTTGCCTTATGTATTAAAAAATCAAAATATAAAAAGCTTGAATTAATAAAATTGTGGGGGAAAACACCCCAAATTTGTGTTCTACTTGTCATTTGTAGGTAGGCCTATTTTCCAATAGAGGTTTTTTCAACCTTGACTTAACTCAAGGTTGAATGAATGTCTGCTTATTTATGAAGAGATCCAACTATAAAATGCTCGAACATAAACCTTGAAATCCTCGTTTTTGTATGTTTTTCCACCAAGGATTTACATTATTGCCAGTGGGAAGGCATTTTCAGGAGGTCAGTCATCCCGCGGTAGAGGAGATCTCCTGCAGCCGATTAATCTCCATGTTTGCCATCTTCTTTACTCTACAGTCAAGGGGGAAGAGAATGTTCTCATGCAAATTGTAAAACATTTACAGAATTCAAACAAGATACATACACAATTGGCGAAAATATGAATCCACTTTTCATTAAATATATTAGAATTAAAAGCAAATTTATTGCCGTAGCTGAAAAATACCTGTTTGGGCAGATTTCACATTTGTTCTCTGCAATCTTTTTTTTTCTGAGACCACATGCTGGTTTTAGGTGGGAACTTTTTATTAGTAATTCCAGCGTGGAGGATAAATTGTATAAAGTATAATACAAACAACGAGGCTCTTAATTGCCCTAACTGACAATGAGTACAATATCTAGAAATAAATGGTAGAAAGAATTATGTTACATAATGTGTTGCTATGGCAATTATGAAATATGAATCCCTGGAATCACTGTAAAAGATATGTTTTCATAATTATACCTTAATTAAATAAGCAGTTTTACATTCTCAGCTTTAAACTGTCTTAAGTCTATGATACAAATGTGTGTTCAGCACATAATCACTGTTCATTGCCATAACGATCTTGGCTGTAGCTCAGCTATTTACATATAGCTTTTTGCTACTTACCATGCCACAAATGTAAAAGGCTTCATTTCTATGGGGAGAGTTGCTTAGTCGGTTCGCAAAGCTGCTTAGTTAGTTAGTAAAACATGTGCCTTATTTATAAAGCTATATAAAAATGTATGTAATGTACAGGTAAGGGATCTGTTATCCGCTACATTTTTCATTGGATATGCAAATTTGCAATAAATCAGTTTATGAAGACACAAATAGCTGAAATCAATGATACCGTTCATTGCTCAAATGTATAGTCTTTGTGGGGGTTCACTCGCTGGTAGGCTGCAAATGAGGCAACGTCACACACCAGGATCGGTTTAAGGGCTTCCTGCGGCAGAAAGGTCACCAAAAAACAGCAGTCCAACAGAAATATCCAGCCTCCTGGCTAACACAAAATAAATGTCTTTCTTTCTCTCCTGAAGCTGAGAACACCAGCAGTTTGGTCTCACACACATTCAGCCCTGCTGCTCAGCATCAGGTGTACTAAATAGGGCCTGTTGGTCAAGCCACTAGGAGGGGAGGCATGGTCTGTCGGGTTGCCTATATGTATTTGTATTTTGTATATATACAAAATAAAAATGGAGTGCACACCATGAGCCTGCAACAAAACCTGGGTGCTTGAACCAAAATGAGGATATACAGGCAAAAAACGGCAGCACTCCAAGGATTTTAAACAAAGTTCAAAGGTGAAGAAAGAACAGGTTTATTAGAATCCAACGTTTCAGTTCCTATCTGGAACTTTCATCAGGGAATACCATATATATATATATATATATATATATATTTGTTATGTTATGCTATACAGGCAGGGGACCTGTTCAGGGTCAGACTGGGGCGCGGGATCATGCGAGAAAACCGCTTGCACTGACTCACAGAGAGTCTTTCGGGGCTAGGGAGATTGGAGGTCGGGAGGGGGTCCCTGGTAACTGCCAGGAGGGCCCTTCACTTGCAGTTATGATTGGGCCCCCAATGCGCCAGTCTGACCCTGAACCTGTTATCCAGAATGTTCAGGACCTAGGGCTTTCCAGAGAAGGGATCTTTCTATAATTTGGCTCACCATACCTTAAATCTACTAAACAGCAGTTAAACATTAAATAAACCCAATAGGATTAATTATATCTTAGTTGTGATCAAATACAAGCTACTGTTTTATTATTACAGGGAAAAAGTTAATTATTTAAAAAAAAAAATATTTGATTAAAGTGGAGTCTATGCGAGATGTCCTTCTTGTAATTTAGACCTTTCTGGATAATGGGTTTCTTCCATGCATGTATAAATAAAAATATATATATAAATATACACACATACAGTACATACATGAAGTTGTGTATTGACTTCAGGACTGTTCAAAACAGTGGCAGAAAACAATAGGGGCAATCCAGTCACCTGAAGCCCAGAGTTCAAGAAAGGCCCAGCACCATGGAAAGAGTTTGGGCCTGGCTGTGTCAGGGGTGGAGGTGGGGAGGGTCTGAGACAGAGCTGGGTGGGTATAGGATTAGGGGGTGAATCACTTAGGGCCACAGCAAACATTAATTCACTCTGCATGCCCTAAAATCTGATTATACTGAGGCAAAAATAAATTTTTCCATCACCAATTTACAATTATTCATGCAATTGCAGTGGGGTGCACCTCTGTACTGTCTTTATATACTAAGGATTGCTACAACGGTAAACGTCTGGGGAAATATATAAAAAGGTGTAAAGTTTGCTACTGGTCTAGTTGCCCACAGCAACCAATCAGCAGTTACCCCAGGCAAATGCCCCCAACTCTTTACTTACCCCTCAGTGCAGATTCAGGCATTCACTGTTGGAGCAATTGTTTGTTTCACGTCAATTGCGCATGCGCCAAAACTCACGTAAATTGCTGAAGCGCCGGTCTCATTGCGAAAGTTACCATAGCGGCTGAAGAAGGTGCCCGTGAACTCCAAAGCCTGAATGCATGCGCCAAAAGCCATGGAAATTGCCGAAGGGTGAAGATAGCGCCCGTGAACACCGCTGCGCTGACTTTGCATCGAGGGGTAATTAAAGACTATGGGGCATGTACAGGTATTAACACCTGTGCACGGGGAACAGGAAGGGGGGACTATGGAAGTTAGGATTTTTCATTAGTTTTGGGGTTTAGTTCTCCTTTAAGATACTTTAATCGGCTTTAATTTACACACGTGTATTTTTGTGGTGTGAGTCCCTGAGCTACTGCAGTTGCCCCTAGCAACCAGTCATGTACAAAGGTTATGATACCACATTTAATGCCTCTGTGACACTCAGGTGTTTAAGTCATGTAGTTATTCTATTAGCATAAATTCAATTATTCAAATTGTCCAGCAATTTAACCGGGACAAGGACAATGTGTCCAACAATGGTCACAAAAGGAGGATGAGTGCAGGCTGGCTGTGTATGCCAACGCTAAGGGGAAAGAGCCTCCTGTACAGTCACTGTCATTTCTGTATGAGTGCAGAACAGAATCCCTTAAACGTCCAATGATATCCTTCTGTCAGACTCTAATCTCTACAAATTGTTGGTAAGAGCGTCATTAAATCAGCCTGTCAGCAAACCCCGGCTCTCATCACTGTAATTCAGAGATTCACCGGCGCGAGTGATCCTGCCGGAATAAAATGCTTCCTTTCCTATATCACTGACAACGGTTCAATAAAGTGACAATTCAATTTATACCATTTTATAAACTGACATCCTCTGCATTTTTAAATGTATTTTAAGTGTATTATTGTTGTATGTCTTTAAAGGAAAACTATACCCCCAAACAATACATGTCCCTTAAAAAATATTTTGCAATAATCAGCTCATATGTAAAACCTTGCTTCTCTTAAATAAACCATTTTCATAATAATATACTTTTTTAGTACAAGTAGTATAATCCTAAATAGAATAATGCCATTTTAAGAATAAAGGGCCGCCCCCTGGGATCGTACGATTCAAAATGCACATAAACAAACCAAACAAATTAAACATTAGGTCACATGAGCCAATAAACAGCTAAAGTTCTGTCTTTTGCTCCTACACTGTTTCCTGTGTTACAATTCGACTTTATCGAACTGTCATCGCAACAACTCAAATTATCGGATTATTGGACAAAAACCAGCGCAGATCACAATGTCAAGGAACAACTTCAGGGACGTCTGTCATTGACTTCTACATGACCTCAACATAGAGTCCTGCGCGGAACCAATTTGTTAAACCCAAACGCGACCCGTGACCTGCAACCCGGACCTGCATACTTACCCGCTTGGACACACTACCTGACCCGCAAGTACCTTATCTGCAACCTGATCCGCGACCTGCTGACCATCCAGAAACAGGAAGTGCTGTTATTGTAAACCGGCAGTGACATCATTAGAAGTTGGCGTGATCAGAAAAAAAGGAGTAAAACAGGAAATGCTGTCATTGAAAACCAGAAGTGACATCACTGGAAGTAGACGTGATAAGAAAAAAAGGAGTAAAACTCGCTATTGAGAAGACACGCGACCCGAGCTGCGACCCGCAAACCCGTGTCTATACCCAATCCCGAAACTTCTACCTGCAACCCGCAGGGTACCACAGACTTTTGCGGGTAACCTGCTGCAGGACCCTAACTGAACAGCTTTAAGCTGGAGTATTTTGAAGTAGATTGTATGTAACGGGGAGTTTAAGAGGGAATTACAAAATCCAGAGTACATTTTTGTTTATTTTATAATGCAGTTCAAGAGCAGAAATCTATATTTCAATAGTAAAATAATGGACTACCATTAGAAAGTGTAGCCTTTTAACCTAGCATTAGATTTAAGTGCCTTGAAATAGTGTCTTTTCTAGTTTCTGGGTAAATAAACTGAATTTTCAAGTAAGTTGTCACACTGAATTATGGTCAAGCTAAATATTTAAACTATTGCTTACGTCTCTAAATGGGTTTTGTTCATAGAAAACCCTTATATAAGAACAGTTATTTTCCTTTGTTGCCGTCAGATATGATCTTATGGAAGAGGGGGCATTTGTGTCTTAACATGATATTTGTACTTGTAGAAATAAAAAAGCACAAAATATTAATTTATTGTAGTATTAATAAACGTGATAAGCAAATGAGGGGCCAATGGAATGAACTGATTTCAGAGTATTGTGGATGATGGTAGAATTCTATAAAATACCTGAACTGTCTCAGAAATAGCACTTTGAAGATTGTGGTTGTGTTCTTTAATGAGCCCTAAATACCTTACTGAATATTGACCCTAATGTGTGTGAATGTGATGGGGAATTTAGATTGTAAGCTCCCTAGGGCAGGGACTGATGCAAATGATGTGTAATCTCTGTAAAGATCTGTGGATTATCGATCTAATCGAGCGAAAACTCGAATCTTACAAATTTTTCTAATTTGACGCCTGAATCACTTGTTTTTTTTTTTTTGGATTATTGCCCGGAAAACCAAGAATTTTTTGGATTATTGGACGAAACCCAGCTCAAACCACGAGATCTTCAAATTGTAAAAGGAACATCTTTTATTGACTTCTACTTGACCTCAGGTTTCAGAGAGATTTTAGGATTCTGACTTTTTGAAGCTTCGGGGTATAATAAATCTTGAAAAATTTGAGTTTTTGCCCAAAAAAAGAAACGTATTAGGTGTGCATTACACAGCAGCCACCTGTTTTTTAATGTTACTGTAGCACCCTCTTGACAACCCTCCTGGTGCCAAGGTTGTACATTCTTACCATATACCAGGTCCAGTGTACTGGCAATTACTTCTCATGGCAGTGCCTCCACCTAATGGGATTTTTTAATGTTACTGTAGCACCCTCTTGACAACCCCCCTGGTGCCAAGGTTGTACATTCTTACCATATACCAGGTCCAGTGTACTGGCAATTACTTCTCATGGCAGTGCCTCCACCTAATGGGATCCGGGAATACACCTGTGGGTGGCTCCATTAGGAAAACATTCAAATACACACAGTGCTATATAACAAACATAACTTTATATAAGGTTTAAAGGCAAAGCAAAACATTGCAGTTAAATACAGTATATTTATTCACATAACAATGACCCACTACCCTGGGGAAACCATTGCAATTCAATCCTGGTTAGGGATGGGCGAATTTGACCCGTTTCGCTTCGCCAAAAATTCGCCGCCGGCATGTCGCAGACGACTGTTTTGTCGCGCGTCTTTTTTTTTTTGACGCACGCTGCCAAACAAGTCTATGGGCGTCATTTTTTCGGCGAAACGAGGCGAAAAAATTGGCCCATCCCTAATCCTGGTACCTCTCTGCCAAGCAAAGTCCCACAAAGTCCCGCACTCCTCTTTTGGCAGATAAAGAGTCTCAGTCCCTTTTCCCCCAAAGAGCATTATTGTCCCCAGGTAGCGCTGGGCAGAGCTAATTTGCTCCCATGTGGCAGGCACAGCAACAAAGCCTGTTCACAAACAGAATACACGCTGGATCCTTTCTCTCACTACCCTCCCACAGGCTAACACTGGCTCACACAGAGCTGGAACAGGCATCCACGTGATGAAATCCTCAGAGGCTCCAAGCTCTCCTAGCCGAGCACATAACTTACTGGAATTTTTAGGACATTGCTCCCAACACTATTCACAGTGTGAGCCTAGCAAAGCCCATCCGATTGGCATCCATCTCCAGTAATCCATCTCTCATCCTGGGCAGCATCTCTCATGAATATCAGGGTCCAGTTATCCGTGAGCCCACACAGGGCATAGCAACCTTGTGGTGTCTCTCCATCGCCTGAGGTCTGCCCTGCAGCACCCCAACAGACAGTCAATCAATTCTGCATCAAAGTGAAACAAGGAATGGCAGCTTCAGGGTTGCCAGGTCTAATTTTTAAAACCAGCCATGGTCCACTACAAATCCATCCCAAAACTAGCCAAGAGGCATTTTAAAAGTAGCCCAAAAATAGCACAATATATGCAGTGAAAACAAGTCTAAAAAATAAATGAATATATTTGAAAATACTAGGAATGCACTGAATCCAGGATTTGGTTCTGGATTTAGACAGGATTCAGCCTCTTTCAGCAGGATTCAGATTTGGCCGAATTCTGCCCGGCTGAAGCGAATCTGAATCCTAATTTGCATATGCAAATTAGATGTGGGAAGGGAAATTGTGAGACTTTTTGTTACAAAACAATTTGCATATGCAAATAAGGATTCAGATTCGGTTTGGTATTCGGCCGATTCTTTCCTGGAATCTAGAATAGTGGATTCGGTGCATCTTTAGAAAATACGCCTTTTTTTAAATTTTCACTAGTTCCCACATTTTTCCATGAAGCAAAATGGGACAGATTAGCCCATGACCAGGGGCGAAACTTCAGTGGGGGCCCAGGAGGTATAGGGGTCCCATAAGGCCCCAATACATATACAATTTCAATACATATTGGTAAACAGGTCAACCTCTAGACATTTTGGTGGCAAGCTGATTTTTGCCTCAAAATTGTCTGGAATTGAGGAAAGTCACTGGAAAATGCGAGAATGGTTAAGAGTGACAGAAGTCTGGGGTAGAGACTCCTGAAATCTGGTAACTCCCAACTTCTACATGTCAGTCCCATTGCATACAGGATATTGTAGTCTTACATTAAACTTGGCGGTTGGAAAATCTTTACACAAAAACTACATTATCTAACATGCATTGGGAGACGCAAACTTGGCACATTAGGGCAAGAAAAAACTTTGTCTGGTTTCCAAAGTACAAATCAGCGAAAGGCCCAAAAAGTACCCCAAATCCGTACCTTGGCTAGTTTGTACTTTGAAAACCTACCTGGACTTTAAATTAGTAGCCCAATTTGACTGGAAAACCACCAACCTGGCAACCCTGGGAAGCGTGTGCACATGGCTCTTTATATATCAAAGGTGTGCAACAGTGACACCTTGTGACACCCTCCGGTATCTGCCAGACACACTGCATAGGGACGAGACTCCAGCCCCTCCCAACACTCTAGGTTGAACCTGTAGTTCACAAACAGGGGATTTCCACCATGTGGTTTCAGACCTGCGGGTCCCTACATTACAATAAACAGTGTTTTTTGTTTTTTTTTATAAATTCTTTATTTACGTGTTTTGCAAAATACAAAAAGTACAATGGTATGAGATTCCTGCAATAAAGAATTCAAGTATATGATGCAGTGTTTGAACATACAGTATCTAAAAAATATAGACACCAGCAGGTTACATATCTCGTAGTCGTACTTTGTGAGTAAGAAACCATTGAACAAGAAAAAGAAAAACAGAAAAAACAAACTATGTTGGGCACATCTACAATCCTGTAAATAGTAGCAAAATGGTGGGTGGAGGAGTAAGCACAGAGAAGATAGGGTGGTAAGCACTATGCATTAACTGAGTGTCGTGATCGTATATCAATGAAATAGCAATTAGATATCAGGGGTCTCATGTAAGCAACGGACTAACAGTGGCCGTTTCAGGAAGTAAGGGTCCGGTATTCCTGCGATTCGGTGAACTGGAGCCAATAGAACCATTTCTGTGTCAAGGTTTCTTGGTAATGCGGATTACTCGTCTCTGTCTTGTAGTGTTCAAATTGGTAAATTTCGTTTACTTTAAGCGCCCAGTCCTTGAGCGTAGGGATTGCTTTTGATTTCCAAAATAAAGGTATCAAGGATTTAGCTACTGTAATTAAACTTGAGATGAGCGATTTGCGATATCGTGCGGGAGACATTTCGTTGCAATGCAATAAGAAAAATGACGCCGAGTCCGGTATTGCCATATCAGTGAATCTGGGCAGTAACTGTTTTATTTGAGTCCAGTACGGTTGTAGGTTGGGGCAATGCCACATAATATGGCTGAGAGTTCCACTGGATTGACCGCATCTCCAACAGGTGTCAGGAACAGTTGGGAATATTTTAGATAGTATGCTTGGAACCCTATACCATTGCGAAAGCAATTTATAGTTGTTCTCCTGTAGCCTCGCACACATAGTAGATCTATAGGAGTTTGTGACAACGGTCTGCCATTCCGAGTCAGTAAAGGTGCGTTGCAGTTCTCTTTCCCATTTTCGTTTGAAATCATTTGCCGGTGTAGAGGGGCGACTTAGCAACAGTTTATAAATTAGTGCAATTGCATGCGGGGTGTGTTCAGTTCTGGTGAACAATTGTTCAAACAAGGTATCCTCGGATCCTGTGGCGTCAGTTATCATTCTAGTATCTAGGAAATGCCGAATTTGATGCAATCGTAATCCCTCGAGTGGTGTAATCTTTTCTGGGGGCAAGATATCCGCTAACGGTTTGAGGGATCTACCATTAAGCAATTGAAAAGCCCATAAAGTTTCTGTTTGTGTCCAGTTCTTGAAATGTATGGGCAGTAATCCTGGAGGAAAGTCCTTATTGTACAATATCGGGGTTAACCTGGAGTGTGGATTAAGAAGGCATTTTTTTTGTTTCAATGCGTCCCAAGTGTTGGCAATTTCCTAGACAACTGGATTCGGAAATGTTGGCTTGCAACGGTTAGGTTTGGGCAACCACATGTATATGTCCAGTGGATATTCATAGCCATCTTGTGCCACAAGTGGCCATAATTTAAGAGTCGTAGGCTGCATTAAGTCTATCATCCGTTGCAAGACCGCGACTTTGTAATACGCCCAAAAGTCCGGCAAACCTACACCCCCTGCCTCTTTCGGTTGAGTAAGGGAATCAAATTTCTGTCTGGCTTTCTGATGCTTCCAAATAAACTGAGAGATGAGAGAGTGTAGCTCTTTGAAAAACGGTCTGGGTATCTGGAATGGGATCGTCTGGAACAGATATAGAAAACGAGGAAGTATATTCATTTTAACAATGCTGATACGTCCAAACCAGGAGAAGCCCGGTTTGTCCCATTTCTGCAAGTCGGCTTTCACTGTTTTGAGAAGTGGGTAAACATTCAGGGGGACTCCATCTGTAAGTTTAGCCGAAATCTTGAGACCCAGATAGGTGAAATATTTAGGTTCAATCATAAATGGACAATTGTGTCTTATATGTTGTAATTCCTGGTGAGACAGAGATATGTTAAGGAGGCTGGATTTCTGTTGATTTATTTTTAGATTGCATGGAGAGCCATAGGCATCTAGTTCGAGCAAGATCTCCGGTAACGTGGTTCTTGGGTGTGTTATAAAAAATAACAAATCGTCCGCGTAAGCCGCCGTTTTATGTGAATGATCGCGTACATGCACTCCCGGGATATTCGCATTCTGTCTAATGCACTGCAGGAATGGTTCGAGTGTAATGACAAAGAGGAGGGGAGACAGTGGACATCCCTGTCGTGTGCCATTTTTAATATCAAACGGTTCAGACAGCATCCCATTAACTCGGATACGTGCCTGTGGTCGAGCATATAGGCTGTGGACATATCGTTGGAAAACAGGGCCAATGCCTATCCACTGAAGACATTTGAATATCATATCCCACTTCACCCTGTCAAATGCTTTTTCCGCGTCGGTAGATAATAACGCCAGCGGAATGTCCTTCTTCTTGCAATAATGTATTATGTTGTACACCCGGAGAGTGTTGTCCCTAGCCTCCCTCTTAGGGACGAATCCCACTTGTTCAGGGTGTATGATTCTTGTCAAAAGAGGTTTTAGCCTTTCTGCCAGAACTTTCGCATATAGTTTAGTATCCATGTTGAGAAGGGATATCGGCCTACATAAACTGTTTTTTACTTTATAAGCCTGTGTGCCTTCAACTTTTTCTCTCTTTTGGTGTTGTAGTAAATAAGCCCCTAAATAATCCCAATAGGCTGGTTTTGGCTCCAATAAGGATTCATTAAATCTTAGTTAGGATCAAGAACATGGTACTGTTTTATAATTACAGAGAAAAAGGAATTAATTTTTACAAATTTGGATTATTTGGATAAAATGGACTCTATGGGAGATGGCCTTTCCAAATTGAGGAACTTTCTGAATAACAGGTTTCTGGATACTGGATCCCATACCTTTATAAATAAATAAATAAATAACTATAATAATCATCTTCTGTCTAATGCATTGGTCACATGTATGAGGTGACTTCATCTTTGAAATTCTGGGGTGCTAGAGGATTATTATTATAGTGAAGAGAGAGCCCCAATATCTGTCATTTATCAAAACAAGGTTTCTAACTGAAACCCCATTGATGGGTTAAAGATAATTAATAATAATATATAGAATATATAATAATATATAGAAACTAGCAGGTTGAATTGAAAAAGACACTCATGTATGTTTTGGGTATCAGTAACTCTAACAAACATATGCCATTTATTTGAAATAGCATTTAAAGCATCCATACTGTGCAGCATATGGCAAACTGATATATTTTGTTTGCTCTTTTCAAAGTTGTTAGTGTAAAGCGAATTAAAAGAACTCCTCTGTTAAAGACGATAGATATTTGGTAAAAATTAAGATGCATGAAGTTCCTGTTAAGCAATATAATCCTAAGCGTGTTTTTACCATGTGAACTAGTGCATTAAAAATCAATTAGCTGCAGATCAGTAAAATAAACCCAGAAATCCCCTCATCACAATGCAATAAAGATGAGTGCTCCCGAGCACAGCCTCGAATAGACAAAACAAACAACTCAACTCATCACATCAGGAATTAAAAGATCGTCCTTTTGGGTGTTCAAGATCATCTTGAATAGAAGTGACTGTACCCTGTCATTATGAAGAGCCCTCTGACAGCACAAGGCTGTTTATTATCTTGGCTTATCAGGAAATGACTCCGCCAAAGAGGGCAAATAATTGTCTGTTCATTATTTCAACAAGTCTTTTTTTGTAAAATAACATTTAAAAAAAATATTTTAAAATAATAACAAACTGCTAATTTGGAGAATAACATGTTGTAGGAGTTATCAGAGCTAACTCATGTTATTTCCAAATTATATATGTATATATTTTTTTCTTTCCATGCATCTCTAATTAGCACTGGGCAGTTTTATTTAGTTTGTATTTTAATTATTTTAAAAGTTCTTTGAAGCAGTTTTCTTTATCCTGCTAAAGGGATACTGTCACAGGAAAACATGTTTTTTTTTCCAAAAGGCATCAGTTAAAAGAACTAGGGATGCACTGAATCCAGGATTCGGTTCGGGATTCGGCCAGGATTCGGCCTTTTTCAGCAGAAATCGTATTCGGCTGAATTCGGCCGAACCGAAACAGAATGCTAATTTGCATATGCTAATAAGAGGCAGGGAGGGAAATCATGTGACTTTTTGTCACGAAACAAGGAAGTAAAAAATGTTTTCCCCTTCCCACCCTAATTTCCATATGCAAATTAGGGTTTGCATTCCGTTCTAAAAATGATACAGTTGGGAGGTATGCATCCCTAAAAGAAACAGTAACACCAAAAATGAGGGTCTTAAAGTATTGTCTATCCGGTGTGTTTGCTTTAGAAACTCTACTATAGTATAAATTAACAAGCTGCTGTATAGCCATGGGGGCAGCCATTCAAGCACAGGATACACAGCAGATAAGCTCAGTACGATACAACAGGATTCTTCAGAGCTTATCTGTTATCTCCTGTGTATCATGTGCTTGAATGGCTGCCCCCATGACTACACAGCAGCTTGTTTATATAAACTATAGCAGAGTTTCTGAAGCATAAACACCAGTTTTACTAGTGCAGGGCAACAGTACATTATACTATCATTGCTTTATAACATTCACTTTTTGGTGATTTTTTTATATTTAAAGGGGAACTTCACAAAAACTTAACGTAAACTTTTTGGAATGTGAACATAATTTAAAATTTTGCAATATACATCAATTAAAAATTATGCAGACTTGTCATGATTTTTAATTCAGTTCCCTAAGCCTAGTCCCCTGCTTTTCTGCTGGTCTCTCTGACTACTTTGCTGAGCTGGCTGACTACTGTTACATTGTATCAGCAGCCAGCTGTCTTTAGCCTGCAAAACCACACAATTCCCTGCAAACATGATTTCAATAAGGAAAGGAACATCACAGTGCAATGCATTGTGGGTTATGTAGTTCCTGCATGCTGTCTGTAAGCTGTGGAGAAGTTTTTACAATTTGTAACATCAGTGTTTAGTCCCTCCTTCCCTGCCAGGATTTCAAATGATGCAGAAAGAAAAGAACTGGTAAACAGCTGGATTTCAGCATAGGCATTCTTTCATACTTTTTGAAGAAACAGGTAACTGTGATGGTTATATATGTTATGTGGGCCTTTTGGGTTGGAAGCCGGAGTTCCCCTTTAATTATGAAATTGGCTAGACATGATGTCTGTCTCCCAGGTGCCCTCAGTTATGTGACTTGTGCTCTGATACAAGCAGTTAGGCACTAGCACATTGCCTTAAGTGCTGGTGCCTAATTGCTTGTAGACAGATAAGTGACTATTGTCTCCCCAGGGCCCGTGTGTATCCTTTGTCTACTACTTGCACTCTGATAAAATTCAGAAGCTCTTTACTGCTGCACTGCAAGTTGGAGTGATATGACCCACTCCCTTTCCCCCCAGCAGCCCATTAGCAAAACAATATGAAGGTAAGATAACATTGAAAAATCTAAGTCCCACTGCGACTACTTCAGTTACATTGAGTAGGAGAAACAACAACCTGCCAGAAAGCAGTTCCATTATGAAGTGCTGGCTCTTTATGAAAGCACATGACTAGGCACAGTGACATAAGATGGCTTCACACCAATATTACAACTTATAAAAAATACACTTGTTGGTTCAGGAATAACATTTTATATGGTAGAGTGAATTGTTTGCAAAGTACACAGTGTAATTTAGAAATAAAAACTGCATCATAAAAATCATGACAGAATTCCTTAAGCTTTCTCATCTCAACTACTTGCATAACGATACCTACAATGATGAAGCATAATTGTGAGCAGGCACTGCCATTAACATTAAATTACAGGAATCGAGTAATCGTAGCAGTAATATTTTGGCCCATTAGTGAAATGATCTGCCACTTGGTCTATACTGCTGCCTGTGTGCTGAAGGTGTTAGTTATAGACACGTACTGGAACGTAGTGTTGCTATACTTCTTTAGTTTACTGTACTGGTATGCCAGTACGTCTATTGACACCTTCAGCCCTAAAGAAGTATGCGAAAACAGCGCGTCCCTACATGCCAGTACGTGTCTATTACTAACACCTTCAGCACACAGGCAGCAGTATAGACCAAGTGGCAGATCATTTCACTAATGGGCCCAAATATTACTGCTATGGGATTCCTGATCGTACTGTGCTGGGGGGTCTCATTATTATTAATTTCACGATGGAGGTTGAGGGCCGGTGTAAATTTGAAAATGGGCCATAATTAGCCCCGGGGCCGCACTTTGGACATGCCTGTTCTAGGGCAAAGTCACTTGTTTTTGCCACTCATGAAACCACAAATTTCTCTTGTAAACTTTTTGTCAGGTGTAGTCACTGGACAAAAAACCCCCACAGGAATGCTATTGGGTGAACTGCATTGATCTTCTTAATTAAAGGAAAAGGAAAGGTTAAAACTAAGTAAGCTTTATCAGAAAGGTCCCCCTAAATACACCAGTAAACCCTCAAAGTAATGCTGCTCTGAGTCCTCTGTCAAAAGAAACATTTCATTTCTTTCCTTCTGTTGTGTACACATGGACTTCTGTATCAGACTTCCTTCCTTCAGCTTAAACCTCCTTGCCCCGGGCGTGAGCATGCTCAGTTTGCTCCTCTTCCCCCCTCCCTTCTCTACTGTAATCTGAGCCCAGAGCGTGAGTGAGTGAGTGGGGAGAGACTCAGGCAGGAAGTGATGTCACAGCAAGCTAATATGGTAGCTGCTATCCTAAACAAACAGAGAGCTTCTAGAGCTTTTTACTCAGGTATGGTAAAACATTCTACAGAATAAATATAGCATTCTAGCTTGCACTATTGAAGCTAATCTATGGGCAATAAAATGCCTCAGTAGCTTTCCTTCTCCTTTAAAGCTATTGTTATAGGAAATTAAAAAGATTTTGGAAAAAAGTGTAAAATCATTTTTTCCTATAAACCAAAAAATACAATTTAATAGAGTTATTAAAGGAGACTTTTTGTTAAAGATGATATCTTGTCTTGTAGTGTAACTGTGATTATAAAGATTATAAAGAACTATCTCCGTTCTGCTTTATAATGAACAAATGTACCGTCCTTATTATGTAAATGTGACTCACAGAAACTTGAAAGGCTGATATGATGTGCACCCCAAAGCCCTCTAAGATTTGGTGTCAGTTTGGATCAACCGGAAGTTCATTTTTCCACAGGGAGCAAAGGCATCTCTTGTCAGAATCCATCATATCATTCTATACCCTTTCAGATATCTTCATCTTAAAAAAAATCTTTGAAAAAGGGAATTTAATTAGTGAAAAAATAGCATAAAAGTAATGACTTTGGAAATATACTTTTTATAGGGCACCAAGCGGTTTGTATATAATGAACATCCCCCTCTCCCCTACCCCGCAAAAATCCTACTCCTACCTGCAGAAGTATGAATGCTCCTTGGGCCACTCTGATAGACATTTTATTACAAAAGAATGGTAACACAAATGGGGAAAGAACAGTGTCAATAAATAATATATTAAAGTTTCTTTTTGTGGATGTTCAGAGGTGAAATTTCAGAAGGGAGAAGCAATAGAGAAGGTTTAAGACAGGAACCAGTGCAGTGCCTAAAGGGGCTCATCTTGATGCTTAGATTTAAGAAGAAATTGCATTCGTGGAAGCCTATTTATCAACAGTCTCATATTAGCGGTTTTAGAGGTTTTTGAAAAAAATCCCTTTTTCTAAAATTACGAATGCATGAAATTTATTTAAAAATCTGAACTTAAAAGGCATGAATGAAAAAAAGCTCTGAACGATCTGACAAAAAATAGGAATACCTCTTAAATCGGACAATTCCTAGCAAAAATAAATCCAAAAACTTATAAAATTCATTAAACATGGTCCAATAGGATCAGGGCAGCTCCCACGGGCTTCTATGGGAACTTTTACCTGGCAAATTTTTGAATTAGAGTTTTTTGTGGTTTTGGCAGGTTTTAGGTGGTGAATAGTCAAATTGAGTTCTTAAAAGGCCAGGGTATAATAAATCTCAAAATTCTAATTTGAATTCGAATTAAAACTCAAATTCCGTTTGGATTTGAGTGTTTTGACCAACGAAAAAATTCAAAGATTCGAATTTGAATTTTCACTTCGACCCTTAATAAATCTGTCCCTTAATAAATCTTGTATTTTTAGAGCTTTTAAGAAAAATAGGAAAACTACAAATTTTTAGAGATTTGTGAAACAAAACTAGAAATTCAGTTGTGTCTATGAACACTTAGGGGCCGATTCATTAAGGGTCGAATATCGAGGGTTAATTAACCCTCGATATTCGACTAGGAATTAAAATCCTTCAACTTTGAGTATCGAAGTCGAAGGATTTAGCGCAGATAGTTAGATCGAACGATCGAAGGATAATTCCTTCGATCGAACGATAAAATCCTTCGAATCGAACGATTCGAACGATTTTAATCCAATGATCGAAGGAATATCCTTTGATCAAAAAAAGTTAGCCAAGCCTATGGTGACCTTCCCCATAGGCTAACATTGACTTCGGTAGCTGTTAGATGGCGAACTAGGGGGTCGAAGTTTTGACTTCGGTAGCTGTTAGATGGTGAACTAGGGGGTCAATCGAACGATAAAATCCTTCGAATCGAACGATTCGAAGGATTTTAATCCAACGATCGAAGGAATATCCTTCGATCAAAAAAAGTTAGCCAAGCCTATGGGGACCTTCCCCATAGGCTAATATTGATTTCGGTAGCTGTTAGATGGCGAACTAGGGGGTCGAAGTTTTTTTTAAAGAGACAGTACTTCGACTATCGAATGGTCGAATAGTCGAACCATTTTTACTTCGAGTCCTTAGATTCGAAGTCGTAGTCGAAGGTCGAAGTAGCCCATTCGATGGTCGAAGTAGCCCAAAAAAACTTCGAAATTCAAAGTTTTTTTACTTCGAATCCTTCACTCGAAGTTAGTGAATCGGCCCCTAAGATGTTCATAGAAACCCAGCTTGAAAGACAATTCATTTCATATTGGGCTGCTTTTTTTGTTGAAGTATGACAGAATCCTGGATAAAATCTTGTTATGAGTTAAAGGGAACCTTGGTAAAATGTTGCTCCTCAAAGAAGGTCTGAAAAAACACCACTCTAGGGGGCCGATTCATGAAGCTCGAGTGAAGGATTCGAATTAAAAAAACTTCGAATTTCGAAGTATTTTTTGGGCTACTTCGACCATCGAATGGGCTACTTCGACCTTCGACTACGACTTCAAATCGAACGATTCGAACTAAAAATCGTTCGACCATTCGATAGTCGAAGTACTGTCTCTTTAAAAAAACTTCGACCCCCTAGTTCGGCAGCTAAAAGCTACCGAACTCAATGTTAGCCTTTTTTGATCGAAGGATATTCCTTCGATCGTTGGATTAAAATCCTTCGAATTGTTCGATTCGAAGGATTTAATCGTTCGATCGAAGGAATAATCCTTCGATCGTTCGATCGTAGGATTTGCGCTAAATCCTTCGACTTCGATATTCGAAGTCGAAGGATTTTAGTTCCTAGTCGAATATCGAGGGTTAATTAACCCTCGATATTCGACCCTTCATACATCTGCCCCTAAGTGTTCTTTACTCGTATCTCCATCACTTCCATGATGTCTCCTCTGTTGCTCTTAGGGGTAAATTTATCAAAGAGTGAAGTTCCGCCACTAGAGAGAAATTCCGCATCTCTCCATTCATTTCTATGGGATTTTGAAAGGCGTATTTATCAATGGGTGAAAGGGAAATTTCACCCGTTGATAAATCCGCCTTTAAAAACCCCATAGAAATGAATGGGAAGTGGCGGAATTTCACTCTAGTGGCGGAACTTCACTATTAACTTCACTCTTTGATAAATATACCCCTAAGAGCAACGGAGGAGACATCATGGAAGTGATGGAGATACGAGTAAAGAAATACAGGGAGATGTGGAGCACATTTATATCAGAAGGGTTGTTTACCTTAAAGTTAACTTTTAGAATGTTATAAAACGCTCTATGCAACTTTGCGGTTGGTTTTTATTATTTGTTTTTCAAAGTTTTTAAATTATTTGCCTTCCTCTTCTGCCTCTTTTCAGTTTTCAAATGGGAGTCACTGACCCCAGTAGCCAAAAACTATTGCTCTGCAAGGCTAACATTTTATTGTTATTGCTACTGTTTCTTACGTACTTTTCAATGCAAGCCCCCTCCTGTTCATATTCTTGATGGGGGTAAATAAGACCCTAGCAACTGGAGAGCTGCTGAACTAAAAGCTAACTGAAAAAAACATAAGCAAATAAAAAAAATGAAAAACAATTGCCAATAGTCTTAGTTCCTTTAAAGCTGAATTACCCTTTTAAGAGGAGGATTTTGTAAGTAATTCTTTCTTTAAAAGGGAACCATGATATTATATAAATATCATTGATTGCCTGAATAATAAGATTTAAGAACATGTCTCAATATTTATGGTTTCTAAAACAGGGAATTATAGAAGTGGCATGATAGCCATATTACCCAAAGATGATGTCAAGAAATATAATGTAGTGACTTGTGAGAGTTCCTCTTCAACAATAAGAGGGTTAATTATTATAGCTCAATTCGTATTTTTTGAGATGTGTTATACCCCGAAGCTGCTAAAAGTCCAAATCCAAAAAAATTCCATCTCAAACCACTCGAGGTCCTGTAAAGTCAATGTCCCTTTTCCAATTTGAAGATATTGTAGTCTGTGCTGGGTTTCATTCGATAATTCAAAAAATGTGGGGTTTTTAGGACGATAACTTGAAATAATCGAGCGATTCTAGAGTCAAATTCGGAAAAATTCTACGATTCGAGTTTTTTCATGATTTATCAAGACTTTTCCTGAATCACATTTTTTTATCAATAATTAAGGTCAAATCGTGGTTGGAAGTTTTGAGAACAATTTGAGTTTTAGTAAATAACCCCCTAAAACTTACCTTGGCTTTGTCCTTAGTTAAGCATTAGTTCTCCATTAGTTCTCCTTTAAGTGATATCACAAGAACAGCCGTACATGCATCATAGGCTCATACAATACATTTTTAAGGCAACCTCTGTTACATTTCAATAAGGCCAGATTACAGAATACTAGGCATATTGTAGACAGCCTAGTCCTCTTCCCTTATCTGTGTACTATAGTATTGCTCTGTTTTGCCCCATACAAATTTTACAATGATTAACACAAATTATTTTACTGATAATGGTGGAGTTTGGTAAATTGGTATTGGTAAAATATATAAAAAAAGAATAGCAATCTTGGATTGATATTCATTCCAATGAAAGGACACAGTCTGTACTGTTAAATCTGTCTCAACCAGTTATACAAATTGTCAGCTTTCTGGTTAAGTAATTTGTGTCTATTAAATGACTGTAATTGGACTGGTCGTTATCTCTTTCCCTGAGTAAGTAATACTGTCCATTTTCTAAAAGGAAAGTCATTCTAAAGATAAATGGCCTTTGCTGTCGATAACACATCAGTTAGACATGGAAGAATTCGTCCTGGAATGTTAGTGTTACTTAATTCTTAGATAAGGACTGGCTACAGATTAATTTGTTTCATTAATTAGTAAAATTGTTTTATGTTAAAGGCACACATATTACCAGCAAAGGCACACTGTCCTCAAAAAAAGTTGATATCTCCAATATACTTTAATTAAAAAATTTGTACTGTTTTTATAATATACCTGACTGTATGCAGTGAAATTCCCCCTTGGTTTTACTTGCTCTGACTGCTGTGGATAGGAAACTTCAGACAGGTCCTAACTGCTCTGCAGGGAAACAATCATACTTTTGTTACACTAACTTGGGCTAGGCAGACAAAAAGGGGTTAATGTCCAACGAGTGCTTAGAGCATGAGCTACATGTGACGCAAACACCCCAGTGTAGGGCCTTCGCTAAGTGGAAGATTAAAGGTGTGGGTTAGAGTAACTACAACTCCCACAGGCTACTGTGCTATAAAACAGGAAAAGAATGGGGGCCAGAGGGTTCTTGCAGTCAAACAGAATAAACTTTGATTCACAGGGTACTTACATCAGTACAGAGGCATTTGCAGAATATTTATGCACAAAACTCACACAGAGCTTCAGAGGTAGATGCAGGTGCATTTCTTGCGGGTGTAGTCAAGGCAGTACAGCATACCTCCAGGCAGAAATACCTCACATGTGGTCTGGATCTCACCCAGTGGAGGGGTCAGGGAAGAGAAAAAAATATACATGCACAGAATCTCACATCAAAGCATTTAATTGTGCAAATTCACCACAATGTATCAATAAACAATCTCATAGCATAATACACCACATGGCTGTGTCCCCCCCCCCCTGCATACCTTGTTTTAGCCACTTCCTCTTAACGCTTCTTCACAAGAGAACCTAAAGCCTGACACCCTATCCACTGTGGTCCCTTCACTGTAGGCAAATCTTACAGCCTGAGAAACTACTCCCTGCTACACCTCCTTGATGGAGCACAAAACTACTCTTTCTCTCTTCCCTCACTGTTTTATTATAGTCTATAACATTATATTCCTGCCACTCATGAGGTCCCTGCTGTCCAACTTATCTCTCTAGAGGTACCAGTCCTGCTGGAGCACATGGCTTTACTGGGCCTTGCTGTACCCAGAAGTGTAGGGAATAAAAGGGACACATTAACCCTATGGGTCCCTACACTTTCAAACAGTAAGGGGGAGCCCCTCACCTTACTTCCCTGACTTTGAGCAGCTTTGTTTGTTTCCCTGTAACACCAAAAAATGTAAGTGTTTTAAAGTAATGAATATATCATGTACTGTTGCCCTGCACTGGTAAAACTGACCTGTTTGCTTCAGAAACACTATTATAGTTCATATAAACAAGCTGCTGTGGAGCAATGGCGGAAATTGAAAAACGGCTATATGGCACAGGTTTACTACTGGATAAAAGATAACACCATTAGACAAAGCTTATTTGTTTTCTGCTGTGTAACCTGAGCCTTTTCTCCTTTGAATGGCTGCCCCCATTGCTACACAGCAGCTTATTTATATAAATAATAGTAGTGTTTCTTAAGCAAACACATCAGTTTTACCAGTGCAGGGCAACACTACATTATATTTTCATTACTTTAAAACACTTTTATTTTTTGATGTTACTGTTCCTTTAAGCAGCCGGCGAACATGTAGAGATTTGTATCTGCAGACCCAGGGCAGTCTGTTTATTCTGATTATTGATCAGTCTTACTGTATCAGCTTCTATAGCAGATATTATTTGACTTGTGCTGTTTTGATAATTTATGACGATCACTAAGCTTAACCTCCCAATTGAAGCCCATATTCTGATTATTGATCAGTCTTACTGTATCAGCTTCTATGGCAGATATTATTTAACTTGTGCTGTTTTGATAATTTATGACGATCACTAAGCTTAACCTCCCAATTGAAGCCCAGACCACACTGAGCATGTGCGTAGTCTTTGTCTTGCAAAGATGTTTAACAAAGTTACAAGACGACAGCCCCCTGTGTCAACTTTGAAAACATAAATAATTTGTTTAATTTGGCTTCTGGTGCAGTAAGTTCATGTTTATATTTAGTATACAAAATACAGCATTTCTAGCATTATTCTATTTTTAGACTTTAGTTCCCCTTTAATACATGGACATCTGTTATAACATGTTCTGCACTCAGGTTCTGGGCTTCTGATTAATGTTGTGTAGCATTAAATTAGAGTGCCCTCGGAATATATGATATACAGTTTATTTAGAATTTTGTAAATGGTTTTAGTAATTTTTTGTTTGCATATGGGACAGCATAGAGACAGCCTTAATTTCTAGTTCTGTATAAGCAAAATCCAACAAATCTTTGCTATGGAAAAGATAATGGCATCTGTAGAGAACACTATGGCTGAATTTATGAACATATGGAGTTCCTGGATTCTATATATTGAACGCTTATCATAATTCCACCAGTTATTTCTTTTCTGTTGCCCCTCAAGGATTCTCTTGGTTATAACTTTCTCTCCTTCTCAGAATATTTTTGCAAATTGATGCATCTGGAAATTGAAACCAGGGGCCTATTTATTATAATTTGAGCTTGCATTTGTCCATCAATAAGAAAAAATCACTGCAGAAAAAAACCCTGATCTCTGTTTTTTCAGATTTTCAGAACTTGAAATCTCCAGATTTATCTGTTAAAGGAGAAGGAAAGCTACAAAGGCATTTCATTGGCAATAGATTAGCTGCAATAGTGCAAGCTGGAATGCTATATTTATTCTGTAGAATGTTTTACCATACCCGAGTAAAAAGCTCTAGAAGTTCTCTGTTTATTTAGGATAGCAGCTGCCATATTAGCTTGGTGTGACATCACTTCCTGCCTGAGTCTCTCCCCGCTCACTTATAGCTCTGGGCTCCGATTACAGCAGAGGAGGGGGGGAAGAGGAGCAAACTGAGCATGCTCACGCCCAGGGCAATGAGGTTTAAGCTCAAGGCAAGAAGTCTGATACAGAAGCCCATGTGTACACAATAGAAGGAAAGAAATGCAGTGTTTCTTTTGACAGAGGACTCAGAGCAGCATTACTTTGAGGGTTTACTGGTATATTTAGGTGGACCTTTCTGATAAGGCTTACTTTACAGGGGTTGTTCACATTTAATTACTTTTAGTATGATGTAGAAAGTGATAGTCTGAGACAATTTGCAATTCATTTTTGTGGTGTTGAGTTATTTAGATTTTTATTCAGCAGCTCTCCAGTTTGGAATTTCAGCAATCTGGTTGCAAGAGTCCAAATTACCCCAGCAACCATGCATTTATTTGAATAAGAGACTGGAATATGAATAGAGGAGAACTTGAATACAAAGATGAGTAATACAAAGTAGCAATAATTATACATTTGTAGACTTACAGAGCATTTGTTTTTAGATAGGGTCAGTGAACCCCATTTGAAAGCTGGAAAGAGTCAGAAGAAGAAGGCAAATAATTATAAAAAACTATACAAAAAATTAATGAAGGTCAATTGAAAATTTGCACAAATGGTTTTTTTTTCTGCAAAAACTCAAAAATTAATAAATCTACCTCCCAAACAACAGAAAACTGCCTAGTAGTGATGGGAAAATAAATTCGCCAGACACTGAATCGCGGCGAACTTCCATGATTCTCTGCAAGTGAATTAATTTGTGAAACTGCTGAAAAATCAGCCGCGTCAAAATTGTCACATGTCTAAATTATTCGGACGCCCATTGACTTTAATGCATTTGGAGCAATAGTCACGCGTATAAAAATTGTTGCTCGTGTCAAAATTGTTTTGACGCCCATTGACTTCAATGTATTTCTGAATTTTGCTGTAAATTCGCAAATTTTTCGTCGAAACGGCACAGATTCGCCCATCAGTACTGCCTAGCAGTAATTAGAAAGGCACAAGAATTAAATGGTTGATTACCTAGATAGTTTAGACTCATTGATGACACCTTTCTATAAACCATGGGGGGAGGATAAAACCAATAAGATTGTTGCAGTAGAGACCAGCACTTTTAACACTTTCCTAGCTTGATTTGGCCCTTGAGACGAATCCATAAATATAATTTTCCTGCAAGAGGAGGTAACTTAACTGTAAAAATGATATCTACCATCTATGTTTTTCTGCATAGGGCAACCAGATGACTAGAAAAAATCAGGCTGCCTTTTAATAAATAAAAATTGTGTGGCAGCTGATGATTGCATACTGATTGCAATGGAATTAAATGCAAATCCTAAATGCAGCCATTATGGATTTATTTTCTGGATAAGGGTCTTCAAATTCATTGGCAATGTCGTGTTTCCTCCCATCATTATAAATGAAGGGGTCAATAAAAAATAAATTTGAGGAAATAAATAAATATATATATATGATATCACTAATATTTTCAGTTTTAGATATATATTACCAAGTGACAGTGCCTAACATTACCATACGGATGCCGCATTGAAATATTCACTTATATATCAAACCTGTCAGCCGTCCACACTGGATATAAATCAAGTATCCCGGGCAAATGAATACAAACCTCCCTGTATGGCAGCAAGAGAGCAATTCTCTCGGAATTATCTTTCATTCGAGAAAATGGCCTATTAAGATGCAGGGAATTTCATTTAGCTGAAGCTTGAAGATGGTTCTGAAGAGTCCTCTCTGAGAGCAGAATGCAGAGTGTTGATTGAGCAAGCCATTTTTAGCTTATGGAAGGAAATGACCGGGGCACTTGGGTCAAACGATACAGAGGAAAAGAAAGAATGGCTTCTTATTTCCAATCAAGTGACAATTATGGTTATCAGCGGGAGAAGAAAAAAATCAGAGTCATTTTCCCAATTGCTCTTCCACGCATACATGATTGTGCAGGAGCTAGAACTTCACAGAAAATGATGTAGGTCACATGAAATCTGACTCCTCTCCAACTACTGGCCATGATTATTTAATCTGCTCACATCATGAATAATATGTAGGGTCTGTTTGCTTCTTTTGTTCTGTTTACATATTAAAAATATATGTGTATACAGTGTCGGACTGGGCCGGCAGGACACCGGGAAAAAACCCTATGGGCCCCGACTCTCGTGGACCCCGCTGGCCCAGAACTGCTCCCTGTCACCGCTGCACTGAGTCCACTCACTGGCTAGTGCTCGTGCGCGTCCCCTGTTATGGCAGCCCTGAGCCTGTGGTACTAAAAGGTACAAGCGCGCACTGGAGTCAGGAGGTGTGCCTCTCACCAGGGACTTAGCAAAGATGCCATTCACTCATCGGTGGAGACGCTAAGCCGCACTTTGTGTAAGTTGATGCTGCACCAAACCCGTTTAGTGCTCGGTTGGGAATAGCGAGGATAAGGATTACCTTCTCATTGGAGCGCCCTTATAAATCACTTGCGGTACAAGTGCGCACAGGGGGGGCCCCAGAATGGACTTTGTAGTATGGGCGCTCGGTGGGCCCTGGGCACCCCAGTCCGACCCTGTGTGTATACTGTGTGAGATCAGAACGAAAATGTTAGCCTGGACCCATTCTGCAATTTAATAGGATGTTTCTGCCAAGATACTAGCATTGTTTGCACCATTTATCTCTCCAACTATACTTTTTGTTCCCTTAAAGGAGAAGTCTTAGAGGTCCCATGCCTTCTTCAGACTTTTTCAGACCTTCAGACTTTCTCAGTGTGTTTTGAAGAGACGGTTACACTTTTATATAAAGACTTTGGGGCAGATTTACTAAAGGGCAAAGTGGCTACCGCTAGCGTCATTTCACCAGAAATCCCATCCGCAGCGACATTGCCAATTTACTAACAGGTGTAGGCAACAATTCGCTAGCAAACGGGACCGTCGATATCGTTCGTTCACACTCTATCGCCAACCAACTTTTCACTCTTGCAAACGGTCGTTACATCGCAAATTCAGGAAAGTGCGAATTTTACTGAACGTTCCCTCTTTTACCAGAGTTGACTTTGCCACCTCAGACCAGGCGAACTGCTAAAATGAAGCCAGATCTTCCTCAATCTTATGTCACTTACATCAAATCCTATCTGCCGGAAATGCATTACAGTTGTAAAAACGCTGGTGACATTTCCTTTTTTTTAATCGGTATGCCTGCAAAAGTCCTAACTGTTAAACTTTTTTGGGTTAAAATTTTTGCCAGCATTTGGCACCCAGGATGCAACTTCGCATTTTAGTGAATTAGTGTAGTGGTAACGAATTTTCGCCTGGAAAAGTGGTGCAAAGTGTGTGAAACAGTCACTGGTGACAATCGCCCTTTAGTGAATCTGCCCCTTTGTCTAGAAGTAGAACTAAAGTATAAATAAGTGATCTACTTTATATATTGTACACAAAAATAAATGTTACACTTAAATAATAATAATAGATGTTTAATGCTTTTAGTTTGTACAGGTATGAATCCGTTATCCGAAAAACCCGTTATCCTGAAAGATCCAAATTACTGAAAGGCTGTCTCTCATAGACTCCATTATAACCAAATAATCCAAATTTTTAATCATTATTCCCTTTTTCTCTGTAATAATAAAACAGTACCTTGTTCTTGATCCAAACGAAGATATAATTAATCTTAATTGGAAGCAGAACTAGCTTATTGGGTTTATTTAATGTTTACATGATTTTCTTTAGACTTGAGGTATTAAGATCCAAATTATGGAAAGATACATTATCCGGAAAGGTCCAGGTCCCGAGCATTCTGGATAACAGGTCCCATACCTGTATTTAATTAAATGTCTAACAATGTCAAGCAATTACAAGAAATATAACAGAACGGATATTACAATAATCAGTAAGGTTTTAGGGGTAGAAGTAATGGAAGAACTAGATGTTGACTGTAAGGATAGGAGGAAAAGCATGGGAAAGGGGAGCAGGGAGCATATTCTTTCTCCTAATTTTTTTCTTTAGTTTTATTATATTAATAATAATGTGGCTTTCCGTTCCATATTTACTAAAATTACATGTTAGATATTTGTGGTAGTGTTACTTAAAAACATATAGGGCTATATGTAAAATATGCAATATTCAACATGTGGGGTGCAAAAGTAATCCTCCATGTATGTGTGCATGTGGGTATCATGCCAGTTATAGTTCTACACCTAAAAAGAGAGAGATGTTCGTCCATCATCTACAAGACTTGCAAGAAGTTGTCAGCTAGTTGCTACATTCCCTGTCTACGAAGATATTTCGGTTATCTAGCAGATTTGCAGTGAGCTTAGAATTAAAAGGTATTAACTTTCAGACTAATTACATAGGGACGATAATAAAACACAATGAAATATTTAGATATTCTGCGTCAACAGAATCCCTTACAACTACATGGCTTCTACTAGATAGATGTTCCTTCATATTCCATAGCTGGATAATTACAGATCTCTATGATCCTGCAACTGAATATGAGATGGTCTTTATAATATAGCTCTTTATAATTTATACAATTCTAGGTAATAAAGAGGGTTTCCTGTTCATTTCTTAATTAATATGAATTCAGAAAGCAAGGCAGTATCATCAAGGGGGTTATTTACCAAAATCTGAATGTATCTCATATTTTATTTAAAGAAAAACACAACCAAACTCCCATGCTCGATTTGACTTTCCTTATTAATAAAATAACCTGAAATAATCAAATCAGGGAAAAACTCTATAAAAGCACAAAACCGAATTGCTTGAATTTTTCTGGCTTTTTTCCCGAATCGCGTTTTTAAAGCATTTGCCTGAAAACCCCGAAAAAGTTGGATTTTCGGGCTAAACCCACCACAGACCACAATAACTTCAAATTGAGCTCGGTGCCTCTCCCATTGACTTATACAGGACCTCGACAGGTCTGAGATGGTGGATTTTCAGATTCAGGCTTTTTGTAGCATTGAGGTATAATAAATCTCAAAAAATGTGAGGTTTTTTTTTCAACAAAAAATTCAAGGTTTTGCCATAAAAAGCCTCACCAGATAAATTCAAGGTTTAGTAAATAACCCCCCAAATGTTATGGAATGATGTTAAGGGGCCGATTCATCAAGAGTCGAATATCGAGGGTTAATTAACCCTCGATATTCGACTGGGAACTAAAATCGTTCGACTTCGAATATCGAAGTCGAACGATTTTGCACAAATCCTGCGATCGATCGATCGAAGGATTTTTCGTTCGATCGAACGATTAAATCCTTCGAATCGAACGATTCGAAGGATTTTAATCCAACGATCGAAGGAAAATCCTTCGATCAAAAAATCACAGGCAAGCCTATGGGGACCTTCCCCATAGGCTAACATTGACTTCGGTAGGTTTTATCTACCGAAGTAGGTGGTCGAAGTATTTTTTAAAGAGACAGTACTTCGATTATCGAATGGTCGAATAGTCGAACGATTTTTACTTCGAATCGTTCGAATCGTTCGGCCCCATAGAGTATAATACCCAAAATCTTTTTTTCTTTCAGTTTTACCCATAAATGTAAAATTAGGCACCTAGTAAAGGGTGAAAATAGTCAATGCAATTACACTGGAATTATGGAAACAATGCTGCATTCTGGGTATAAAACATTTTCATTCGACATTACTCAGAAATGACTCCTATTAATTAATTAAATTCCATTCCATTAATTCCATTCGATCACAACCTTCTAGGACCTCCTATACTGTATGTATTCGTCACCTTTGCTAACCATGTCTTTACAAAACTGACTCATCATTTACAAATATGGTTGTCTGCAAAAAAAACTCTGACCAAAAATACTGACCTTCCTATATTTTTAATCTTTTTTCCTATTAATAACATTGGCATCAAATATTGGTTTTACCAGCCAGACCAACGAATTCCGACCATGTGGCAACCCTATTTACAGATCAACATAGACGTTAAATGAAATTATTTTAATAACAGAAGAAAGTGAATTCTGTGTACAACAATGTATATGCACATACCGTATGTCTAAAATCCTGTAAACTTTCTAATATTGGATTAATGAAGGTGGTAATTTAGAATGTCTGTTATAATTATTTGCTGTGGAGTTTTGCTGTGCGGCATCTCCTATATTTACCGCTCTTCTGTTTGTGCAGATATCATTTATTTCAAGGTCATTTGTATGAAAAAAAAACATCCGGCACTATTCATTTTTCCCTTAGAAATTGTTTCATTTATAATCGGTTACACATAATTTATTTATAATAGACCAGTCGAGTTGCCATGATTAGTCCAAGCAAATTCATCATTTTCATCCTGTACTGTGGGGACGCTGTTATTGTGAAAGCACAGCGCCTGTATAATAATACTGCAATCTATGTGAATAACAGGTAGGAGCAGATAAATGTGGGTAGTGATGGGCAAATTTGGGGCGTTTCGCTTTGACGAAAAATTCGCTGGCGAAAATGCACCTGCGTTCAAAAAAATGGACGCCGGCGAATTTTCGCTGCAGTTTTGCAAATTTATTCACCGACGGCAAATCGCGCGAATTCCCGGCTGGAGAATAAATTCGTCCATCACTAAATGTGGGGTTTCGGTCAGGAGTTGCTGGTATTTCATAGCAGAATGTGATCTCTCCCTCTCTGTTGCTCAAGTGTGACATTCTGTTCAGTATTAAACGTCAGGGATGGACACTGGTGATGAGCGGGCTCTTCTCCTGCTCTCCCCCCGACCTAGCACTGCCGACTACCAGCTTCCGGCCCCTACATTTATAGACTTGCGGCAGCCCCTTTCGTGACGGCACTGCAGGCGGGTCGTGCCCAGGTCTATAAATAATGGACACCGGGGAAGTTAAACTGCAAGTCTTTAACATTACTATGAAATGGGCTTTAGGCTACAAATGACAATGCTTATGTAAGGCTATAGTAAAATGAGCAGCAATGTTACTCTAACTATGAGCCCCAATATTTGCTCTGGATAAGACCTATAATCCTCGGCTCCTGCAATGCCGCCCCCCTCCCCGGTTTACCAGTCGGGAGGGGAGGCAGGAACTCTAATGCGGAGAGCGCAATTGCTCTCTCGCATTAGTAAAGCCGAATTTCCGGTTTAAAAACTGGAAATTCGGCTCTTAAAGGTACCAGGAGCGGCTTTTTGCCTCCCCTGGAAACCTCTCCGGCATGACGCCTGAGGCGAGTTTCTCAACTCACCTCGTTGGCGGCGCGCCCCTGGTCTATAAAGTGCTTCTTTGAACAATAACTCAACTGATTTATTTTCAGGGCTGGATTTCCTGGTCGGGCGCCCCTAGGCTGCGCGGTCTTATCGCCCACCCACACTACCCCCTCCAAAGTTGCATATCCCCAGTGCTCCGCAGAAAGTGGATGGGTGGCATGCCACCCCTGATATTTTTCCGCCCTAGGCCAGGGCCTTTGTGGCTTTTCCTCAAATTCAGGCCTGTTTGTTATAACAATCCACATGGGAGAATTTAGCAAAGAGTGAAGTTTCTGGATTAATGAAGGTGGTAATTTAGAATTTCTGGGTTCCATAAGAGGTGCCTCCAGAGTAAACAGGAGATTTTGAAAGTCGTATTTATCAAAGGACGAACTTTCACTTTCACCCATTGATAAATACTCTCTTAAAAATCCAAAGAAATGAATGGAGAGGCAGAATTTCACTCTAGAGGACTGTGGCAATCTCTAATTTCACTTTTTGATAAATACAGTAGAACCTCAATTTTACATCCCCTTAAGTTTGCCCTCATTTTACATTGTTGTTTTTTGGTCCCACCCATATATTATGCATAACACATTTCCCTGATTTTACATTTTCCTGGACTTTACACCATTTTTTTCTGGTCCCCTGAAAAATTTAAAATGGGGGTTCTACTGTATATCCCATTGAGCAGTCAGGTAGATACTCACAATGAAGACCAATGGCACAGAATAATCCTTCCAATGTAGTTTGCTGGAGGCAAGCAGTCCACTCGGTGTTTCTCCTGTTTCCTCTGGGGGCACCTCTTGTGGAATCTATCTAGTCCATATTACCTGGCTCTGGTTCCCTGACTAGGCAACAATGCCCTTGGGATCTAATCCCTTTTATCACTCATCGGGGGAGCCAAGAGCTACTCAGATAGGTAGTGCTAATCTGGCTTTCTCTCCTAGAGAGACTGGTGACAGGATCTAGCTACCCCTTACTGGTCCTGCACTAATGATGGCTCCATAGGCAAAAGCCTCTGACAAAAAACCCTGAGACCACATGGCTCATTCAGTATATATTATTACACAGTGCCACCTAACAGCCACACTTGGGATACCTAGGGGTCATGCTGTGATCCAGCAAGTGAAGAACTACTCCCTCCATTGGACTAGGAGCCCCTGTAGTGGCCAAACCTTAGGGGAATGCTAAATGTAAATGTGGATACATTTATCAGACTCTTACAATAATAAACCATATGCATTTTATTTCCCACAAATCAAAATTCAACAATGTTAAGGGCAAATAAAGCCCAAACACATATGGTGCGTCTGCGAATGTGAATCTGAGCTTTGCTTGAGCAGGCTGTATCTGTGAGGAACTTGGGGAGTTTGGGTATATCATCAACCCTCCTCAATGCGTGTATCAAACCCCAGCAACCTCACTGGCTATTTAATTTCAGACAATCACTGCTAAATCCACCCTATATAAACCCTTAACTGTCTTCAATTACTCACCTGAGCATTTCAGCAAGAGCCATGTGGCCAGACCCTGAACAATGTAGCCCTAGACTAGGTCTTGTCCCCTTGTCCTTGATTGTACCCTTTCTTGTCTCAATTCCAACCAGAATCCTACAGTATGTTGTGCCTTGCCTAGCCCTGTTCTTCCATGTCCTTTTCCATCTGATCTGTTTAGATCTTCATCCTCTTCATCCTGCTCCAGTACATACTGTCCTATGCCCCCTCCATTCTGTCCTGCCTAGTCTTGTTCTGTGCCCACTTCCTTCTGCTCCAGTTTATCCTGCTCTACATCTGCTTTGTCCAGACATGTGCCATCTCTATGCTGCTCCAGCCTGATTCATTGTTAACTGTTTCCTTGTCTTCCTTTGGGCTTCCTTTGCCTGAAGGAACCATTGTATAACCCAACCACAGCACCATGGATTCCCCTTTACTGCCAGAGGTCTCACTTGACAGATTTCTAACAGGCCATTGTAGCACATTCACCTTTTTATGAGTCACTCATGAAACCGATGCCCAATGTCATGTCACCTTAGCTTTGTTTTGGATAGCTAAAATATTTTTACCAAATTTCAGGGTTTTTGTAGACTGAAACAGGTTCTCTTGCAGAATTCCCTGTATTTTATATCATCCATTTTCTTTTATTTTCAATGATGTTTAGTCTCGGCTGAGCCCCAAAACATATATATATCTAAATACAGTATGTACTGTATATGTGAATACCATGGACACAATACTGTCATTTGGCAGCAGCCAAATCAGTTCTAATTTAGCAAAAAACAGACGCAATGAAGAGTTACTAAGGAGTGAATAAATGAAGGCATGCAGCAAGGTGACTTTTCTGCTGTGTTGTTGTATTCACTTATCTGGAAACCCCATACCTAGAAAACCGCAAATTAGGGGAAGGTCATCTCCCATTGACTCAATTTCAATCAAATAATTTACATTATCTCACTGTAATAATAAAACAGTGCCTTGTATTTGATCCCAACTAAGATATAATTAATCTTTATTGGAGGCAAAACTAGGTTGAATTTCGATCGAATATAAACAACCCGAAAATTCAAATTGAATTACAATCGAGTTTTCCTCCGAAAACAACTTGAATGTCAGGAAGGCAATTAACATATTTAAATGGTTCAACTGACCTCTGCCATTGACTTGTAAATGTACTAGACAGGTTTTAGGTGGCGAATATTCTAATTAGAAGTTTCCTGGGTCGAGGTGTGAGAAATCTCACATTCAAATTCGAGTTGGTGATTTCAAATTCGAATTTCAGAATTTTAATCAAAAGCAATTTCAAAAATACGAATTTGAATTTACCATTTGAACCTTAATAAATTTGCCCCTAAGGTTTAAATTAATTTTTAAAAGACTTAGGGGCAGATTTTTTCATTTTATAATTTCATTTTACATTTTAATAAATAAAAACTCACCTTCATTGGATTATTGAGAGTGTATTCATAAAATAGTGAGTTCTAGGGACAGATTTATCAAGGGTCGAATTTAGAGTTCATGGGAGTTATTTAAAACTCCCATGAACTCGAAATTCGACCAATTGCAATATATTAAAAAAACTCAAAATTGATCCCAGGACATCTTCCATAGGCTAAAACAGCAATTCGGCAGGTTTAAGGTGGCGAATAATCAAATTTGAGTTCTTAAAGGGCCAGTGTATGATAAATGTCGAAAATCAAATTAGAATTTTTAAAAAAACTCGAATACAATTTTAACAATTTCATAGTCGAATTTCACAGTTTTGGCCATAAAAAAAACCTCGAAAAATCTGAACTTGGAAAATGCAAATTGTCGACCCTTGATAAATCTACCCCCTAAAGTTCAAAATCTAAACTCACATTTTGATAAATCTGCCCCTTACTGTACGATGATCTAAATTACGTTTAATCTATTATCCTGATAACCCCAGGTCCCGAGCATTTTGGATAATATGTCCTATTCCTGTATCTGTAAATGCAATTACTACTAAAACAGTAACAGTCTGTTCTTCTACTGTTCTTCAAAAATAGTGTAGCTAAAAACATAGAGAATTTGATACAATGCCTTGCGCATTTCTGTTATTAACTTTATTCTCAGTTCCGAGATGAGTAGTCGCATATAGTAGTTTTGTACCCTTGAGTGCAGCTGGAAAAGGTGGCCCCCAAGTATCCTGAAACCTAAAGTGAAACGAAATGAAAGTAGTCACTCTTTCCATGGAGAAGGTCACAGTATCAGTTATCAGTCCATGTGTTTTGTATGGAAATACTACACAGTTGCTTATGCCCTATTCTAACAGATTCAAATTTTACAATAAATACAAATTCTACATAAATAAAAGTCTGCAGTTACTTAGGGGCACATTTACTATTGGTCGAATATCGAGGGTTAATTAACCCTCGATATTCGACCGTCGAAGTCAAATCCTTCGACTTCGAATATCGAAGTCTAAGGATTTACCGCATTTCCTGCGATTGAACGATTAAATCCTTTGAATCGAACGATTCGAGGATTTTAATCCATGGATCAAACGATTTTCCTTCGATCCCAAATTGGCTAGAAATTGATGCTCGGTAGGTTTTAGGTGGCGAAGTAGGTGGGCGAAGTTTTTTTTAAAGAGACAGTACTTCGACTATCGAATGGTCGAATGGTCGAATAGTCGAACGATTTTTAGTTCAAATTGTTCGATTCGAAATTGAAGTCGAAGGTTGAAGTAGCCAATTTGATGGTCGAAGTAGCCAAAAAATATTTATAAATATTTTTTAATCTATTTCTTCACTCGAGCTAAGTAAATGTGCCCCTAAAAGTATCCAACACTTCAAGTTATCTTGCTAACTGACCAGTAGGGCAAATGATTGGATACCGATGGATCCTTCATCAGTCAAGATGATGCATTGGCAAAATATATTTTTGTTATGCAAATATCAACTGTGATCAAAGAGAATAGTGGGATGGTTTATAAAAACTGACCCCCGCTGACACACACAGCTAGACAGTCCAGAACTATTAGCCATATCTAAGCAGGTACAGCCAGCTTTCTAAAAAAGTGTTAACATTAACAATAATTCATAGAAATGAGCACATGTGAATTCTTTCTCTGTTCCCCATAGTGCAATATTGCAGAGCATCTGGTGAGAAATCATTTGTAGTTGGTAACGTTTACTGTGACTAATTCTGACGGTTTCCCCTTTTTTTGATTCATGGAACTTCTGTCTTCTGTTATGTCTGCCACTTTATCTCTCCAGCCTGCTAACCTCATGCTGCCACCAAAGCGAATGTGTCATTAAATCACTGAGCTTCCTTAATCAGTAATAGTGGCTTTCTTCACATTCTGAGTCATTAGGGTTCTGAAATTGTAAAATAACTCTTCTGCAATTGGAAGTGCAGAGCTGTCAGTTTTACTATTTGTGGAGGAGGGTAGCCCAAATCAAACATTTGTAAGGCAGGCTGCTTCTCTCCAGACATCATGCATATATTACTCTGGATATATGTGCTTCTACTGTCTGGAGACCCTTTCTGATTCACAAATACCAGGAATCTCTTGCTGTGAAGAACACACATAACAAACAGGCAATTGTAGGTTTTCTTAGCTGAATCCCTTTAGGACAGGATGAAGAAGACCCGTCCCTTATAATTGGGAATCTCTAGCCGTTGGCCTGGGTCTGTGAGGTATGGGAAGCAGTGGTGTTGCCCATCCAGGTTGGAGATGCCCTTGGAATTCTCTTTTACTTGAGCTCACAGATGGCAGTTGGCTTTCTTAGTCTGAAAAAAGATCAGGATAACCAGGTATAGGATGTGTCCTACTACACACATATTAAAGGGTGGAAAGTGCTGAGGCCTCAGAAGAAGAAGTACAGTGCCATGAATTAAATGCCCCCATATTTACTGGTGTCTGCAGTAGGCTGTTACTAGGCAGAAATATTTCTCACTTTCAGCCATGTCAGTGGGTCTTTTTGACACCTGAACTGCTGTTATTGAGTGAGATGGCCATTAAAAAAAATGATGTCTAGGCCCAAGTATAATATGCCAATCACACGTGCCAACATCTTATATAAAACAAACTCAGCTGTCAACCTGTTTTGGAATGGCTTGTGCAATGATACAGCTGGATAGTTTAATTAAAAAACAAGATTTCAATCTATCTATCTATCTATCATCTATCTATCTATCTATCTATCTATCTATCTATCTATCTATCTATCTATCATCTATATATCATCTATCTATCTATCTATCTATCTGTCTGTCTGTCTGTCTGTCTGTCTGTCTGTCTATCTATCTATCTATCAATCATCTATATATCATCTATCTATCTATCTATCTATCTATCTATTTATCTATTATCTATCTATCTATCTATCTATCGATAGATAGATAGATAGATAGATAGATAGATGATAGATAGATAGATGATAGATTGCTTGATTATAGATAGATAGATAATAGATAGATAAATAGATAGATAGATAGATAGATATATGATATATAGATGATTGATAGATAGATAGATAGATAGATATATCTATCAATCATCTATCTATCTATCTATCTATCTATCTATCTATTTATCTATCTATTATCTATCTATCTATCTATCTATAATCAAGCAATCTATCATCTATCTATCATCTATCTATCTATCTATCTATCTATCTATAATCAATCTATCTATCATCTATCTATCTATCTATCTATCTATCTATCTATCTATCATATATCTGTCACCTATCTATCTATTTATATATCTATCATCTATCTATTATCTATCTATCTGTCTGTCTGTCTATCTATCTATCTATCTATCTATCTATCTATCTATCTATCTATCTATCTATAATCAATCTATCTATCATCTATCTATCTATCTATCTATCTATCTATCTATCTATCTAAAAATGATTAATTACCAACAAATAAGTTAAAAAATGAAGACATAATGCATACTTATGATACCACTTAGATAAGTATAAAAGACCATTTTATAATGAATCTCTCATATATATATTTGGGCTTAGACTTTTGCCATAGAATTGCTCCTAGTGTGTGTGTGCCACATCCCAATATGAATGCTACAACTAAGGTCACTGGCATTGCCATTCCAATGTGCTACCAGTACACCAGTGCGACTGTATTCCCTTATGAATAGAACTCATCTTTTGATGATCATTGTGTTTACTATTCCATTGGCTAAATCCAAATGGGAGCAGCACTTACCTGTTTTACAGTAACGGCATTTCTCCATGTCTGTGCACTCATCAGATCCGAGTTGTTAATCACTGTTTTTTCCACTCTCACATTTCATAGCAGCAGTGCACAGATGGTTAGGATTAGCGGCAAAACACATGGTGCCTGTAATCTAAACAAATGTGGGGGCTTGGGTGTTCACTTATCAAAATTTATTAAATGGGTACGTTTTAATCCGCTCGATTGCATATAGAAAATATGTATCAAACAACTAGTATGCAGTATATATATGCAGTAGTATCGATCACCTCTGAAAAGAATCGATAGTTCCCTGTAACACTGCTTTAGCAAAGGGTTCTTCAGCAAGTTTAACTAATATCTGTAAGTTATATTTTTCTCTATTTATTTTTATATATTTGATACTGAAATAAATCATTATGTATGTGACTTAGGACCATCCAATGTAAACAGAAGGAAGAAGATTTAAATACAGGCATGGGATCCGTTATCTGGAACAAATCCCATAGACTCCATTTTATCTAAATAGTCCAAATTTTTAAAAATAATTTCCTTTTTCTCTGTAATAATAAAACAGTATCTTGTACTTGAACCAAACTAAGATCTGACGTATCCTTATTGGAAGCAAAACTAGCATATCGGGTTTATTTAATGTTTAAAAGATTTTCTTGTAGACTTGAAGTTCTAAAATACAGAAAGATTCGTTATCCGGAAAACCCCAGGTCCCGCGCATTCTGTAAAACAGATCCCATACCTGTATCAGATTCTTTGCAATAAGGAAAATAAATACGCAGGATGCCTAACCAGGGAGTTTCCAACATGTTATTCAGCAACATAATCCAAATATGTATTAGTTAGGTTATTAACAACCAAAAGAGGTCATGGGGGTGTAAGGCAGCAGTTACTGTTCTGCTGTTTCATAGTACACATCCGATTGATTAATATGAGATATTAGAGCTGAATAAACCTCTATGAATGTGAATACAAGTCCAATGGGGTGTTGCCTCCAACTGATCAGCCTGTGGCCGAATGGATGGAGAGAATATGAGGGACACACAGGGAATGGCTGCCTTTCTATTGCTGTATAGCTATATAGTTCCTGGAAAGAGCACAAATGACTGGAAGAGAACAATGTGAAGAGGATCTGTGGCTCCTTGTCAATTCCTTATCTACTGATGCACTATGCTCTGGCCAAGTCTTCTTGATTTGGGGGAGGTCAGAGAGAGCACAGTCTAATGTGACCATGAGAAGAGGGTCTGGGCTTGTGCCTCGCTGGCCCAGTTTGACCCTGCAGCATGGTACATTGGTAGATGAAATTTCAAACCTTCCTGATCCCCAAACTGACCGATATCCATAGAAAATGGGTAGCAGCTAGGATTAAAGGGTAGTGATGGGCGAATAAATTCACCAGGCATGGATTTGCGGCAAATTTCCATGTTTCGCCGCCCGCAACAACAAAAAATTGTCAAAAGTATTCAGATGCCTATTGACTTTAATGCATTTGAATATAATAGTCGGGTGTATTAAAATTGTTGCTCGCGTCAAAATTTTTGCTCGCGGCAAAATTATTTACACTCCCATTGATTTCAATGCGCTTCGCAAATTTTTCGCCCATCAGATTAATACTGCAGTACATCACTATTAGTGGGCTGCCATACACATACTAAAAATCATTTCCCTTTTTTGTTGTTTCATACAATATTATTGTTAGTCTACAGTATGTCGAACCTAAGAAATTCAGAGAACATATTAATTTGAGGCGCAGAGTATTTGGGTGCATTTATAAATGGTACAGATGCATACGCTAGAGGGTGTGAGATTTGTCCAGAGCACAACACTATCTTGTGCAAGGGATCCCTGTATATAATCCCAAACTCATGCCCCCCAGTTTACTCATTCTGAATGACATACAAGTTAGGGGGAATTCCAGTTGATCCCCCACCTCTCGCCCCATCACTATGCACTGTTACCAAGCCCAGACAGCAATGGTTACAGAGAGGAGTACAAATCCTTACATTCTATTTTATTGTAGGGAATTAGTGCAAAACCATAGCACTTATCCCGGCAAGAGATCAAGCGAGGAGCCTGTGTCTGTGTGCTGTAAACTGTTACCTAGCAACCAGTTGTTCAGTGATCTCAGTGCAGCAGGAAGTGACACAACAGCTAGTGAGTGGCTGGCAGGAAAAGGAAGTCACAGATGCTGGCAGAAGAGAAAATCCTGGCAGAGAGAACCACATGGTAGATAGAGAGAGAGATCAGAGAGCTGCCGGTGGGCCCATGGTGTTAAGAGGCCCCATCAAAAGCCTTCATTTGGATCAGGCTGACACAGGGAAGCCAGATATTGTTCCTAGAGAGACAGAGAGTGTGAAAGGAATACAGACAGCAGGAGATTCCTATCTGAGCATCCCAAGGGACTGGTAGTTGCACTGTATGTCTGAAAGTGCTGGACTCGTCTGAAGAGAGTATTTGGAGTGAGTATCTTGTTTAAAGGGACAGTACCCTAAAGAAGCGCCTTTAAGGACATTAAAGGACTTTGCCTTCTATAGTTAGCCAGATAGTTGGCACAAGCAAGTTAGTTAGTGAGGCTCTATTGCCACCGGTTGGGAGTGCTGCATGTACTAGTTGCCCATTTATGTTAGATAATCATTCATTTAGTTTAACCAATACTGTGTGTGTATTGTTACTGTATTCCTAGTGGAGTCACCCGTAGGTGCATTCCCAGATCCCACTAGGTGGAAGCACTGAGCTAGTAATTACCAGGTACCCAATATCTCCCAATACCACTGCGGAGTGGCTCAGGTTTGTCCCATGCCACCAAGTAAGTGCCACATGCGGAGTGTTACACCGACAAAGGGGTGTCAAAATGATTACACTATCATCACAAAGTGTTGCACAGCAGGTTGCAGAATGTAAATGCCATCAGGTTAAGGTGCATTTGTTGGTAAGTATGACCTGTAAAAGTAAAAAAAAAATGATTTTAACATTCACCCAAGTTTAGTAGAATGTTATCATGACAGTTCCTCTTTAAATAGAAATCTAGCAGCTACTTTAATAGTTATCCATGGAAAAGAATTATGGCATTATAGCATAGGATTACATATGCTACCCCGAGGCAAAGATAGAAGCAACAATCTCTCCATCTGTATGCAGCACAGTGAGTCAATATACAGTAAACTGCAACTGAAATATACACCGGGCTATTGTCACATAGACTGGGGCTGGCAAGAGTCAAATGTCAAGTACATTGATGGCTAATGCGATTGCCTTAAAATCAGACACAATGGGGCTCATTTATAAACTTTGCGTAGGGCAGATTGGTTCGCACAGTTAATATATTTGCCATGTGCACAGTTACATTTATAAAGCTGAATAAGAGTGTGCAAACAGAATTGCAATTTTTTTCCCCCTGTGAATGTCTAGAAGAGCTTTTTAAATATGGCAAAATTCGCAAATTTCGAATATTATGTGCACACTCTGCATTTGAATTACGCCACAACTTTGTGTGACATATTTGCAAAACAGTTTCAAAAATTGCAAATTTAAGTTACTGTCAATGCTATTTTCGCGCACAACAACCTCGCACAGTGGGTGCACTAACACTAACACCTGTCTTCTATTCCAGGCATTTGTGAAAATTTATTCTCAATGCGAATTCGCAAAAAAACGGAAAGATGGGCACAGCAGTGCAATATTGTAGCATTCAGGAACCATTTGCGAATAAATATGCGCTGCGCGAACTTTATAAATGACACCCAATGATTTAGTGGTGCCTTACTTAACTACTAACAAAATCTATTAGGGTTCCCCACACTTTGAAAAGGCATCATTAGATCCTTTATACTCCTAGGGGCTCCCAGCAGTTTGGGTGCCTGTATCCTCTGCCTCTCTTTTACGATGCACTCATTGTACAATGTGCTGGGAATGCCATTTCTTCCTACAGCTATGGGGTAAATTATCCGGGAGACCTTTGCTTTAGGTTTACATTTAACCGCCTCTTTCCGTTGCACTTCTTTTTTTGTACTGAGTCTGATAAAATGACCTGGAAGAATGAAATAAAAAGCTTCTTTTAAAGTGCATTACATAGGGATGTGCAAATGCATTCCACTAATACTTTCAAGGACCCTTCATGCAAAATGCTGTATCAGATGAAAGAAAAATTATAGAATGACCTCTAAATAATTCTTCCTATTTTCGAAATCCACCATTATGAAGATGGAGAGCATTCATTTGTAGGCTGTCATGATGCATTAAAATGCATACAAATGAGAACCGGCTCACTGTTGATGTGGATCAACACCCCTGGCTCTACATTTGCTGATCAGAACCCCCCGCTTCACTGAATTGTGAAAATAAGTGGGGCACTGGATTGTAGTTCAGATCTGCTCATGCCCTGGTTGTGCTTTAAATCCCAGCCTGTAGGATATTCATGGAAATGGAAATTTCAGGCCCTTCCCAGGACTCCCCTAAAAATGAGGCTAGTGTCTCCTCTCTCTAATGTTCTTCAGGTGGATTCACATTATAGATAACACAATGAGTTATGAGTTTCTACTTGAGAAAGACACATGGCATATATGATTCTGCTACCAGTTCATTCTCAAACTATGGGACCCATTTAATAACTAATTTCACATTTTATATGAATCTCTAAAAATTTGTGATTTTCCTATTTTTTTTAAAAAAAAATCTTTAGATATTTGAGATTTATTAAGTGTAAAAACCACAAACACTGCTAATAGAAAACGTTGCCAGGTAAAAGTTGTTGAAGTCCTATAGAAATCAATGGGAGCTGTGCTGATCTTATAGGACCATTTTAAATCAATTTGGAGGTTTTCTGATTTTTTTCCCCTAGCAATTGTCCGAAAAACTCGAATTACTGAAGTTTTCGAGGTATTCGTATTTTGCAGCACAACGTTCAGCGTAATTTTCAGTTCATACTTTTTTATTCATATCTTTTAATAAATGTCATGACATTTGTAGGTTTTGAGTTTGTGAGTTTAGTCGTACTTTCAAAAAGCTCTAAAACCACTAAAATCCAACCTTTGATAAATAGGCCTCCATAGGTTGACTTTTGGGCATCCTTGGTTCATGAGTAGTGATGTAGGAACCGGGAAAAATAGACACTGTGGCCCCATAATGTGGCAGTGTCTGACTACGGTACTTGAGTTTTTGTTGAAGGGGCCATATACTAACAATTGAAGTTCTCATTTTTTCTTGAATCTATAAAAATTCATGGTTCTCCTATTTTTCTAAAAAACTCTAACAATTCAAGGTTAAAAATAGTGCTGGGCGAATTTATTCGCAAGGCGCGAATTCCCGCGATTTGCCAGCGGTGAATAAATTCGCCAAACCGCAGCGAAAATCTGCCAGCGTCAAAAAAAATGGACGCCGGCGTCACAAACGAGACCCCGGCTCCGTTTCACGAATTTTTTGGCCTTTTGCAAATTTTCATAGTTTTTTTTGCCTAGGGAAATAATTCATAATAACCTGATTTTACCATCCCACAATTTCCTTATTTCAGTATTAAGCTTATTTATGGCATACATTCCTGATGGGCAATTCACAAGTTACTGAGATGGACACCATTGCACTGCCCCCAAATGTTTTTGCAGAAAATGGGTTCACAGCAAGTTGCAAGAACAGAGGGGATCTTTTTCATCACATAAGAACATAAGTGCAGAAATAGGGTAGTATAAATAGGAGCACACCCTAAACTAGTAAATACGGTAAATAAAGTAACATAGTACCGCACTCAACTGGAAAACTTGTGAAAAAAATCAAGATTTATTGAAAAATTCAGACGTTTCAAACACCAACTGTGCTGTTTCTCAAGGTTATCCTTGTTTTCAAAAAGACAGGACCCATACACTGGCTAATAAACTGCCGCTTTAGTCTGATTTGGAAGCTTTTGTTGGCCCATATATGGCAGGCTTTAGACAAGATGGATTTCTAATCCCAAATGCCTCCCTATGATCTAAACATTGCAATGAATTCACTTGTAACTACATTGCAATGCAATGTTTAGCTTTTAAAAATATTTTCTCAGCAGGGATTTCTCAACTAACCTAACCTTTAACCTCCATCAAACACTCACAAACATTGCATTGACTGATATCTATTGCTTTGTAGCATGAGGCATGTGAATAAGCTGTGATTTCAGAAAGCTTTACATTGCATGTCTTGTAATATGAATGGCTCTTTGGTCCCACTTAGCCATTCTCACCTAACCAGAATGTTTTTCCTGCATATGTTGCATTGCGCAGCCTTTGCAGGCGAAATGTAATTAAATTCAAGTGTATCACAATTGCAGACATTGCAATTACCTGTAACACCACCTTTATACAAGTCTTTGGAAGGCCACCAGAACTAATGTTCTCTTTAAAATCAGTATGTAGGCCACTCATAGGCTTCATTTCAGCATAAGAAATTAATACATAATTCCTAAAGGAATTAAAAGTTTGCAGGTCAAATGTAATTAAATTCAAGTGTAACACAATTGCAGATTACCTGTAACACCACCTCTGTTATCCGGAAACCCATTATCCAGAAAGCTTTGAATTACAGAAAGGCTGCCTCCCATAGACTCCATTATAATCAAATAATCCAACAGTAGCTTGTTCTTGATCCAAACTAAGATATAATTAATCCTTATTGGAAACAAAACCAGCCTATTGGGTAAATTTAATGTTAACAGGATTTTCTAGTAGACATAAGGCATGAAGATCCAAATTACAGAAAGATCTTTTATCTGGAAACCCCCAGATCCCGAGCATTCTGGATAACAGGTCCCATACCTGTACAAGTCTTTGGAAGGCCACCAGAACTAATGTTCTCTTTAAAATCAGTATTTAGGCGACTCATAGGCTTCATTTCAGCATAAGAAGAATGAATACATAATTCCTAAAGAAAACGCTATCCCCTATATGTAATAAAGGGTACAAAGCTTTCCCAGGTGCAGTAACCCATATAAACCAATAAAATATTTAACCAGGTTACCAGTAAAGTCTGACTGCTGATTGGTTGTTATAGGTGACTACAGCTGTAGCAAACTTTGCACCTTTGATTGCAATTACCGATTTGTCTATTAAGGTGATGTGGTACTTTCCATGCTTGTCTCTCACAATCATATACATGTGAATCCTCAGTAACAAAATATACTCCCATAAATCTTCAAGGCACTCTCCCTTGCTTCCCTGTCTAAAGAATAACAGAACTTTTGGACACTGAATCTGACTCTTCTCAGTCTGTCTGTATAAAGAAAATATATAATCCCAGAACTGGAAGGACGTAGATAGGTACAGTCCGCCCCTATGTGCAAGTGACTACATGTATTTGATCCAAAGTAAAAGTAGGTTTATGTTTTCCAGCCAAAAGAAAAAGGTTCTATTCAAACTGCACCTTCTATTTTATTGTACCCTTTGTTGTGGTGTTTTATACCAGAATTAAAATGTAATGTATTATACTGTATGCCTTTCTCACTATGGCTTCTTTCTTTTGAATGTATTGCTAGCTGTACATGTTATATCAGTTACACAATGGATGTTCTCTATTGACCTCTCTGTTCAAAGCCAATGCCCAAAATGCACAAACACAGTGTACAGGTATGGGACCTGTTATCTAGAATGCTTGGGACCTAGGGCTTTCCAGATAAGGTGTATTTCTGTTATTTGGATCACCATAGCTTAAAGGGCATGTAAAGGCAAAAAAATAAAATCCCATTTTTACTTTCTTTAGTGAAAAAGAAACCTATATCCAATATACTTTAATTAAAAAATGTGTACCGTTTTTATAAGAAACCTGACTGTATGCAGTGAAATTCTCCCTTCATTTACTGCTGTGGATAGGAATTGTCAGATGGTCCCTAACGGCTGAGCAGGGAAACAATCATACTTATGAACAGCAGGGGGAGCCCCCGCCTTACTTCCCAGCCATGCAGAACTCAAGCAGCTTTGTTTGTTTCCCTGTAGAGCAGTTGGCGACAGTGTAGAGATTTGTATTGTATTTTATTTTTCCCCTTTACTGTTTCCAACTCCAGCTGCAGGGACAAAGATCATGGAGCCAGATTTAAACAGATAAACTGGGATTCTATTTGGAGGATTTTTTTTTTGCTGCAGCCACTGGTTCTACAGAAATTTTGTATTAAACAATACAAAAACTATAAAATCCACATTGACAACACAGGACCCAGTGCAGTCTGCATATTCTGATTATTAATCAGTCTTGCTGTATCAGCTTCTGGAAGATATTATTTTACTTGTGCTGTTTTGATAATTTATGACGATCCCTAAGCAGCACAGACCACACTGAGCATGTGCACAGTCTTGGTCTTGCAAAGAAGTTTAACAAAGTTACAAGATGTTGACCCTGTGTGGCCAACTTTGAAAGCATAAATTATTTGTTTGATTAGGCTTGTGGTGCAGTAAGTTCATGTTTATGTTTAGTATACAAAATACAGCATTTCTAGCTTTATTCTATTTTAGACTTTACTTCCCCTTTAAGCCTGTTAAGAAAATAACTTAAACATGGATTCAACTCAATAGGATTGTTTTCCCTTCTACAAGGTATGATTATATCTTAGTTGGGATCAAGTACAAGGTACTGTTTTATTATTACAGAGAAAAAAAGATATGATTCTTAAGAATGTGTATTATTTAATTAAAATGGAGTCTATGGGAGATGGCCTTCCTATAATTCAGATCTTTCTGGGTAACATGTTACTGGATAACAGATCCCACACCTGAGATAAATTCAGCCATGCACTTGATGCAATACGTTCTAATGAACAACTTAAAGGAATTGTTCAATGTAAAAATAAAAACTGGGTAAATAGATAGGCTGTGCAAAATAAAACATGTTTCTAATATAGTTAGTTAGCCAAAAATGTAACGTATAAAGGCTGGAGTGATTTGATGTATAACAAGTCAGTCAGGACACTACTTCCTGCTTTTCAGCTCTCTTGGTTTACACTGACTGGTTACCCTAGCTACCAGGCAGTAACCAATCAGAGACTTGAGGGGGGGCCACATGGGTCATATCTGTTGCTTTTGAATCTGAGCTGAATGCTGAGGATCAATTACAAACTCACTGAACAGAAATGTCCCATGTGGCCCCCCTTCAAGTCGCTGACTAACTCAGAGTTAGAGAGCTGAAAAGCAGGAAGTTGGATTCTGGCTGTTTTATTACATCTGTTCACTCCAGCCTTTATACATTACATTTTTGGCTAACTAACTATATCAGAAACATTTCTTATTTTGCACAGCCTATCTATTTACCCAGTTTTTATTTTCACACTGAACTATTCCTTTAACTAATGATATCTAAATAACTATAAAGATATCTCACACCTGATATACAAGACCTGTTATCCAGAATGTTTGGGACCTGGAGTTTTCCAGATAACGTATCTTTCTGTAATTTGGATCTTCATATTGTATACTAGAAAATCATGTAAACATGAAATAACCCCAATTGGCTGGTTCTGCTTCCAATAAGGATTGATTATATCTTTGTTGGGATCAAGTACAAGGTACTGTTTTATTGAGACAGAGAAGTTTTTAAAATTAGGATTATTTGGATAAAATGGGAGACTGCCTTCTCGTAAATCAGAGTATTCTGGATAATGGGTTTCCAGATAGATCCTGTACATCAAAATGAAATGATATCTTTCCCATGAATGTGTATGCGTGTCTCAGAAATGAGGGAGGCAGAGTCATTCCTGGGTAATGGTTACTAAACTGGTTCAACTAGGCGAAGAACGTCATGAATAAATGGATACTTGTCATAGCAATCCGAATAATCCTTACTTAGAGGGTCATGGTAAAATGACCTAGATTTTTGATTGTGCCAGTTAACAGGCAGACAAGGATCCTGCTCCAGTTCCGCAGCCACTAAATTATAATGAATTATCCAACAAGCCAAGCAAACGTAATCCTTACATTCATTTGGATTATCTGAGAAGGAAAGCGCGCGCACTATATCACTGTACGGCCTACTGAGAGGTACATACCACCCAGTATAACATTAAGGCACATGAGAAATAGGGCTAATGCACATTGCAATACACGTGGCATGTAATAAGTTCGTATGGCTAAAGGAATGATGAGAATCAAACATGACAGTTACTCTGCACGACTGCCAAACCTCATACTATGATTTTTATTTCCTAACCCTACATTATTTAGTCATCTCAAAACCTTTCCTATAAAATGCCTTGTGCATGATGCATGAGCTTTGTCTGCCTTCGTAACATCTCAAATCGCCATCTGGAACTGGCAAATAGCGTGCACTGTAATCAGGCGACCCTAATGAACATGCTTGGAGCCCAGCATCGTCCAATATCAAATGTGTCTTTGCAATCCAGCCCTGCCTGCCAGCAAATCCCTTAATGCCGGACAGATACAAGATCGGCCTGCCTTATGGAGAGGCATATTATTCAACAACAACAAGAAAAAGAACGGAGAAGCCAATTGATGGTGAAGATATTGAAGGGACGATTGCAACGAGTTGCATGTTGAAAATAAGAGTCACATTGATCTGAATCATCAACAGAAAGAAAAACCAGGTGGTAAAAGTGCTGCAGGAATTAGTTGTCTTTATACTTCCACTTCTCAGTCTCCATAAAGAGATCACCTGAAGCCTAGAAATAATACTTCCCAAAACACAAGCCCTCATCTTGTCTGTTAAGAACATATTTAAATACTATGTTATAAGGACAAATGAAGTTTGGAACTGATCACCGTCATCAGCAAATAATTGCCGGCACTTCTTGTGTATTCACATTGTGCCCAGTAATTGGAATCGATTATAAAAGACCATGACAAACCATGAAATTAAAGGGGACCTTCATCCAAATAAAAAACAGATAAACAACATTTTGGATCACAAAGGAAAATGCCATTCTAAGGAGCTTTCAAATACAGTGTACAGGTATAAGATTCATTATCCAGAAATGACGTGAAGGCCATCTCCCAATCAAATAATTTACATCAGTTATAACAAGACAGTAGCTTGTACTTAGATATAATTAATTCTTATAGTTAGCAAAACTATCCCATTGTTTAAATTATTTTTAGTAGATTTAAGAGATTGTGATCCAAATTACAGAAAGACCCCTTATCTGGAAAACCCCAGGTCCCAAGCATTCTGGATAACAGGTCCCATACCGGCACAATCATTATTGCCAGTCATTTTAATGCAATTTGAAAATGACTATTGAAAGCCACACCTTTTTATTCTCTGCACTGCTTCTTATGACTCATGAAATAACATAGCAGAAGTTCACTTTTTGCCAGGCTCCAATCCCGCCCCCAAACGCCTTGTATGTTCAGCCTTTAACAAGACATTTAAAGAAGCATGCAGGGCAGTGTGGGAATTGGAGTCTTGGCTTGACAAAAGCTTACTGCTAAAGTGTTTTAAGGGAATATCTTAAAGTTTACCCCAACAATTGGTAAATTTACTCAGAGTGGTCCTCTGAGCACTTTTGCAATCTACATGCATTGTCTATGTTAAATGGTTTCTGAGATATTAGCAATTTTAGACTGCTCACACCAGGTTTGTTAAGGGGCAGATTCAGCAAGGGTCGAATTGAAAATTCGAAGTAAAAGAAAAATCGAATTTCGAGCTATTTTTGTGTTCTTCAACTAGGGAATAGTCCAAATTTGATTCTAATTTGAAAAAAAATCGAAAATTCAAAATTTATTATTTACTGTCTCTTTAAAACTTCGACTTCGACCATTCACCATCTAACACCTGCTGAATTGCTGTTTAAGTCTATGGGGGACCTCCTAGAACCTATTTGGAGCCATTATGAAAAATCGAAAAAAAAATTTATTTGAAAATATTTCAAATTCGATCTTACTTCAATTCGATCAATTGAATACAGCCTATTCACCCGCAAAAAACTTTGGTCTTTTTTTACATGAATTTCGAACTACCATTACTTCAAAATTTGACCCTTGATAAATAGCTTTCTATGCACTTCCTGTATTTAGTTAACCCTACTGTAGATATATCTTAGAAACCACTAAAAATAGAAATAATTGTAAAAGCATCTTGAGTCAGTTGACATCAATTAATTTTTTTTGAGGGTTTAAATCGTTTAACAGTAAGGACAATCTGTGCAGAGAATAGAATCACTGAAACTGATTTCAACAGCAACAAACAAATAACATTTACAATTTTGGATGGATGTATCTTGAAAGTATTCTTTACCATGCAGAATTTCACTTTTCGAAATTATTTGGACAGAGTTCCTCTTCATTTTCATGGTGCCTTGCCTGTTTATCTTTAAAACTAATTCAGATCACTGGCGACATTCTAAGACAATTTTTATAGATTACAATTAATTGCTCTGCAGCTGTCAGTTGGCAAATTAAACTGTTATCAGGTTGCTAGGGTTCCCTAGAAACCAGGTAGCTGTTGGAACATAAATAGGAAATAGCTTTATATAATGACAACTGATAATGAATAATAATTATGATAATAAAAAAAGTCATATCAGGATAATCTGTTTACTGGTTGCCAGGGTCACTGACCCCCAGAGAAACAGATAGCATTCTAAATGTCAGGCTGGAGAAAGGCAGATCTGAAGATCAAAAGGAAATGAAGACTTGTTGAAATTTGACTTACATTAGAATAAATATTACATTTGAGCTAATGTGCCCTATTTGTAAGGAAACTCTATTTGCTTCAAGGAAAGGACAGAACCATTGTGCAAAGAGGAATGGGGTGTGTATGTTTGATAGACGTGTCAGGTAATGTTAATATTATGATTAGTTGACATCACACTCCCTTGGAATTGTGTATTTCAAATCAACCAAGAGGATAATGCAGGATAAACATTGGATTAACATCCATTAATCAAAAAATAACCCTGTGTATATGTGACGTTCTCCCTATATCTCTGCTCAAGGGCTGGAGTGTAGGAAATTCTTATGCGTTAAGGTGGTTAGATGATACAATACTCCAGTAGATGAAGAATATTCCATCATCCCCTTGGGTTATATTTGGATTCTTGGTAAACTTCGACTCCCAGAATGCCACATGCATGGCATGCTGGGAATTGTAGTCCAACCGAATCTGGAAAGCCATAGCTTGCTTTTCTTGATACAGGTATGCATTATCTGGAAACCTGTTATCCAGAAAAATTAGACATAGACTCACGGGCACATTTACTTAGCTCGAGTAAAGGATTAGAATAAAAAATACTTCGAATTTCGAAGTATTTTTTGGCTACTTCGACCATCAAATTGGCTACTTCGACCTTCGACTACGACTTTGAATCGAACGATTCGAACTAGAAATCGTTCGACTATCCGATAGTCAAAGTACTGTCTCTTTAAAAAAAAACTTCGACCACCTATTTCGCCACCTAAAACCTACCGAGCATCAATTTTAGCCTATGGGGAAGGTCCCCATAGGCTTCTAGGCAATTTGGGATTGAAGCAAAACCGTTCGATCGATGAATTGAAATCCTTTGAATCGTTCGATTCGAAGGATTTAATCGTTCGATCGAGCGATTATTCCTTCAATGGTTCGATCGAACGAATTGCGCTAAATCCTTCGACTCCAATAAAAATCCAATTTTTTTAAAAATGATTTCCCTTTTCTCTGTAATAATAATAATAATAATAATAATAATAATAATAATAATCCAAGCTTAGATATAATTGATTTTTATTGTCAGTAACCCCAGCCTATTGGGATTATTTAATGTTTTAAATTAATTTTTAGTAGACTTAAAGGTTTGGGTATCCAAATTAAGGAAAGGTCCCATGTCCTGAGCATTCTGGATAACAGGTTCCATAGATGTATAAAAATCTATTGTAATTGGAAGCAGAAAGCTGGAAAGGCATTTGCACCCTCCTCCAGTACTGGGGGACTGATTCCCCAAGCTCATTTCCCTTCATTCGAATGACTAAAGTCACCAGTCAGTCGGAGAAAATTGAAATGAGAAAAAAAGGGGATAATAAGTGACTCAGGCACCTGTTCTCTGCTCCATTACTGCCCCAATTGCATTGCTTTCCCGTCAGTATCGCTCACGCTCAGGGGTCTCAATAATGCATGGCTCTATATACAATTACCTAATGTATCTCCAAGGCATCTTGCCAAGTCTGTGTTTTGCAAATGAGCTAAATTGACACTGAATATCATTTCGTTTTTTTTTCCCACATCCCCCCCCCCACTGTATAAATCAATTCTTTATTAAACTCTCTCTATCGTTACCTGGACTGTTGTAGTGTTTAGTCAGCGGCCCAGGCATTGATCCCACTGACGCCGAGCTTCCAAAGTAAGCAGTATCGATTAAATCATTAAAGGGCTGGTTCACCTTTCAGTTCACTTTTAGTATGTTATAGAATGGCTGATTCTAAGCAACTTTTCAATTGGTCTTCATTATTTATTTTGTATAGTTTTTTGTTTTTTGTAATTATTTGCCTTTTTCTTCTGACTCTTTCCAGCTTTCAAATGGGGGGCGGGGTATGTTCACCTTATGATGTAGAGAGTGATATTCTGAGATAATTTGCAATTGGTTTTCATTTTTTATTACTGAAGGTTTTTGAGTTATTTAGCTTTTTATTCAGCAGCTCTTCAATTTGCATCTTAACCAATCTGGTAGCTAGGGTCCAAATTACCCTAGCAACCATGCATTGATTTGAATAAGAGACTGGAATATGAATAGGAGAGAGTCTGAATAGAAGGATCAGTAATAAAAAGTAACAATAACAATACATTTGTAGCCTTACAGAGCATTTGTTTTTTTTAGAAGGGGACCGCAACGCCCATTTGAAAGCTGCAAAGAATCAAAAGAAAAAGACAAATAACTACAAAACTACAAAAAAATAAATAATGAAAACCAACTGAAAAGTTGCTTAGAATTGGTCGTTCTATAACATAATACAAGTTACTTTAAAGGCGAACCACCCCTTTAAATTTGTTATGCCTTATAATAAAGGATTATACAGCTACAAGCTGTAGAAGTGTACAAATAACATTTGTGTAGGGCACACACCAGCAGAAGTTAAGAGATATATGAAGCATCTTCTATGAATTCCTTTATACCATGACAAGCCCTTCCCTTCAAAACTACAGTCTGGATGGAAATACTGCATATGTAGCGATGGGCGAATTTGGGGAGTTTCGATTCGCCGAAAAATGTGCGAATTTCCTGTGAAATGGCGAAAAATTTGCAAAACTGCGCCGGCGTCTCGATTTTGATTTTGACGCCAGCGTCCGTTTCTTGGCGGGTTTCACAAATTTATTCGCCGCAAATTTGCGCCTGGTGAATAAATTCGCCCAATGGGGGTCACTGACTCCATCTAAAAAAACCAATGCCCTGTAAAGCTACAAATGTATTATTATTGCTACATTTTATTGCTTATCTTTCCATTCAGGCCGCTCCTGTTCATATTCCAGTCTCTTATTCATATCGATACATGGTTGCTAGGGGAATATGGACTCTAGGCAACCATTGCTGACATTTCAAACTGGAGAGCTGCTCAATAAAAACCTAAATAAATCAAAAAACCCACAAATGAAAAACAATTGCATATTGTCTCAGTCTATCACTCTCTACATCACCCTAAGAGTTAATTTAAAGGGGAATAACCCCTTAAACAAACTCCCCGCCCCCAAAAAAGTGACACAATAGCAGAAATTATGAGAAAGAGCCCAAACGGAAAGGCAGAAGGTTGAGTAGGCTGAGGTTGGCTGCGCAGTTATAGTGTGTAACATTTATGCACTTGCACACACTCCACTGCACAGCGACCTAATCTTGATCTCCTCTCTCTCTGTCATGACTTATTAAAAGGGAGATGGATGGAAGATTCTTGTTCAACCTTGAATACATCCATAAACATTATTTACACCCTATAATACTGTACTGCTGTGCTTTGCAAAACGACACCACCCACACCCAAGCCTAAATAATGGATAAAGGTATGGGACCTGTTATCCAGAATGCTTGGGACCTGGGGTTTTCCGGATAATGAATCTTTCCACAATTTTGATCTTCATACCTTTAGGGGCACATTTATCAAGGGTTGAATTTCGAATTGAAAAAACTTCGAAATTCGAATTCAAAAAGACCAACCGAAATTAAGTCAAAGTTTTTTTGGTCGAATAGGTCCGTATTTGGCCGAATACGAATCTAAGGAATAGCGCATTCTATCTAATTCGATTCTACGTTTTCCCCAAAAAAACATTGATTTTTCAAAGTCCACCAATTGACTCCAAATAGGTTCTAGGAGATCCCCCATAGGCTAAAACAGCAATTCAGCAGGTTTTAGATGGTGAATGGTTGAAAAATATAGCTCGAATAATAAAATAGCTCGAAATTCTAATTTTTTTTATTCAATTCACCTCGACCTTTGATAAATCTGCCCTTAAGTCTATAAGAAAATCAGATAAACATTTAATAAACCCAATAGGCTGGTATTGCTTCCAATAAGGATTAATTATATCTTTGGATCAAGTACAAGCTACTGTTTTATTATTACAGAAAAAAAGGAAATCCCTTTTAAAAATTCTGATTATTTGGATAAAATGGAGTCTATGGAAAGACAGCCTTTTCCGTAATTCGGAGCTTTCTGGATAATGGGTTTCCGGATAACAGATTCCATACCTGGGTTTTTCAGATAATGGATCTTTCCACAATTTGGATCTTCATATCTTAAGTCTACTAGAAAATCATGTAAACATTAAATAAACCCAATAGGCTGGTTTTGCTTCCAATAAGGATTAAATATAGCTTTGTACCAAGTACAAGTTACTGTTTTATGACAAAAAACGAAATCACTTTTAAAAATTCTGATTATTTGGATAAAATGGAGTCTATGGGAAGACAGCCTTTCCGTAATTTGGAGCTTTCTGGATAATGGGTTTCAGGATAACAGATCCCATACCTGTATAAGCAAAGAAACGACTCACTGGCAGCCCTCCGGCTATTGCTGAACTACAAATCCCAGCATCCCCCGACTACAATACCCAGCATCCCTCGACAACAGGGAAGCTGAAGTTCAACGACTGAAAGGTATCACTATAAAAGAGAGAGAGAAAGAGAGAGAGAGAGAGAGAGAGAGAGAGAGAGAGATAGTGATGACTGGTCTTGCACGGTAGAGCAAAGTTTATTTCCAATAAACCTGTGATGTAACCAGCAAATACTGTGATGTCATACTGTACATTCAGCTCAGGATTACATTTCTACACACAATACTCACTGTTCTAGCGCGTCTTTATTTAAGACAATCTTGCTTCTGTTTATTTATTAATTTATTTTTTTAATAAGCAGTGAGAGTTGAGTTTTCTGCATAGGATGGTTTGGATCATGTTATGGCTTACAGAAACCGCCTCACACTAGCCGGCCATGAGACTGGATTATTACCAGCTATTTATATAACATTTCAATGGTTACTGTACCACGCTGTCCTGACTTGTTCTCCTATCCATCCCTTTAATAGCACTTGATCCTGGAGAAAGAGATTCAGAAGACTTTCCATTGGAAATCATTTAATGACCATAATGAAAAAAAAAAAAAAAAAAAAAGCAATTTTTAGGACTTGATGTCTAATGAGACAAAAAGGCAGCCATGTACTGTATGTTACAAGGTTCTTGCTCCTGAAGGTTCTTTTTCCCCCCAAAGTGCTGATCCCATTGAACCCCTATTCCAGGTCCAGGTGGAATAATGAGGAATAATGAGGGCAGCAGGCATGGATGTTGGCATAGGGTGAGAGTCAGACAAAATACCAAAGAGGGGGTGCTGTTCACTGTCTACAGAATTTGCACTTGATGATTTTCTTAAAAGCACTTTGGAAATCCTTATTAAAGTAAGCGTAGATGATGGGGTTGAGCAGGGAGTTGGAGTAGCCCAGCCAGTTGATGATGTCGAACAACAAGTGTGGCATGTGGCAGGTTTCACAGAAAGGCAAAACAAGGGCAACTATGAAGAAGGGCAACCAGCACAGGATGAACGTGCCCATTATTATACCTAACGTCTTGACCGTTTTACGTTCCCTGGCCAAAGCCACTTTCCTTTTTGCTTCAGTCGCTCTGTCGTTTTTGCAGGGGGCAACTGTCAGGTGGTGGTCATGGTTTGGCAGTGCCAGGTGGCATTTAGAGTTGACATAATGGTGCACCTCAATAATCTCCAGCACAGCCCCCTCCTCCCCGTGTCTTATTGCCCCATTCACGCAACCGCTGGGCTTGGGCTCCACCGACCTCTTCCAGTTCTTGCTGGGCTCCCCGTTGCTTTTCCTTTCGGCGATTGCTGGGGACACCGACAAGCAGGTGTCGGCGACTTTCTTTTTTTCCGCTTTCTTGACAGTTTTTCGGATCCTGAAGCGGGCTGCCTTGAATATCTTCCCGTACAGCACCAGCATGAGGATCAGCGGGATGTAAAACGCCCCAAAAGTGGAGTAAATGGTGTAGCCGGGGTCTTCGCTGATTCTGCACGCGTTGGGGTCGGACCTGTCTTCTGGGGTCCTCCAGCCGAGCATGGGGGGTATAGAGATTGAAAAACCTACAATCCACGTTATACTGATGAGCACAGCGGCTCGCCGGGGAGTTCGCTTATTCACGTAGTCGATGGGGTCGGTGATCGCCCAGTAGCGGTCCAGCGCTATAGCGCACAGGTGCAAAATAGACGAAGTGCAACACAACACGTCCAAGGAGATAAAGATATCGCACGTTACCTGCCCCAGAGTCCACTTGTTCAGTACTTGGTTTTGGGCGGCCATGGGCAACACCAGCACCGACACCATCAGGTCGGTGACAGCCAGGGAACCTATGAGATAATTGGCCACGTTCTGCAGACTCCTTTCCAAGGCGATGGCCGCGATGACACACGCGTTGCCAAAAATCGCGCAGAGAATGAGCGTCCCTAGAAAGAGAGAAGCGATGATCTGATAACTCAGGGCGACCTCCTCCAACTCGGTCCCATCGCCCGTCTCTGAAGTATGTTCCGAAGAGGTAGTGTTGTTTGAAGCATCCATAGCCGAGCCTAGACGAGGAGCAGGCAGAGGGGTCGGAGCAGGCAGAGGGGTCGGGGTAAGGGTAGAGATGCCATGTGGGTTTGTTACTTCTTCTCCTCGGGCGACACTCCTGCTTTTCGCTTCTTTACAGTAGCCATAGTTTCCTAAGTAGCAACAGATCCCTCTCCAGCCTCCGTTTCTTGCTCCTGCGAATCATTGGCGACTGCTGAAGTCCCACACTGCGCGTTTAGAAGCGAGCGAGTGCGTCAGACGCGGTGGGGTCGCCAGTCTGAGAGCCGGGCGCTAGGGCTGTGTGATGAAGGCATCTGTCTCATTAGAATCCATCTCAGATAACAGAAAACATTGGCAACTGAATCCCAGAAGAGGGGGGGGGAGAATAAAAGGCAATTCCATCAATATCTTGCGACTAAAATGAAGTGCAACGTACAGTGGGAGTTTTCCCCCTTGCTGTGCTGGTATTGTGTTTTACTTTCTTCCATCAGTCAGACAGGAGGAGCCTGGGAGACTGACACTTGAGTTTTACATTAGAGCTCTCACTTGTATCCCCCTGCCAGAGAAAGTCAGTGCTTTTAGTATAATCACGATCTGTCTGATCCCACAGACACAAATCTGGGCTCATTTATCAACACTGGGCAAGTTTGCCCATGGGCTATTACCTATAGCAACCAATCAGATTGATGCATTCATTGTTCTTCTTGCAGCAGGCTTTAAAAAGCTAATCACTGATTATTTGCTATAGGTAACAGCCCATGGGCAAATTAGCCCAGTGTTGATAAATGAGCCCAAATTTGTGTCTGTGGGATCAGACAGATCCTGATTGTACCAGTGATTAGCTTTTTAAAGCCAGATGCAAGAAGAACAATGAATGCAGCAATCTGATTGGTTGCCATAGGTTACAGCCCACGGGCAAAATTGCCCAGTGTTGATAAATGAGCCCCAATATGTCAATGTGGGATCAGACAGATCCCGATTGTATTAGTGACTAGCTTTATAAAGCCAGCTGCAAGAAGAACAATGAATGCAGCAATCTAATTGGTTGCTATGGTTTACAGCCCATGGGCAAATTTGTCCAGTGTTGATAAATGACCCCCATTGTGTCAGTCTGCGCCCCTCCAGCTACTGCTCAGGCTGAAGCTTAAAAAAAGCTGGAGGGTCACATCTCTGTATCCCAATGGATAATAAAGTCACAGAAGCTTGCTTTCACTTTCGGGAAAAGTACAGTGATTCGCCTTGTTGCAGAATTAATAAGCATCGCTAGTGTTTTTAGGCACTGGAAGCCATGAATGAGCCCGCGATTAAATTGCTGAAATCACACGCAGATACTAAATGTGGCCATAGACGTAACAATTACGGCCATTCTTGGAAAAGATCTTTACAAGAAAGATTGCTCGTTTCAGTTCACACGTGTAGAGCTGAATTGTCAGATATACAGAAAGAAACAATAAAGTTCTACCTGTATCTAACGATTCAGCACTAACAATGGCTGATGTTTGAGAGCCTTCAAAGGCACCCGATCAAAATTTTCCATCTAGTCCCATCGATGAGCCGACCGATATCCAAGTCTTCTACCGATATCAGTCTGCTCTTTTCCCAGCATACACGCAACGAATATCGCACGAAAATTAGTTTCGTACAATATTATCTGTGCGTCTTTAGCTGAACTGGCTGGAACTTCCGAGCCTGGTTTCAGCACCTCGGACAGCAGCAGAGCCTGGAATGTAGTTTGTCGCCATCTACAGGCCAGAGAGAGGAATAAGCTCTTTAAAGACTGGAGCCCTGAAAGCGCAGACGATTATGCAAGATCCGAGGTTTCCATAACATTATTTACCCAGGTCAGACTAGAGATTAAATATGATGTGATTTGTCCCCCAAATGTGCATCTTTGCTCACATTTACCAAAGCCATTGTGCGTGAAATCGCGACGGTCTGTATGTCTACTCTCAATTGCATCTGCAACTCATTCTGGCTGGTTAATAAGAGGGAGCAGTGTTCCTCTGTATAATCTAAACCAAAAGTCAGTCCCTGCCCATCACCCAAGACAGACAGAGGAAATTGTTACATTAACAGCACAAATGCACAAATGCAATTCTCATTCCGAGGGCAGCAGTGACATTATTATAAGACAGAAACAGTTTGAGTCAATGTTGTGTTTCACAAAGTGCAATGGTTAACAACTGCCGTTGCCCCGGAGACGTGCGTTGCTATTCTACTTGCTGCCTTATTTTATGAGAAGAATAAATGTGTGCAAATGATATTCCGCCACCCAGCTTCTCCCTGTCTGATATTTTAAATTAAACTTATATCAACGTATTTCCCAGGATAGATACTCAGAGAGAGAGAGAGACAGATAGATTGATGGATACAGGGAAAGAGAGAGACAGACAGACAGATGCTATTTAAGGTCAAGATAAAATATAAGTTACTTTCTGATGGTGATATTGACAATGATTTGTATAGACTTAAATTTGTTATATAATATATATAATAAAGGATTCTACAGCTACAAGCCGTTTAAGTATATACATTAAATTTTTGTAAGGCACAAACCAGCAGTTTTGGGATAGGAAGCATCTCCCATGAATTCCTTTTCCCTGTGACAAATCCCTTCCCATTACAGCCAGAGTTATACAAACTGGAGTGGCCATAGTCTGGATGGAAATATATAAAAATCAGGCATGCCCATCTAGTGACCTCTGACTCTTTCCAGCTTTCAAATGGGGGTCACAGACCCCAACTAAAAAACAAATGCTCTGTAAGTCTACATAATAACTACTACTTTTTATTATTCATCTTTCTATTCAGGCAGTCTTACCGGGGGGGGGGGGGGTAACTATAGAGGAAGCAGACTCTGCACTGCTGGGGGGCTCAGGAGGTACAGGGGTCCCATGAAGCCCTAATTCATATACAATTTTAATAAATATTGGTAAAGCAGGTCAACCTCTAGACATTTTTGGGCCTGAAAAATAATTTGCTGTGTGGCCCAATAACATCTAGTTACCACTGTCTCTCACATTCATATTCCAGTCTCTTATTCAGATCAATATATGGTTGCTAGGGTAATTTGGACCCTAGCAACTAGATTACTGAAATTGCAAACTGGAGAGCCGCTGAATAAAAAGCTATATAACTCAAAAACCACAAGGAATAAAAAATGAAAATCAATTGCAAATTGTCTCAGAATATCACTCTCTGTGTAATACTAAAAGTTAATCTAAAGGTGAACAACGCCTTTAAATTGGCCATTCATGGGCAGATTTGTTTGTTTGGAGAGGTCACCAAAAAAGTGTTTCTTGCGCTTATACGTACACCTTGAGTGGGCAATATCAGGTTGATCTGATCATGGACCCTAGGGCCCAATGATTGGATCACAACACTGGGAATGCAGGCAGTCGGTGCAAACCAACGCAGGCCTTGATCCAATAGATTTTTAAACCTGTCCAATCAACATCTGTCTGATTTTAATCCAGGTTTCAGTTAGGGAAGCCTGTCGGAGGGCCCCATATACTGGCCAATAAACTGCTGATTTGTCGGCAGCTTTTATTGGCCCACATTTAGCCTTCTTTAGGCTTTTGTAAACCTTTTTTTAAGCTTTTCTTAAAAGTAGACTGTTTTCACTCCACCTCCTTAAAGTATAACTTGGATTCCAAATGTATAAAAGAACAGCACCCACAGTAATTATAAACTAATAACAGGAATTCAGCACCTTAATACACCTTAAAGGAATTCTCTCATGATTTTTACAATGTAGTTTTCTAAATGACACTGTTTACACTGCAAATAATTCACTCTAAAAAATTTCATTCCTGAACCAACAAGTGTATTTTTTTAGTTGTAATATTGGTGTTTAGGTGCATCTCAGGTCATTTTGCCTGGTCATGTGCTTTCAGAAAGAGCCAGCACTTCAGAATGGAACTACTTTCTGACAGGCTGTTGTTTCTCCTACTCAATGTAACTGAATGTGTCGCAGTGGGACCTGAATTTTACTATTGAGTGCTGTTCTTAGCCCTACCAGGCAGCTGTTATCTTGTGTTAGGGAGCTGCTATCTGGTTACCTTCCCATTGTTCTGTTGTTAGGCTGCTGGGGGGAAAAGGGAGGGAGTGATATAACTCCAACTTGCAATACAGCAGTAAAGAGTGATTGAAGTTTATCAGAGCACAAGTCACATGAATGGGGGGCAGCTGGGAAACTGACAATATGTCTAGCCCCATGTCAGATTTCCAAATTAAATATAAAAAAATCTATTTGCTCTTTTGAGAAATGGATTTCAGTGCAGAATTCTGCTGGAGCAGCACTATAAACTGAAGAGTTTTGGGGAAAAAAAGTTTTTTCCAATGACAGTATCCCTTTAATACAGACCAAATTCATACAGACCAAATTCAATATTGCACATCCCCCATATACAAGTCAAACAATGATTTTGGATTTGCTCCTACCTACCAAGGCCATGATGAAGGCGCAGTGAGAAATGAAATGTTATCTATATAAAAATAACTTATTCCCAATATTGATGTGCAGTAAATATCTCGACCTGTCTGTGTTGCCCATTACCCTTTGCCTATACAACAGAAAACCTTTTGAAACCCAAAAATGGGTGATTCCTGGTTATTGTTGCTATGGAAAGCAGATGAGGCCTGGAAAATGCTGAGAGGTACAATCTCTTCTGTAGAACTTTACATACATTCTTCCCACTAGTTTTTATTTTGGGACACGTACAAAGCATTGACTCTGATGCTAAAACACAAAACTGTAAGTTATTATCTGTAAAGTAATAAAGCGCAACTCGCTGAACACTTTGGATCTGCTAATAACACCAGCAATGAGTTTTATTATCGTTTGCCAAGCTCATATCACTTTATTCAGCCGGTATAAAAGCAATCGTTAAAAGCGATAAAAGCCAAAGCCAAGTCAGAGCAGCTGCTATGAATGGAAAATGCATTATAATAATAGGAGGTGAAACCATCATCAATAAAATCTATTTTTTGCTGTTATTACTTGTGAGCTCACCCGGCATTGTTTTTGCCCAAGATTTGAAGCATGTACTGCAGTTAAAGATACAAAGTATTATTACCCATAGAACTGCCATTAGCCCTTTAAACATAAAGGTAAAACTTGCAAATTATACATTTATTTAGCTGTGACAAACACTAGTTTTTAGTAGTAGTTATGCTGTGTTAGTCATGGTTCAAACTCCCCCCTTTTTTTTTGGTATATGTAAGAATCAGAGCTGGGCCTACAGGGGAGGGCACTTTTTGTTCCCTTGGTTATTTAGTTCTCCTGCTCTGATGTTGGAAAATAATTATAATCTATGGACAAATTGTAGCAAGTCTGTCAGCATAAATATCTCTATTAAAATAAGACACTTAAAATGTGTTTATTCTCCACAAGAATGTTCTTATAATGATTCATGGGACATTTTTGCTTAGGATACTAAATACTTTGTCTTTTTTAGTGGGAAAAAAGATTGATATAAAACGCACAAGTTAATAGTGCTTCTCCACCAGAATCCTGCATTGAAAAGCAAACAGATTTGCTGACATGGGGACTAAACATGTTGTTAGTTTGCCAGGTGCCCTCACTCATTTGACTTTTGCTCTGATAAACTTCAGTCACCTTTACTGCTGTAAGTTGGAGTGATAACAGCTTTATGACACCTGCATTGATAAAAATGCTCCCATGCCCCACCTAGTGGTAAATATGAGAAAAGCACTCAACAGTAAAAATCCAAGTCTGGCTAAGCCAAGTCGTGACTCATTCAGTTACATGGAGTAGGAGAAACAATAGCTTATCTGAAAGCAGTTCCAATGTGAAGTGCTGGCTCTTTCTGAAAGCACATGAGCAGGCAAAATGACCTGAGACTGCTGCCTACATACCAATATTACAACTTGAAAAAATACATTTATTGGTTCAAGAATAACATTTCAAATGGTTGAATGATTTATGTGGAATGAACACAGTACAGTTTAGTAAAAAACAATACCATAAAAATCATGACAAAATCCCTTTAGTGTAGGGGATGTGAAGGAGATAACACTGTAAGGAAGTGTAACATAGGCCCAAGGGTAGTGATTGTAATTCCTGTCCTCTAGTCTATACAGGGGGAGGGAGAACATGGTTCTATCTCTTTTAGATTCCACTCCATGAAGGGGATGGATGCTGTTGAAGATGGAGACCTCAGTAAGAAGATTAAGCCCTAAAAAATTGGGTTTAGAGAAATGGGCATTAAGGACCATGTGAATAAGGGCAAGACAGTGGCATGATAGCTCCTGTAATAGAATTCTCTAAGTTTGTTGGACAGATTGGGATAATCGATTTGTGTTCCACCAAGGAAACTTATTGCGGGGTAGTTTTCCAGGTGACTCTCACCAATTTGTAACGTTTCCAACTCTCTGCAAATATATTTTGCTTGTTAGAAGTGTATCTGCACAGAACCCCCGGTACAGGCTTGCCTCTATACCGGTATTAGGTATGGGCTTGTTGCATGGGGAATTATACCCAAGGACTTATGCAACGTAACATGATGGAAGTGAATTATGCACCATTGGCACTTTTGATTGATGGGAACTCTGATGAATCAGAATGTGCCAATGAACCCTAAGCAACAATATTACCCTTATGGCACCTTAATGGTGTCAATCCTGATGAAGCCCAACCATGGGTGATATGCACAGAATGTATTTACTGCTTGGGATTTGGGGTTTCCTTATCTTTCAGTCATTTGGATCTCCATACCTTAAGTCAGCTAAAAAATCATTTAAACATTAAATAAACCCAATAGGGTTGTTTTATTATTGCAGAAAGAAAGGAACTTATTTTTAATCACAAGAATTATTTGCTTAGAAAGGATTCTTCGGGAGATGGTCTTCCTGTAATTAGGAGCTTTCTGGATAGGTGATAAAGGATCAATTCTTTGTCTTGCACATATATGGACTAGAACATATTCCGATGGTGGTTGTCATTTTTGCAAACATGAGGTACCACTCACTGCATCACTGCAAAACCCAGCAATCCACAGAGTTCCAAGACACATATTGTAGGTAAGAAATACGCCCGGGATTATTGCAGCTCTGAGACCCATCTGCTCCTCAATCAGATAAAGGGAATTTCGAATCTACTGGCAAAGTAAGTCAAGGCTGCCGTCTTTCTCAACCCAACACTTTATTGAGTGAAAAAAAGCATGAAGTAAGGGAAATGCACTTGAAATATGTATTGCTGTCTATGAGACTAAAAGTTTAGCGAGGGAAAAAGGATACACAAATTCAGAAATATCACATAATGCATATGCTTTATATTCTGAGGCGTCCATGTGTTACTTGACTTCAGATATTCTATGTTCTAAAAGCAAACAAACAACATTTAGGGAACCACCGCTATGTACTGACCCCCGTACCCAGTTTTCTTCAGAACTTTGAATAGTCAAGATTTATGAAAAAAAAAAACGATAGTGAAAGCAAGCGAGATCCTATACGAGTCAACAGGAATCTCTAATAATCTCAGGTATTGTATAACTTCATTTTATTTGTTTTTGTCCCAGTTTAATAAAAATTCTAACTTTTCAGGACAATGTGATTCTTGCTTGTGTGTGACTTTTTCCCCCGCAAAAAAATGGGACCCCGACTTTTCTGTCCGAGGTTTTATAAATTAGTTCTCAAGGAAAAACCCCAACTTGAGTTGGACATTTTGCCACAGGTTTTTCCCCCCTTTAGGTGGACTCTCAAACATGATAAATGGGTTAAACTGTTCCATATGGCATCAGTTTTTTACAAAACAGTAAACATTTCAGAAGAAATCACTTTATATTTTCATATTCTGAACTCACCAGGAAAAGTGTTTTTTTTTTTTACACATTGCTCCATTCAGCCACTTGAACAAAAGCCTGATTTCACCAATGCATTTTTCCTTTCCTAGGGACTCTAATATTGTGTAGACTAATGATGAATGCCACATATTTATATATATATCACCAGAAGGCCAGCACTCTTGATTAAATCATCTCCATCCGTTCCAAAAAGGATCAGCACTCACAGGGTCAATTCTAGGTTTATTAGAAAAACAGCTTTAGGGCTCTTACTGACGAGCGGTTGTAGCTGTGCTCCCCTGCGTTCCATTTTTCTGCGTTCAGCCGCAGGGGAGCGCAGGAATTGACGAATTACATTTTTTTCAATGGGGCTGTACTCACACAGGCGCGTGTAGGAGCCGAACGCAGGAAAAATGCAGCATGTTGCGTCTCAACCTGCGTTCGGCGCCTACACGCACCTGTGTGAGTACAGCCCCATTGGAAAAAATTTAATGCGTCTATTCCTGCGCTCCCCTGCGGCTGAACGCAGAAAAACGGAACGCAGGGGAGCGCAGCTTCAACCACTCATCAGTAAAAGCCCTTTGGACTAACGTTTCGGCCCCCTCCGGGGCCTTTCTCAAAGTGCCAAAACATACAATAATCATCTCTTTTAACTACTAACAACAGCTGTGACAGATCAGAATCATTAATAATCACCAAAAGTAGTTTGCTAAGCCCCCACATTTATTTAAATTTAAATTGCTATGTTTAAAAAACGATTTCTATTAGTGCTTAATATAAGCAAAGGTTAAAATCAAAAACACATGTAACATTGTTAAATAAACTAGTAACAATTTTTCATAGTGTATATAACGGAAAGAAATTTCGTTATAAGTGTTACTAAACTGATCCATATCTAATTGTATCGCCACTAATCAGGGTAACAATCCCGTTTATTCTGTTACAATAATGTCAATAATTGAGAAAAACACATTGTTCCTTCCTCCTCAGCATTGTGTGTGCTCTAATGTCCTTCATATTATCCCAACCTAAGAAAAAAGCTAACTAATGGTTCTAGGTTGATCAATCTATCCATATACCTATATCGCCAGTAGATAAATGTGTGGGTATACTATTTATTTATTCTGGATATACTATTTTACTTCTGTTATACTGCCGCTGGTGCAACTTATTTATCAAAAAAGCAATGTGTCGTTGCTATGTATCAATACCCTAACAACCCATAAGTGCAGTTATATGCTTTTCAAATCTTTAGACACATTAAAAATGATTACAGTACAAATTCAAGGTATTCAAAATATTTTTGATATATAGGGATGCAACACATCCACAATTTGTGATTCCGCCCGAATCCTTCATGAAAGATTCGGCCGAATGCCAAACCGAATCCTAATTTGCATATGCAAATTTGAGACGGGAAAGGAAAAAGTGAAAAAAGAATGTTTTACTTCCTTGTTTTGAGACGAAAAGTCACGTGATTTTCCTTCCCACACCTAATTTACATATGCAAATTAAGATTCGGATTCAGTTCGGCCACACAAGGAATGAGGCGAATCCGAATCCTGCTGAAAAATCCTGGCCGAATCCCGAACCGAATCCTGGATTTGGTGCATCCCTAACAATTTTATACAATCACATTTTTTATGTTATGTTTTTTAATAAAAAAAAAGCAAACATTAATTTTCTTTAAAATCAGAGTAATGAGTAAATGAGTAAACAGCTCTTGGAGTGTTCTCTGTTTGTTTAGGATAGCAACTGCCATATTGGCTTGGCGTGATATCACTTCCTGCCTTAGTCTCTCCATGCTCAGTCGTAGCTCTGGGCTCAGATTACAGCAGGGAGGGGAGGAGAGAGGGGAAGAGGAGCAAACTGAGCATGCTCAAGCCCTAGGCTTGGAGGTTTAAGCTGAAAACAGAAAGTCTGATACAGAAGCCCATGAGTACACAATAGAAGGAAAGAAATGCCGTGTTTCTTTTGACAGAGGAATCAGAGCAACATTACTTTGAGGATTTACTGGTGTATTTATATAGACCTTTCTAATTAAGCTTACTTAATTTTAGCCTTTCCTTCTCCTTTAAACTTTCAGGATTTCTAGAAGCTGATAACAATTTTCCTGAAAATATTAGCTGGCTGAGATGGTTTTATTTAAGTCCATAGCAACATTTACAAGTTTCCTTTTTTTGCAAAAAAACAGAGCTTTTTTTTCTGGAAAATTTTCAATCTTAATAATATTAAAGGACAATTAAGAATGATTCAGGGGCCTATTTATCGACGGTTGGAATTTAGCAGTTTTAGAGGTTTTTGACACAGTGACTAAACCAGGGATCCCCAACCTTTTGAACCCGTGAGCAACATTCAGAAGTAAAAGGAGTTGGGGAGCAACACATGCATGAAAAATGTTCTAGGGGTGCCAACTAAGTGCTGTAATGGGTCATTTGGTAGCCCCTATGTGTATTGTCAACCTACATTGAGGCTCTGTTTGGCAGTAAATCTGTTTTTTATGCAACCAAAACTTGCCTCCAAGCCTGGAATTCAAAAATAACATTCTGCTTTGAGGCCACTGGGAGCAACATCCATGGGGTTGGAGAGCAACATGTTGCTCAAGAGCTACTGGTTGGGGATCACTGGACTAAACTCTAAAACTACATTAGATTTATTAAAAAATCTGCATAAAACAAGTATGAATGGAAAATTACACTGAAACATGAGCTAAAACCTCTAAAAGTTTTTCTGACAATTCCCTATGAAAATAAAATATGAAAACCTCTAAAAGTCCAAAGTGATTCAAAGCGGTCCAACAGGATCAGTGCAGCTCCCATTGACTTCTATAGGACATCGACAAATTTCACCTGGCAAAGTTTTGTATTAGAGGTTTTCATGATTTTCAAACTTCATAAATCTCCATTTATTTTTTTTTAGCTTTTTTCATGGAAATAAATTGAAAGTCTGTTGAAAGTAAATGGGCCCCCAAGTGTGTGTGTATATCAGTAATGAGAACTAGTAAACTGGAAGTTGAATTTGTCATACTGTTGTGTTGCAAACCCCACAACTCCAATGTTATAAAAAAAAACACTCACCCTGGTGGTCCAGTGGTGCAGGACGCTCCTCTTCGGCCGCCATATTGGATACTTAGGGTGCGTGCGTCTCGTTCCTTATATTGACGCTGACATGCTGGCATGATGATGCTGTCGCACAATGACGCAAAAATCAAATGCTATATAAGGCGCAATTGGTCTGGTGATCATTGCCCGTTATAGGATTTGTTCCTGGAGCTTCTGAGCATTGTGCTAATCTGTATATCTGATCTGATTCCTGTTGGGACCCTTGCCTGGCTTATTGACGATTCTAACCTCTGTATCCTGATCCTTGCCTGATATCCGACTACACTTATTCTGAAACCCTTCTGATTGACTTCCTAGTTGACCCTTGCCTGCCTGACTACGATTATTCTCTGCCTGCCCCGACTGACTACTCTATTGCCTTGTAGCACGACCTTCTGCCCAAAGACTTTGCCTACAGTTGTGCCCCTCTGCCTGTCTAGAACCCCTCGCCTTGCACCTCTCGTTATAAGACCTGGTGACATCTGAGTAGCTGAGGTCTCCTCCCGAGGCCAAAGGTGGCTGCTACAGGCAGAAGCACGAGCCAAGACCAGGGTGCTTGGCATCGGTTCTAGAATTAGGGTGCCAACCGTTACATCCACTGTATTAAATGTGTTTAATATAAAATTAACATGGAGGCCAATCAACTGACGGACATTAGTTCAGGTTTCCAATTATATGAGCAGTTAGTTTGCTCATTCATTTAACAGAAATGTGTTACATTTAATAAAAGGTTTCCTTTTTAATATAATCTGCACCCCTAATAAAATATTGATCACAGCGGCTTCGGAACAATGAGGGGAGAGATTGTTATTTTCTATCACATTTGTAGGTCCCGGGAGATGTATAACACAAGAGTAGATTAACATATCCCTGTATTGTATCATTATTAGGATGGAGCTCACAAGGTTTTTAATACAAAAATAAAATTTTCAGAAACAGTTTCAATAGTTTCTTAATAGTTATTGTATTAGCAACCCCCTTGGATAGATGAAATAGGATGTTCTCACACTGCTATGAAGTACTTTGTGTAATGTGTATAAATATCAGAGAAAAATAGCAAATGGATAATTAAGACATGCAGGACTTATAATGGGTAGACTTATTTTTTTATTCCTAGGGAATAGATCATCCACCTACTCAAAGTGAAGAGAGCGACAGATGACAGGCCTATGGGAAAGATCTCCTGCTGAGCTATCACTGCATCCGAGCGCTTGCCTGAAGGAAGAAATATTAGCTTTGAGCTGTACATTACCTTAAGGGTAGGGGCACACGGCGCGATTTCGCCGCGATTCTGCGCTAAGCGAGTTGTCGCTGCGTTTTTTAAGCCGAAATAGCTTTGCTAACTTTGGCGCTGGCGTCAATGCAAATCGCGGCGAAATCGCTGCGCTAATTCACACGCGGCGATTCGTTTTCTATTGTCGTCCGAAGTTGCCTCGCTGGGCGTTTCCGGGCGACAGTAGAAAAAGAATCGCCGCGTGTGAATTAGCGCAGCGATTTCGCCGCGATTTGCATTGACGCCAGCGCCAAAGTTAGCAAAGCTATTTCGGCTTAAAAAACGCAGCGACAACTCGCTTAGCGCAGAATCGCGGCGAAATCGCGCCGTGTGCCCCTACCGCTAGGGGCACACGGCACGATTTCGCCGCGATTCTGCGCTGGGCGAGTTGTCGCTGCGTTTTTTAAGCCGAAATAGCTTTGCTAACTTTGGCGCTGGCGTCAATGCAAATCGCGGCGAAATCGCTGCGCTAATTCACACGTGGCGATTCTTTTTCTACTGTCGCCCGGAAACGCCCAGCGAGGCAACTTCGGACGACAATAGAAAACGAATCGCAGCGTGTGAATTAGCGCAGCGATTTCTCCGCGATTTGCATTGACGCCAGCGCCAAAGTTAGCAAAGCTATTTCGGCTTAAAGAACGCAGCGACAACTCGCTTAGCGCAGAATCGCGGCGAAATCGCGCCGTGTGCCCCTACCCTTAAGGGAAATGATCACATCAAGCTAAGTCTGCTCCATCAGGATTAGAATTGCAATTTGCCAGTGGTGCACTCAGCATTTCCCCCTTTAGGAAAGGACATGGGTGTAAACTGAACCCTTGTGACTCTTGACTTGGAGTATTAATATGGGATATTTAGTTTTAGACCTCTAATGTTTATTTTAATGGGGCCCATAACTAAATACATTTATGGGAGTCAATGGCAAATTCCATTCACTGTAGTATATTATATATATAAGATTACATAAGACCCATAATACACCCTTTTGAAAACTATGCTACTATTTCAGTTTTTTCCCATAAATATCTAAAACATACAGACAAGGGCTGAAAGCAATCATTCAATGCGCATGGGACAGGGGGAAAAAGTGCAAAAAACAGATGCAAACCACCACTTTTTATGTACTTTGCACCCTGCCCCATGGGTCAGCACCCAAAGGTGCTCAAAATGTAGCTGGGCTGCCCCATGAAGATGGCACAGGCTGCATTTGGCAGCAATTTATTAATGATGCAGGCTATCATTGTGTAATGTAACGCCACCTGTGTCTTCAGTCATAACTGTGGCTAACATAGCCAATTCCAATCATTATAATGGGTGCCCACATAATTTAGGCCACATGGTTTATGACCTGCAGGGTCCTCTTTGTATGAATGTATATATGTATTTATGTATGTATGTATGTATGTATGTATGTATGTATGTGTTATAAAGCACTACAAGGAGACACAGCACTGTACAATAGTACAATATACAAGTACACATAAAGAGTAGAAGTATTATAATACATATAATAAATAAGTATACAATGAATTACTGAAAGCCCATCTACTATAGACACCATTTTAATCAAATAATTCAATTTTTTTTTAAATAATTGCCTTTTTCTTCATTATAATAAAACAGAACCTTGTACTTGATCCAAACTAAGATATAATTAATCCTTATTGGAGGCAAAACAATCCTATTGGATTTAATTAAATTTAAAAAAAATTTTAGTAGATTTAAAATATGGAGAACCAAATAATGGAAAGACCAAGCATTATGTATAATAGGCTCCATACCTGTACATAAAGATTAATGTGGTATGTGCCACAGTAGGGAGGAGGTCCCTGCCCTGAAGAGCTTACAGTCTAAGTGCATCTTTGCCTCCTGAATTGGTTTGTTCCTGTATGTAATGTGTATGCTCTGATGTATATACCCTTCTCCTATTGTAAATACATAATATGGTGTTGCTCTATAAATACATTAAAAATATTTATAATAGACTCAATTGAATCTGTACATCTAGGACTATATTAGTAATAACAATGTCAGAATATTTGCTTGGATTCAGTAAGCAATCCTCTTCATCCCATCATCATCATGCACCTCTCAGACAGAGGAAGATTTACTCAGCAAGAAACATGCTACGTATCGACCATCTCTTTCCAAATTCTTGCATGTTCAGTATGATGTCCCTTTAATGCCCCACATGCACATGCTAATGACATTAAGCCATGTCCCAGATTTTCTGAAGCATAAGAAAAGGCTACAGTGGTTCTGACCTGAATACATAAAGAAGCACATGACTATGCAGTAGTAAAGCTCGTTCCTGATTTGCATGCCTTCAATCGAGGTCCCTGCTCTCTTCTCCGTCCCTCTTCCAGACACACAGTGGTGCAGATCGCTCGCAGTGAAATTACTTCTTCATGCTTAATTGCACTGACACTCACATGTATTCTTGCTGAAATAAACATTCTACTAAAAATGCTCACTCATACACACACACAGCCTCACACACACATTGTATAGGATCACTGGCACAGACCTATATGGGCAAATTTACTAAAGGGCGACGTGGCTAACACTAGCGAAAATTCACCAGCGTGACCTACTCGCACCCTTACACCAGGCGAAGTTGCTCTCTGGCGAAGGGACGTAACTACGCTAATTCACTAAGTTTCAGATTTTCGTGAACGTTACCTCTTGCACCAGACTTTACTTCGCCACCTCAGACCAGGCGAAGTGCAATAGAGTAGATAGGGATGGTTCCAAAAAAGGCTGCCGTCTTTTACTTTTTATAGGGTGATAGGCTGAAAAACATCGACATTTTTTTTAGGGTACCCTCCTTCCCCCCTACATTTGATAACATATGGCACCTAAACTATACAGTGGCACATGTGTAGGGCATTAGAATACATTTATTAAGGTTCCCTGGCCTTGTGTAGTGTAATGTGTTTGCTGCTGCATATACGCTCATTGTACTTTAACTGTACGCCGTATGCAAATTTCCGATCGCTATTGTAACTCCGAACCGCTGATCGCAACATCGCTTGCGCAGCTTCGCAAACGATCGGTAACTTGTGCGCAACTTCAGATCTTCATGAATTTGCGCAGCCCTGGCGAATCTACGCCTGTCGAAGTGCGGCGAGTCAACGCTGGCGCAACTCCGGAGGTAAGTAAATTTGCCCCATAGACTTTATGCATGAGACTTACAAGTTGCAAATGTAATGGCAGATACTGAGAACTCTTGTCCAGGGTAGAACGGGGAACACATGTATGCACTGTGATGCTCATTTGCATTAATTGATTGGTAATGAAGTCATTCTGACGCCCACCTTTTTTTGTATTTAAACACCCACATGACCACTCACACTTATCCTTGATAAAGGCCCTAATGTGGGCCGAAACATTGGACACTTGAGTGATGTTAAAATAAACACTTGTTTGATTGAAAAACTTGGAGTGCTGGTCCATCTTGAATCTATATATATTATATATATATATATATATATATATATATATATATATATTATATATATATATATATATCTTAGTTAGAAATCACTTGAAAAAAAGTTTTTTCTTCTTAAAACAGAGTCTATGGAAGACAGCCTTTCCGTAATTTGGAGCTTTCTAGATAATGGATCCTATATCTGTACAAGTGGCTTTTGAATAAACAGTAAGGGGTGCAAAGGCAAAGCACCCAGAGACACCTACCCTTCATACCACATTACTAATAATAATAATAATAAATTCAAATATATATTTACTTACAGGGAAATAAGCACCCAGATGCAGCATAGAGAAGAAGAAGGAAGAAAATGCAGCACAACAGTGATATTTTCTGCTGTCTAATGACCTTTTCAGTCTCAGCGTCATCAAGGAACTCAGCTGTGTGAAACATTATGGTACCAGCTCTGCTTTTCAGGAAACTCGGCAGCAGTGGAGCGTAGCTTGTTGTGTCCTACTTAATCAGGTGTGTAGCCGCTTCTGTGGCTTATCTGCCAAGGGTGGGGGCACTGCATTTCCAACCTATTATTGTCTATTTATGACCACCAATTGAACCCAGGCTTGTGCTACAGACCATGTAACCCAGTGAGAGGAAACACTACTTCCTAAATGCCACTGGGGTCTCCAGGGTCAAATTTCCAATTTAAGATGACGCATCAACAGTGTAGCTACAGTAGGTATATAAATGTAGGATCATTTTATTTCAGTTCATTTTCATCTCAGAATTGCAAGGTAAAGGGTTGTTGGTTGTCTGTACAGCTGAAGAGGAATTGAATGTTCTGCTTCCAATTAAATTGCTCTGTGCCAACAACTCCACTGTGCCAGTAAATCAAAATAATAAAGGAAGGAGAACTCCAGCAGAATCTCTGCAAAACTTTTATTCCAGGTTGTGGTAACACGACATGTTTTAGGTAGATATTACAGTGCTACGAAATATGTTGGCGCTATATAAATACATGTTAATAATAAATAATATCCTTTATCAACTGCAGAATTGCAGCAGGTGAATCACTACAGGATTGGATCCAGGAAGAAAGTGCAGGTAAGGGATCCATTATCCGAACCTCAGCTTGTACTTGAGCCAAGCTAAAATATATTTAATCCTTACTGGAAGCAAACCCAGCCTATTGGGTTTATTTAAAGTTTACAGGATTTTCTAGTAGACTTAAGGTATGAAGTTACAAATTACAGAAAGATCCAGAAAACCGCAGGTCCCGAGCATTCTGGATAACAGGCAAATTGAGGACTTTATGATAAACTCCAGATTCAATTCCCAGGGAGGGAATTGAATCTGGAGTTTATCACAAAGTCTTCAATACCATGATCCCTTAGGACAGTTTTTGTATTTCTTAAAGGGATCCTGTCATCGGAAAACATGTTTTTTTCAGTTAATAGTGCTACTCCAGCAGAATTCTGCACTGAAATCCATTTCTCAAAAGAGCAAACAGATTTTTTTATATTCAATTTCGAAATCTGACATGGGGCTATACATTTTTTCAATTTCCCAGCTGCCCCAGTCATGTGACTTGTGCCTGCACTTTAGGAGAGAAATGCTTTCTGGCAGGCTGCTGTTTTTCCTTCTCAATGTAACTGAATGTGTCTCAGTGGGACATGGGTTTTTACTATTGAGCGTTGTTCTTAGATCTACCAGGCAGCTGTTATCTTGTGAAAATTTTTGATGCCTTCGTTGGCGAAACTGCGCCGGCAGCCTTTTTTTTAAGCCGGCGAATTTTCACGCTCGTTTCATGAATTTATTCGCCGGAGGCAAATAGTGCAATGTCGTCTCAAATTCGCACCTGGCGAATAAATTTGCCCATCGCTAGTGACAAGGTTAAAATTATAGAAGTCCAGTGACCTACACAAACCAATTAATAGTGCCACTTTACAGGTGTAGTCCTTAAAATACAAACAGAGTAGCCTACACCCTTCTGCTATTTAGGAAAGAAAGGAATGTATTACCGAATCAGGGCCATATACTGAAAAAAGAAATAAGCTGAGATGAGAAAACCAACACAAATGTAAAGTACAAAATTGCCTGCGAAGGAATCACAACCAGCAATGCAGGTAAAAGAACAAACAGATACTGATACAATTAAATTTACAAATACATTTAAAATTAAATGAATGTATAATGCAAAGTTGCTCAGAATATTTTATAGCAAGATATATACCGGTAATGGAATGGCATATAAAATATGATATAGTATAAATATAAGTTGTAATGACGTGTAGTTGTCTTTAAACATTATAACAGAAAAACATGTGGGAAGAAAAAAACATGTGGGAAGAAAAAAGACTGGAAAATAGACAGAAAGATTGAGGTAGGGGCTGGGGTGTATGTAAAGTAATAAGACAATCATCAAGTACCCTAAATCACGCTAGAGAGCCTCTGGAGCTGTTCACAAGCCACAAACCTTAGAAAACTAAAGGAGGCCATAGAGTCACAGATAATATTCGCTGCATGTATGGCAGGAGACGAGCTGACCAATATCGGCAGAAGACTTGGATATCGGTCGGCTCGTCGATTGAGCAGGCTGGAAAATTTCGAGGCGGCCACTATTACTGCTGAATCATCAGAAACAGAGAGAATGCTATTGTTTCTACTTGTATATCTGACGACTCAACTCTAACAGGTCTGTATTGAAACGAACGACCAATGGTCGCAGGAAAGATCATAACTGTAACGTCTATGGTCACCGTTAGGCAAACTGGTACTCCGGGAGATCAGCTTTTTCCAGTTTGCCACAGTAGGTAAGGTGCTAATCTGTAATTAAGGCAATAGCCTTTCTAAGAGGAATATTCTCAGGACAATAAGTTGGTACCTTAAAGAGACTATGGTACCTTCCAACACCCACCCCTCATAAATACAGTGCTGCAAACATTGGCGGGGCAGTACCCATGGCTAGAATGCATTTTGTTCTCTTTGTTCCGTGGCATGTTGTGTCCTTTGTCATCTGACCCCTATACAACAGCTAGAGTCTAAATGCTACAGACTGAGACTTTGGGAATTTAGGGGTACGACTTGAGGGGAAAGAATTGGCTGACTGAGGCAGAAGAGAGACTTTTGCTATGAAGCTGATGTATTCTCAGTGCGTTGGCAGGGCAGCTTGTACTAGTGATGAGACAAGCTTCCCATCAGATAATATGTCTGATAATATGTCTGATAAGACTTCTAATCTTCTTTCCACACAATAAGTTACTAAACACTTACACACACAAAAAAACAGTCACACCTCCAGCACCAGGAGAATTGCTAGGGGTTAATTGGATTGAGACACCATAAAAAGAATCATCACATTTTATATTTGCTATTGATTGACTCAATCCTACGACATTGTGTCTCCAGCCATATCATTCTCAGACTGCACTGACACACGCACACCTCTAACAAATACATTCATATACAGGTATGGGATTCTTTAGAAATACGCTTCCAGAAAGCTCCGAATTACGGGAAGATCATCTCCCACAAACTCCATTTACTCAAATGACCCAAAATGTTAAAACACATTTCCTTTTTCTCTGTAAAAATAAAACAGAACCTTGTCCTTGATCCCAACTAAGATATAATGAATCCTTATTGGAGGCAAAACCAGCCTATTGGGTTTATTTAATGTTTAAATGATTTTTAGTAGACTTATGGAGATCCACTTACCTGGCAAAATCCAGGTCCAGGATAACAGGTCCAATACCTGTAATATGGAAACTATTACCAAAATTCATGAATAAATATCAATTAATGTTAATGATCTCTTCATAAACGTCCTGATTGTGTTCACATTTGATTCACTCGGTACAAGTCTGGAACATCTATTGATGCAGTGTCTGTGGGAAACCTGGAGCTACTGCCAGGTTGATGTTGTGATGCTGATTCAGTTAATGACTATAAGAATGGCTTGGGTGATTTTTTGGACAGATATAATATCAAAGGCTATTGTGATACTAAGCTCTATAGTTAGTATAGGTATGGGTATATAGAATTTAATTAAAAGTAGAGAGGAGTGTGTGTATGGATGCTGGGTTTTCATTTGGAGGGGTTGAACTTGATGGACTTTGTCTTTTTTCAACCCAATTTAACTATGTAACTATGTAACTATGTAACTTACGTATTTCAGAAATTAAGAGATGTCTATGACATATCAAGGTGCAATGTGCAAAATATTAGCACAATCTAAAGTGTGTCCTACCCACAATGCAACATTTTGCTCAGTTTAATTGCTGGCACCTAAAAGTGGTGCAAAATGCTGTGCCATTTCCTAAGGTGCAAAAGGTATTGAATTTTGAGCATTTTAGCCCAATTTGCACCTGTGGTTAAGGATGGCACACAACTGAGACATGGGAAATGGCCCCCTGCATGCAATATTAATGGCAGTAAAAAAGCTTGACACAAGTGATTTATGTATAGTCTTTTAATAGGTACAATTCTACAGCGATTTTAGCACCTAATGATACAACGAAATGAAAAAGTAAATGAGCCCTGTAGTTTGCTTCCTGTAACTGATGTTTTATTTATGGGCAAAAAAGTCACTCAAATTAGGCAGAGAAGATTTGGTAGAAGTGATAAACCAAACTGTATGCTGAGCTCCTGTGTTTGCTCTCAGCTGTGTTATGTACCATTAGCAAAGGTAAATGGCAGCAATATTCCCCTGCACCTAATCTTATAACTGTCTGCCTTGTGATGTTTGTTTCAGTAGGTGTCATTCTATGGAAAGTGCTGAGAAAATCACTGGCACTGCACAAACGCACCTGCAATGTTTCCACACAAACGTAGCACATCCATGTTGCCTTTAAACAGGTGCCAAATAAAGTGTGAGCCGCAATTTGAAACTTGAAATAAGTGGTAAGAATATTGGGTTTTCCAGGAAATCTAAAGCTAAAAAAAGGTTTTACCTAGAAGGTTTATTTTTTCTTCAGTCCACATGCACTTGATTTTGGGTGCCAGGGTCAGACTGGGTTGTATGAGGCCCACTGTGGCTGCTTCCCCAGGGTCTCCCACATCCCTTTCTAGGACCCCTGCTGTCCCTCATCCATCCTTATACTTCTGACACCCAGGGGAGGACAAAATTGAGTCTGGAATGAGGGATGATGGGCATCTGGGGAGGCTAAGATTAAGGGCAGCGGGGGAGCAATGGGATAAGCCAGATCGGGTCTGGGACAACGGAGCCCACCGGGTTTTATCTCAGTGTCCCACCAACCCAGTCCAAACCTGTGGGGCATTGAAATCTGATCATTTGTAAAGTCACAGCAGTAAGAATAGAAATAATTGATTCATGTTCTAATATGTGGGTTTTATTTTCATTCTACTATGATATGCTTATAGCATTGTCTTGGAGAGGGTTTTTATTCTCCCCATAGACCAGTCTCTAGCTAATCAGTCTAATATTACACAACTTTGCCACAAAGGGATTGGCCCTTGCACTGCAGAGTCAGCTGTTGACCCTCACACACTCACATTGATAAACACAGGTGTGGATGGATTCAAATGTTGTGTAAATGCAATAGTGATGTCAAGTGTACTTGCATGCTCCTTGCACTGTATAATTGTGCTAAGCTCCATTGCAGTCCTGCCTATTCTTCTGAATCATACACAAGAGCACCAAATACTTTGTACTTGATGGTAACTAAGCTGCATCAATCCATATTAGTGGCAAAACAACTTTACATGATTTTTATGGAGCTCCAAAATATAGAAAGACCCCTTATCTGGCAAACCCCAGTTCCCAAGCATTTCAAATAATAGATCCCATAACTGTACATGGAATTCTTATTGCACTGCTACTCTGCACTATAAAAATGATTTCATGAAGATCAAGTAATGGTAGACTGAAACACTGCCAATTGTTTAATAAAAAGTCATGTGGTTCTGGCTTTCTCTGTTTCTTTATTGGCATGCTCATCAGATTTGTGGCACAGGGACCCTTCCACAATTTCAGATAAAGACAGCATATAAATTTTCAAATTGAAAGTGACTAAAGTCATTAGAGAACAATTTAGGACGGCTGCTGCAAACTGTTTCATGTCAGGCCCCCCAGGTTCAACTTTTGATTTTATAACCTTTGGTCAGGACCACGGTTAGTTCATGAAATGAGTAAAGGAAAATATATATAGGTGTATCAGTCATAGTGTAAGAATATTCAGGGCAGCAAATTCAGATTAACATCAAATCTCACCCTAACTGACCTTTAGGCTGGGCTTTCAAGGCAGGGTCGGGCTGGCCCGGCGGGAAACCGGGAAAAACCCAGTGGGCCCCGTCCCTCATGGGCCCCTGCCGGGCCAGACCACCTCTCCCGATCTCCTGGTCTTTGCAATAGGGGGTCCGGAGGGGGGCCCTGGACAGCAAGTCCCGGTGGGCCCCGGGCCCCCAGTCCGACCCTGTTTCAAGGGGTAACTAAGAAAACAATTGGATGGCAATTTGTTCTCTTAGATACATCAGAAAAGCCCAGCCTAAAGGTCAGTTAGGGTGAGATTTGATGATCTGTATTTGCTGCCCTGAATATTCTTAGGACTGCACCCCTCCACACCCTGCCACTGCTCCAATCCCCTTGTAGGGGGCATTCAAACATATTGGGAACCACTACTTTGTAAGGCTCCTGAATAAATTGAATATGGGCGATAGATCATATTTGGTAAATGCCTAATGACAGAAATATGCACGTCTGTTGCTATGGATAATAGAAATATGGGAAATAGATCACACTTGGGAAATGTTGTTTTTGGCACAAATATGAACATGTCTCTTAGGAATAGTTGTTATTGGCCCTCTGCAAATATTTTCTGGATGGCTGTCAGCGTTGGACTGGGGAGTCAGGGCCCACAGGGGCTGCCAAATCAGGGTCCCCAAGCCCCCTTCTGCAACCACCACAGCCCCCCACTCCTCCTGGAAACCACTTCCGCTCCCCCCAGCGTGTAGCTGCTCTGTTGTATTATCAATTGGGGATAGGGTTGCCACCTTTTCTGGAAAAATATATCGGCCTTCCCATATATTTATCTTTTTTCCCTATTAATAACATTGGGGTTAACAATCATTTTTACTGGCAACCCTAATCGGGGAGGAAGGAGATCCGTGAGTGCATAGGCCGTGAGGAGTAGATCTGCGCCGGGGGGCTGCCCGCTCTTTTCCAGGGGTGTCGCTGGCCCAGTCTGACCTTTAAGGCTGTGGTGCGATAAAAAGGATATTTTGAATAAAAGAATGAATACTGGGTTCAAGGGTTGACATTTCAAGTACTAGAAAGTGGCAATTTTGGTGTTGGGTCATAAAAATCCTCATGGAGTTTAAAGAGCAAATGAAGAGTCATGACACAATACAAATTACCCAAATATTGACAAACATACTGTTATCATTTATAGAATGAAAATCCCTTTCAGTGGATGAAGATGTGCACTAATCCTCTTTATGTCTCTCTAAACATTTCTAAAAAAAAAAAAAAAAGGGAAAGCAAACTGCCTTTGGCTTAAAGACCAGAGAAACCGTGTTCTTTTTTTGGGCTTGCTTTTGCCAGCAGCATTTTCTTTCCTTTGTAGCATGAAAAAAATAATGTCAAATCACATTTCATGGTCAATATTAAGCGAAAACAACACAGGCGGATCAGAGGAGACTCATTTACGGTTAAGAAATGAGCACCGGAGGGAGTGTTAAGTGGTAGATGTGTTGGCACTACAGAGGTGCTAAATGGCTGGTAAAAATACAGAATAGCGCTAATGTAACACCTCTTCACAAGTCATTGCTCTGTAAGCTTCAGATTCAATTACTTTGCTATTTCTAAAGCATTTTGGCATCCTATGAGCAATGCAGTTACAATGCAGTTACAGAACCATCTTCTTGGCTGCCATCTCTTTCTTTGAAAGCCAGAATCATGTTAATGAGCTAATAGACTGAATAGGAAATGAGTTATAGCAAGGATAAATATATGGACTTTAAAGCTATGTTGTATTTTTGGTAGACTCGCTAACCGCTATTTATATTTGTTTTTTAACTAATAGAATTCTATTGTACTTTATCATAACTTTTTAATATTGGCTTTATATGTATTGATGCAGTTGTGGTATATGGGTGGAGCCGTATTTTTTTACCCATCATTTTACACCTGGCTTTTCCCATCTTATCTATAGGTAGACAATATTAGGGATGTACCCAATCCACTATTTCGGTTTCGGCCGAACCACCCGAATCTTTCTCAAAAGATTTGGTTGAATACCGAACCGAATACTAATTTGCATAAGAAAATTACGGGTGGAAAGGGGGAAAACATTTTTTACTTTCTTGTTTTGTGACAAAAAGTCACAAAATTTCACTCCCCTAATTTGCATATGCAAATTCGGGTTCAGTTTAGCCAGGTAGAAGGATTCGCCCAAATCTGAATCCTGCTGAAAAAGGCCGAATCCCGAACCGAATCCTGGATTCGGTGCATCCCTAGTAGTGATGGGCGAATTTATTCGCCAGGCGCGAATTTGCGGCGAATACCCTCGATTCGCCGCCCAATAAATTTGCGAAACCGCTGCAAAAATTCGCCAGCGCAAACTGAATTTTCGCCATTTCGCAGGAAATTTTCAAATTTTTCAGCGAAACGGCCCAAATTCGCCCATCACTGATCCCTTGACAATATACTGTTATATACAAGGAATTTAAAAGAACTTGACCTGTGGTCTCTACATTATACTGTTTAAAACCAAAATCGTCAGAAAATAACACCTAGTTTTATGAAGCAATGACAAAGCCTATGGTCCCCCCAAAAATCACAGATATCCAACCTGTGGCACCTTGAGTTACAGATGAGAGGGCACCTGGCAATGCAAAAGAATTAAAAGAGGAAAATAAAGGACACAAATTAAGAGGGATTATTTATCAAAACATACGCCAGAGCACTAAGAGGTAAAGGTATGGGGTCTGTTATCCAGAATGCTCGGGACCTGAGGCTTTCCGGATAACGGATCTTTCTGTAATTTGGATCTTCATACTAGAAAATCATGTAAACATTAAATAAACCCAATAGGCTGGTTTTGCTTCCAACGAGGATTAATGATATCTTAATCAGGCTGCGTCTTGTGTCCACTGGCGCTCCCCAACTTGGGGCAACATTGAGTTGTAGTCAACTTAAATAAATATCTGCCCTCATTAATACTGTATTGCTGTACATAGATAGCGATAGGTTAATCTGCGAGGTGCCAGTCCTTGCACTCTATTCTAAAACCTGTGCCTGCAGGTGCCTGGAACAGGGTAGGGTGCAAAGTGCAAAAAACCTGCTGTTGCAGCTCTGTTTTTTTTTTTGCTAAAGCCCTTGCCCAGGGCATGGTTAATTATCTGGTCCCCTTTTGCAAAGTTAACTTTGTATACTGGCCTCCAACCCACTTACAGTCCCTGCTATCAGTGTATTTTCTGCTTTCAGGCTGAACCCAAGGACTGGCACAAAACTGTTTACATGTGAACTTCAGTCCTCAAGGATCTGTATCAGTGTTGTGTCCCACAATGATACAGATTATGCAAGAACCCCATTATTTGTACTAAACAGAATCACCCGATCTATCACTCTTTGCTTTTTCTGACACCCCACACAATACTTTTTGCTTTATGACTACCTGAAATGCCAACCACTTAACAGAAAATTCTTAGCCATACAATACATAGTAATAATCATGCCGATGCAGCAAGTGTTTATTACCAGGATGTACAGCAGTTTGTAGTTGCTGACATTATGGAAACCCAACCATAACATAATACAGGAGGTGAACAGAATAAACACCGAACAGATGGATGTAAATCAAACAAATGCCTGAATGAATATTTGTTCCCTGGATTCTCTGTATCTGTCACTACCCTTCGCAACTGCCCACTCCTGGGGTTCTTACATGCACATTGATGGCTGCCCACATCTACAGGTTTCCAGCCACTGGTGTCCATCTGCTGAAGCACATTTACATAACCTTAAAAAGACTTCTTACAACCTGAAAAAAGAGTATTATATATACATATAATATAATCAGAGCTAATCAGCAGATGTTATACCATATGGAGACACATGCTAGCTAAAGGGATACTGTCGTGGGAAAATATGTTTTTTTTCAAAGGCATCAGTTAATAAAGCTGCTCCAACTGAATTCCGCACTGAGCAAACAGATTTTTTTATATTTCATTTTGAAATCTGACATGAAGCTAAACAAATCGCCAGTTACCCAGCTGCCCCCAGTCATGTGACTTGTGCTCTGATAAACTTCAGTCGCTCTTTACTGCTACGCTGCAAGTTGGAGTGATATTACCCCCATCCCTTCCCTCCACATCAGCCCATCAGCAGCCTATCAACAGAACAACGGGCAGCTAACCAGACAACAGCTCCCTGACACCTCTGCTGAAGGATTTGCTTGCCTTGCTTAAAGGTTAAAACTAAGTAAGCCTAAATATACCAGTAAACCCTCAAAGTAGTGCTGCTCTGAGTCCTCTGTCAAAAGAAACACAGCATTTCTTTCCTTCTATTGTGTACTCATGGGCTTCTGTATTAGACTTCCTGTTTTTAGCTTAAACCTCCAGGCCTTGGGCGTGAGCATGCTCAGTTTGCTCCTCTTCACCCCCTTCCCTTCTCTGCTGTAATCTGAGCCCAGAGCTATAAGTGAGCAAGGAGAGACTCAGGCAAGAAGTGATGTCACACCAAGCTAATACTGCAGCTGCTATCCTAAACAAACAGAGAGCTTCTAGAGCTTACTCAGGTATGGTAAAGCATTCTACAGAATAAATATAATATTGTAGCTTGCACTATTGCAGCTAATCTATTGGCAATAAAATACATCCCTAGTTTTCCTTTAAGACTCTTATTATAATTAAATAATGTTTCTTGTGAATGCACCTAGATGGGTAAAAACAAATGAAAACAAATATATACCCCTTGGACTTTTCACAGAGCACATCGCTGACAACCTTTTATGTGGTCTCAAGGAATAAATGAATTACCAAGAGGTTGGTACAACAGGCATGAGGTGCGTTGGGCTGCATCTAAGAGCTTGTTAACCTTCTTCAGCCAAAATTTCCTAAAGAAGGCATTGCCATCCAGTATTTTCAGTTTCTGAACTGCTATTGCCAGCAACAGTATTTGATCATGACATGTTTAAAACATTGAACGTTTGTACTTTATACTTTATGGAAAAGTCTTGGCACAGACAACAAGCAAGCATTCTCATAGCAACCGCTAATATGAGGTTACAGTATATGGGAACATAGAGTACAGATCCCTTACAGTACCTGCCGTTGTTGATATCCAGTCATTCCCCAGTTCTAAACAAACCCTTTGTACAGTATCCATGAATCTCAGCTCCGCTATAGAATTAGAGATAATTGAGCATTTCAAATAGCAAAGTTATTTCTTTTGTGATCAGCTCACTTTGTCAATTGCCGGGATGATGTGACCTGTAATTTACTAAGCAATATCATTGCTGTTTGCCTGAAAAGAGCATCTAAGTAATTTCTTCTCCCACGTATTTTAATCTGAATAAATCAGCTTGCTCCAATTAGGAGACAGTCAAGTGTCTTCCTGTTCAGAGCTGCCCTCCTATATATTCTGCATAACAGACACACAATTTTGCACAATGAGCCGTTAAAAAGCACAATACAAGGATTACGTTTGCTTTTCATTAAATTTGATTTTAGTGCTTGTCAATAAAAGTTGTGTAAGGACGGATCTGTATGTGGTTCAAAAAAGATTAGCGGATACCATATCAGGATGTCCAAAGCTTTTAAGGTTTTAGCACAGACTAAACTAGAGATTGGAACCTCGTGTGCTCCCCTTAGTGCTCTTGCATTTCTGTCTGCAAGGCCCCCTGCCCCAGTCTCATCCCCCCTGTACTCCGCCTGGGCATATCTGTTTTTTCATATTATGGTGTGATAGGGGGCCAGTGGGGGAAGGCTGAGAGCAGCACCTAGGGTCACCGTCAGGGTGCGGGTCTGGGTTGGTTGGGCTCACAAGGTTTTATCCTGGTGTCCGCCAGCTCAGTAACAATAAATGTAAATGACGCCCTTAAGCATTCACCGCCAATTTTTAACTGACCTTCAAACTGGCTTCCAAGCATATCTAGTAGAGCAAATCCAGTCAACAAACACTCCAAAGCAGCTTCCAGATGTCTGAAAGGAAAACAAAATCTTAATAAATCAACAAGAATAATTTTTGAACCATATTCAACAACATACATTACTAACTATAACCTGTATTTCGTACCTTCCTCTTATTTGTGAGAGCTTGTACATTTATATAAAGTCCCTCGATCTTTTCAAGACTTCAAGAAAATTTTATTTTCAATACTATACACCCGTTACAGGGTATCAACTTCACGTCTCACCTAGGCCCTTCATAGCGCAAACAATAAACTAAGAGAAAACAATATAAGGATTGATAAAACAATCTTGGGCAGATTTATTAACATTCGAGTTTTTCCACGAAAATTTGAGTTTTCAAGTTGTATTTTGTGGGCAAAACTCAAATTTTCAGGTTAAAAAACAAACTCTAATAATTCCGTTTTTAAAAAAAAAAAAAACTAGAATATTCAAGATTTATTACAATCCAACCCTGGAAAAAGCTTGAATCCAAAAATAGACCATCTAAAACCTTCCGAGGTCATGTACGAGTCAATGGCAGAGGTCCCTTGAACCATTTGAAGATATTAATATTTTGATGTTCAAGTTTATTTCGAAGGGCTTTGCCCGGAAACTCAAAGGATTCGAGCGATTTGAGGTTTTTTTCTGCTGAAAACTCGATCAATTTGAGGTTTTGGGTTTCAGGACTCAAACTCACAGAATCTTGTTTTTGCCATTGGAGCTTTTTCTTAAATAAGCTATCATTTGACTTTCGAGTTCATTTGAGGTATAAAAAATTTTTTTAATGCTCAACCATTGATAAATAACCCCCTTAATGTTATATATAGTGCTTTACAGGGCTCCATAAACTCAGTGCAGATTTTATAACTTCTATTTACAATCTTCAGAGGGTCAGTAACAACATTCCAAAGTGCCATGTACATATTTGTGATCTATGGCACATATTATATTTGTCCATAATTGACTACCCCAAAGTGACATGTGAATATCTGTGTCAGTAGGCATTTAACCAATATGATCTATGGGCCATATTCCATTTATCCAAAGTGACATGTGCATATTTGTGCAAATAACATTGATCCAAGTATAAATAGAATGAAAAAAAATTACGTCATTATTATTATAGCAGTGAATAAAGAACTCTAATTGCTTAAAGAGATACTGACACCTGAAATCAAACTTTTTTTACATCTATTATAATATTGGCTTTGCAAGCTACTTCTAACTTTGCCATAAAGTATTTGCACAATGCTTTTACATTACCTGTCTGATCCCCCATGTTCCTGTATGACGGGGCTGCCATATTTGTGCAGCAGGAGTCCTTTAGTATTAGAAACTGTAACTAACAGGCTGAGATGGGACAGTCAGGTCGGCAAAGTCAGAGTGTCAGAGAGTCAGGCTTAGGAACTTCAACTAACAATTATATACAAAACAAACCTCTCAGCAAAAAATGATCAACATGACCTATAGGTAACATTTAATGTACATTCATAAGCTAAAATTAATTTTTTAGTGTCAGTATCACTTTAAGGGAAAAAACTTTAATAGTGTTTAGCTGTTGCTGTTCGAATGATGCAAAACCTTCTTCTACATAGCAGAGGAGAAAACAACGCGTGGGATGGATGAAGCATGTCTTCTATTATGCTATTTGCATGGCGGATGGCATGTGTTCCTGTAAAGGTGTGAAATAGACAGTGGAAAATTCCTATAATCCTCTTTGCTGTCCTAACTATCCTCTGCAGGGACTTCTGTTCAGCAACTGTACAATTACTAAAGCAGTTCCATAATGCTATAGTGGTGAGCTGATGGCTAGTAGAAGCGAAGAAGTTGGGGAAGGACAGCTAATGTGCAGTGCATGTCTCAATATTGTAATACAGGTATGAAGTATTTCAAAAGATGCACACGCACAAGTGACCTCCCCGACAATTCAATTACAGTGCTTGGACGGCACCTCCACAATATACAGAGTAAAGTTACTCCACAGCAAAGGGGATAACCCTGTTTTTAATGTCAAGCCAAAAAAAGGTTACAACATTTTGGGGGCATGTCCCTTCTCAGAAACCCGTACTCCAAATTATGGAAAGGCCGTATCTTAATAATCTATTTTTTTTTTTAATTATTTCTTTTTTCTCTGTAAAAATAAGCAAGTACCTTGATGATCCCAGCTAAAATATAATTAATCCTTATTGGAGGCAAAACCAGCCTATTGGGTTTATTTAAAATTTGCATGATTTTGTAGTAGACTTAAAGGGATCCTGTCATGGGAAAACATGTTTTTTTCAAAACGCACCAGTTAATAGTGCTACTCCAGCAGAATTCTGCACTGAAATCCATTTCTCAAAAGAGCAAACAGATTTTTTTATATTCAATTTTGAATTCCCAGCTGCCCCTGGTCATGTGACTTGTGCCTGCACTTTAGGAGAGAAATGCTTTCTTTCAGGCTGCTGTTTTTCCTTCTCAATGTAACTGAATGTGTCTCAGCGAGAGATGGGTTTTTACTACTGAGTGTTGTTCTTAGATCTACCAGGCAGCTGTTATCTTGTGTTAGGGAGCTGTTATCTGGTTACCTTCCCATTGTTCTTTTGTGTGGCTGCTGGGGGGGAAAGGGAGGGGGGTTTTATCACTCCAACTTGCAGTGCAGCAGTAAAGAGTGATTGAAGTTTATCAGAGCACAAGTCACATGACTTGGGGCAGCTGGGAAATTGACAATATGTCTAGCCCCATGTCAGATTTTTACAATTGAATATAAAAAAATCTGTTTGCTCTTTTGAGAAATGGATTTCAGTGCAGAATTCTGCTGGAGCAGCACTATTAACTGATTCATTTTGAAAACATTTTTTTTCCCATGACAGTATCCCTTTAATGTATGGAGATCCAAAATATGGAAACATCCATTATCTGGAAAACCCCACATCCCAAACATTCTGAATAACAGGTCCCATACCTGTATATGAATAGTATAAATTCCTGTGTTGATAACAGGGTTAGCTTGCAATTCGTTGGGTGCTTGCCAGTTGCATGTGCAGTTACAGCCCACGACTATGGAGCTTGGCACTGGAAACAATGCTGCCAAACTTGAGACGGGTTGACTTTTAGGCAGTAGGGTTGATGCAGTTGGAGGGGTAGCAGTGGGGCTGCCAGTTAAAAAGTCACGGGCTGTTGGCTTCCCTTAAAAATCTTTCATTGAAGCTATGTATTTACTAATTTCTTCCCCATTTCATTTAGCATGAGTGCATCTGTTTTGCTCCAGATGCAATTAAGTGCAGACAGTAATTATTGGTTTCCATTAGCAATAGACCATATTAGTGTTTCTCAAAGAAATTTGATAAACACTGAAATTATATTCATTTAGTAATGTGTTATGTCTGTTTTACATTAAACCAGGGGTGTCCAACATGCGGCCTGGGATGGAGATCGATGTCCAGCAATATTACTACTCCACCAAAGCCTAAGAAGAACAGGGTTAGGGATGTTACATACATTTTAAAGGTAACCATACCTCTGCACAGCTTGGCATCAATATAATAGCCCACCATATTACCTTTCCTAAACCCCAAATTTGTTTTGATGTCACGATTAAGGCCCAAAGCCACCTCCTTGTTGAAAGGGCCTCCAGATGAACAGGGTGCTGATATTTGAGGAGGGTAAAATCCATAGGAATCTCCTTCTCTGTAGAGGGCGTAATCCTTTCTTTGTTTATTAAACTGATACAAGCACCATACATCCCAATCCTAGCAAGTAACACAATGTACACAGAATGTCTGATTCTTATTGAATAACTGTATATTAAGGGATGTCTACAGTCAGAGAGGCCCATTTATTGTAGGTTGAATTTTAGTGGTATTAGAGCTTTTTGAAACCTCAATTTTCTCTAAAATCACGAATGCCATGAAAGTTATTAAAAGATCCAATTTAAATAATTACAAAGAAAATAGCTGCTGAATGATCCGAAAAAAATCAGAAAACCTCTAAATTTTTGGGAACAAACATTCGTACAACAATCATTGGATCTCGAAAACCACCAACGAAAGACCTTCGGAAGAAAAGATGGGCAGCTTCCATTGACTTCTACATGTCCATGACAGCTTTTATTTTGCGTACTTTTATATCAATGGATTTTATGGCTTAGGCACTTGATAAATAACCAAAAAATAATGGTACTATGTGAGAAAAACAAGATTGTTTCCGCTAAAAAGCAGAATCGGGGAAACAAACGTTCTCCAAACATTTTAAATCGTCTGCCCACAGTCTGAATACTGAGAAAATATGGACCATCGCAGTTTATATTCCTCTCCATAGTCAAACAAATACTTTTGAGACAGAATGACAGGGCATAACGCTCAGGGATCCTCAACCTTTTCAACCCGTGAGCAACATTCAGAAGTAAAAGGAGATGGGGAGCAACACTAGCATGAAAAATGTTATTGGGGTTGCGAAATAAGTGCTGTGATTGGCCATTTGGTAGCCCCTATGTGGATTGTCAACCTACATTGAGGATTTGTTTAGCAGTACAACTGGTTTTATACAACCAAAACTTGCCTCCAAGCCTGGAATTCAAAAATAAGCATCTGCTTTTAGGCCACTGGGAGCAACATCCAAGGGGTTGGAGAGCAACATGTTGCTCACGAGCTACTGGTTGGGGATCACTGCGGCTAGATGATATCAGTGATGTACATTTATTGCCAAGGTTTTTCTTCTCTAAAATCCACCACCCATCATTTTTTCTAAAATGTGGATTTGCTTCATGCTGGGTTATGATATATCCCTGCCTCGTTTGAGATTGATAGTAGTGGGAAGCAAATTGATTTACATAAGCAGAACTTTCAATGAAATTCTGATGCGTTGCCCAGTACTGGCAGTAACACTGAACAATAACATATGGTACATTGTGGTTTTACCGAGAGGGACATGTTGAGAGCAGCACACTGTATGCTCACTTTCCTTCTGTATTTTATTCTTTTGATTGGACATAAAAACACATTTGCCTTTTATTTAAATATATAAAACAAGGATCAGGTGTTAATAGCTGCTAATGAAGTTAGAGGAGGTGAAATACAGTGCCCATGCATCAGTGTTTCATGTGATAACGTCCATGCAGTTTTGAATATCTCTCTTAACTTAATTATGTTTTTTAATAGGAACAAGGACTTTTGCTTCTTCATGGTCACACATGAGAAAGACTTTGAAGAGCTGATGAAGGTATCTCTACACACCATTCCCCAGTTATTACAAGGTCAACATAACAGCTTGAAAATGAATTTCTCCTGCCAGCCAACCAGTCAAACCAAAGACAGATGCCTTTGTGAATGGAACATTGACTGTTCACCTGTCTCCATTCAAAACTCAACGTTTGTGGCTTTTGGAGCTCTGTGAATTTAGAACAAGCTGCATCTCTTAAAATGAACTGTCACTTCAAGCATTGTCTACTAAATACAGGTATGGGACCTGTTATGCAGAATGCTTGGGACCTCGGATTTTCCAGATAATAGACTTTCTGTAATTTGAATCTTCATACTTTGTCGACTAGAAAATCATTTAACCATTAAATAAACTCATTAGGGTGACTTTGCCTCCAATAAGGATTAATTATATCTTAGTTGGGAGTACAAGGTACTGTTTTATTACTACAAAGAAAAAGGAAATCATTTTTAAATATTTGAATTATTTGGGTAGAATGGAGTCTATGGGAGATGGCCTTTCTGTAATTCAGAACTTTCTGTATAACGGGATCCCAAACCTATAATAGAATGTTTAAAGGGCATGTAAAGTCTAAAATAGAATAAGGGTAGAAATGCTGTATTTTGTATACTAAATTTAAACATAAACATGAACTTACTGCACCACAAGTCTAATCAAACAAATAATTTATGCTTTCAAAGTTGGCTACAGGGGGTCACCATCTTGTAACTTTGTTAAACATCTTTACAAGACTAAGACTGTGCACATGCTCAGTGTGGTCTGGGCTGCTTAGGGATCATCATAAACAAAGCTGCTTGAGTTCTGCATGTCTGGGGCTCCCCCTGCTGTTCATAAGTATGATTGTTTGCTCAGCAGTTAGGGACCATCTGACACTTCCTATCCACAGCAGTAAATGAAGGGAGAATTTCACTGCATACAGTTTCTTATAAAAACAGTATACATTTTTTAATTAAAGTATATTGGAGATAGGTTTCTTTTTCATTAAAGAAAGTAAAAATGGGATTTTATTTTTTTGCCTTTAGATGCCCTTTAAAGATGTACGCATTGCTTTTTAACAAACTCCAAACAGCAGAAACAATGCAGTTAAGAATAATATTTACTAAAGGTCAAAAGTAAGTATCTCTAAGACTACAGGCACCTGCAATATATATTTATTACCTGTTTATTAAGCAGTTAATTAACTCAGTTACATATAGACAAAGACAACGGACTTTAGTAGCATAGACCTATTAAAAATTACCTCCCCATTAAACATGGATTTTGCCCATGTATTCAAGTTGGTCAACTATGTCAAAGTCATTATCATACCTTTTTTGTAGGGATTAAGTTTTACCTCCAATCTGATTTCCAACTTCCAAAATGTTGCCCTTTTTATTGAACACCACTGTAATCATTCCTGCTTTGTTTTAAGGGAAGGGCATTTTTTAGTAGCTTAATGCACGCAATATGTGCAGAGGTGAATGCAGAGGATCTCTTGTCCTTATCTGTATGAATTTTATGGTCACAGCCTCATTGCATTGGTTTTAAATTGTTTAGTGGTAAGCACAATGTTTCCTTTTTTGGTATAGTTTACACAGGAGCAGTGACCAGCTCCATGTTGCAGCTTCCATCATCTCCATCTATTCTCATCCTACTGGATTTCCTGCTTTAAAAAAAACAATTCTCAGGCTTCCTCTGACCTAAATTAAGGTAACTGCATAACTATAGTAATTTAAGGCCTATATTCCACTGTTAGCCGTTTGATACAGGAATTTTATTTACTCGTTTAGTGAAGGACATGTTCTATTGTCTGAGGAATTCAGGCTAAAGTGATGCCTCTGCTAAGGCCATAATTCTATTTGTTATATTCATTCAAATCTATATCTACACTGAATTCTATGAAATCCTGCTTCTACATTATAGAGGTCGTACTATAGCTACAGATGCCATCTCTTTTTTCTAGACATCATCTAAGGCCATATCTCTCTCTACTGAAGTGGTGAGGCCACAGTTTTATTTTCTAGGTAACGTGCAAATGATAGTTCAATATACACTTCCACTTATCCTTTATAGGTTAGGGAGAGACGAGATACCAAAAGTTTCATAGGATGGGAAAGTGAATAATTGTGTAATATGATTTTCCTTTCTGTAAAATCATCTTCAGAATGATACAAACTCTGTTTCATTGCAACTTACCTATTACAAGTGGCCTCACTACAAACAAACCCTTCTAAAATGTCACATCTTTAATGCAACAATTACCCTTATTGGCAAGCTTTGGGGAACAAACTGACTTGCCCTCTATGCACAACTCATTCAACAACTTAACTCCAAAACAATCATGGAGAAGATGGTGGCTACAACATTGGAAAATCCATCCAAATATATCGGAACCATGGCAGACTCAAAGGGACTTCCTATAGTCCCCCACCAAACATCCATGCTTCACCAAAGAAGAACCTGGTCCTGACGTAGTACTAACTAAACACTATTTGATCATGATATACATGCGTGCTTCATGTCCAGCATCTCCTGTATCTGGGCTGCTATGGCTCGTGTCGAGTCAGGCATGATGGCAGACCATGCGGCTTGCTGCTTTCTTAGTTGGTCTAAGTTGGTGTCAGAAGCTGTGGCTGAGGAGAAAATAACGTGTATACCATTTTTTCTGTGTTTTTATTTGGCCCATCATATATTTGATGTTACACAGATTGTATGATCTTTGGCTGTTATGATTGTGCACACAAATGGTCTTATAGTTCCTTGCGTGTCGGAGCAAGCAGATCAGATGTCTATCTTGGTGCTCAATCAAGCTTCACCTCCAGATTAGAATTATATTGAATCCTGCCCTTGAAATAACTGAGGTAACATACCTGATTAGTGATGGGCGAATTTATTGGCCAGGTGCGAATTCACAGTGAATCCCGCGATTCGCCGCTGGCGAATAAATTCACTAAACCGCTGCAAAAATTCGCCGGCGTCAAAAAAACAATGGACGCCGGCGCAATTTTGCCAAAAAAATGGATGCCGGTGTCAAAAACGGATGCTAGCGTAAAAACGTAAACGTAAAATAATTTTTCACCGTTTCGCAAATTTCGCGGGAAATTCGCAAATTTTTTGGCGAATCGCCCCATATTCGCCCATCACTATACCTGATACTAATGAGTTTAATTAGATGTATACAATATATTGTCTTTGGGTGTTTGTGAATGACGTTGGGGTCTCAATGAGGCATCACTATTGTATTTATATATAAAAGAAACAAAAAATGGAAGCTAAATCAGGAGTGTGACATATAAATATGGTTCAAATAAAAGTTCAATAAAATCTTCCACAGTAATTAGGGATTAATTGTTAATGTGAGGAGCAGCCTCCTCAAGTGTAGCAGGTGGAACTACCAGAATTTGTGAGCAATCTAAGAGAATGAGGGATGCGCTCCCATAGAGTAAAATCAGAGATATCCATTTATTCAATAAAAGTATTGCACTTACATTTACAAGACGTAAAATCGCCTCCTCAAATCAATTGTACAAGTTGGGGGCCAACAAACAATTGTTAATTAAAAGTAAATACCTGTACAAAATAAACACCAACAGTCCCAGAATTATAGCATTGTTCTTGTGCATTGTACAGTGGGCTTTAATTGATAACACAAAGTGCTCACACTGTAGAGACCTTTCATATTAAGCCAATGCAGATACATCATGGTGTAAGGGACCATTTACCAAGATAATTGCATTAGTGCTTTTGCCCATAGCAATCAAATAGTCAACTACAAGAGGTCCTCTGCACTCAACCCATTATCAATATATTTAAGACAGAGACATTTTGTGCATACTGCTAGTAAAAAATGCCTTACCCTTTAAACAACACAGGGATTGTTTGTCCATATATTTCAATATATTTAAGCTGGCCAACTACGTCAAAGTCATCCCATATCTGGCCAGTCCTATGCTCAATTTCATCTGATTCATTAAGAATTCAATTGCTTCATTATACATTTTACAAAGGGACTAAGTTTTACCTGCAACTTACTAGCTGCTTTCAAAGTAAAACTCCCAAACTTGGCTGCCCTTTTATTAGACACCAGTGGGATCACCTGACTATAGCTGGGAAGGGTGGGAGCTACAACATGGAGCTGGTCACTGCTCCTGTATAACTATAACAAACAAGGGAAAGTTGTGCTCACCACTAGTTTTTTTTTTTAAAACCATTAGACGGGGGTGCAATGAGGCTGTGACCACAAAATACATAGCAATCAAACCAATATCTGTTTCCATTTTCTAACTTGTAGCTGACACTTTCAAGCTATATGCTAACTGGTTGCTTTCGGTAACTGCCGTTGTGTGAATTGGCCCCTTGTTGACCCTGTTCTTTTTTTTTACCTTAAACATCATAGCCAAATAAATAATATACATTTACACTTATGTTGCTTTGCCAGGTAAATGCTCATCAGATAATGTCTATGTGCTCCATCTTTACGGGAATGCACAAGGTCAGCATTAAAAGACAATAAACACTTACCATTGTAGGCACCTGCCACAGACGCCATTCAACACAATGAGAACCATCCTTCTGAAAAATAGTTTTAATTAAAGGGGTTCTGCGAGAACAACGGTTATCCGAAACTTCTGAGACCATGGGTCTTAGGGCTCAACTACAAGGTGCGCCTTCTTCAGATCTTGTGCTCTGAGAGGAAGTGCATGCGACGAGACGGATGTGCCGAATGTAATCTAAGTAATAGAAATGTCGCACCTACAAACTGCATGCATCCTACACAACACGACTTTCGGATTAAGAAGCAACATGCAACGTTCAGAACTGACAGTCATGTCATCGCATGCGCTTCCTCTCAGCGTGTTGGATCTGAAGAAGGTTCACCGTGTACTTCGGCCCTTAGGATTTCAGGGATGTATACGGGAGATTTCTGTAATTTTCTCTTCTTTCCTTCTACTGATGATAAGAATTGCATAAATACTCATAAAAATAAAATGTATTTATCTTTTAAGATATAACTAGATCAAGTTTACACGTTCTGTGACCATAAACACCATGGCCAAGTGAATGATACACTTTTATTGATGTTGCGTTGCCAAGTAATGAACAATGGTCATCAGATTATGGCTGTGTGTTCCTTCTTGACCATTATGGTCATGGTCAGCATTAAAAGGCAATAAACACCTAACAGTATAAACATCTGCCATAGATGCCATTCAACACAATGAGAACCATCTGTCTGCAAAGTGTTTTTAATCACTAGGCTTCTGTGAGAACCAAGGAGATCCCAAATGGTCCGTGCCCCTATTATTGTTACAATTGCCCCTATCTGGTTAAAATGAAAGACAAATGGCTCACTACGGTATGGAGAAGTAAAAATACAAGTAATTCTTGAGCAGTGGAATGGATTGTTTATACTAATATGATCAATGTGCTCATGATGTGTTTTGAGCATTTGTAGAGGTCATTATAATTATGAATTTATTAATCTTATCTAAAAAGAAACACACGTTGACCTGGGGATTCTTTCGTAAATCAATCCATGTTGCACGAACCACAAAGCAGGGTCAAGTATCAGGAAATGTTAAATTGAGATAAGTGCTATCTAATTGGAATAAATGGCAAGTTGAATTCAGAGATTTGCATATATTTACTTTGGACATAACCCTGAAACTGTTTGGATCAATTCTACTGACAATGTGTAATTTGGGAAAGCTGTTTTGCATTATAATAGCCCATTTAAACCATACATTAGCTGTAGTTATATATATATGTGACATGAAAGCATAATTCCTTTGAAAAAAAAGGTTCATACTGTGTCCATCAAGTTCAACCTGTAATAATACTTATTTAGGTTTTTGTGAATCCTGAAAAGAGTTTCTGTTTTTCGAATGACCACAAAACCAGCCTATCTTTTTTCATTTGCTGTCCATATACACACAGTATGCCATCATCCATCTTTCTCTAGAATGTGCTGAGAGCACAGAGAAAGCCAATTAATGTTAAGCTTTCGTGACACGTAATTCACTACTTGTAACCCAGACTGAAGCAGCAGTTTTCCAGCTATAAATGATTTCTTGTGCATTTTTACTATAATTAGCTATTAATGATCTCATGTTGCTGAAGCCTTAGCAACTCCGTGCACAATTATTATATCAAATGTTTTTCACAAACGTTTAAAAGGTTATTTAGTAATGAAAATAAGAGAGCGTTTTGTAGTTTTCAGTAGGATGAGAGTGACCCCTAGCATAAAAGAATATTTCGTTTGAGGGATGCATGTGTGAGCTTTGTTAAAATTAAAGGGGTTGTTCACCTTTAAATTAACTTATAGAATGATATATATATTTACAATTGTTTTTAATTTATTATTTTTTAATGAATTTATCTATTTATTTATTTAGCCTTTTATTCAGCAGCTCTCCAGTTTACAATTTGAATTGCAATTACCATGCAATTTGAATAAGAACCTGGAAAATAAATAGGAGAGGGCCTCAATAGAAATATGAGTAATAAAAAGTAGCCATAATAATACATTTGTAGCCTTACAGAGCATTTGTATTTTAGATGGGGTCAGTTACCCCCATTTGAAAGCTGGAAAGAGTCAGCAGAAGGCAAATAATTCAAAAACAAAGACCAACTGAAAAGTTGCTTAGAATTAGCCAATCTATACCATACTACGGGGGTTATTTATCATAGTCCGAATTTATCTCAATATTTTCTGCTACAAACTCCGATCAAATCCGCTCTGGTTTTTTACGCTAATTTATTATTACATTTTCCCGAAAATTTGCTTTGTGGGAAAAATTTTTACGTTTTTTTCGTAATTTTCACCGAAAACTTCTGGGTATTGCCTGAAACCTGGCACAAATCATTGGGACTTCTCCTGTTGATTTATATGCAACCTCAACAGCTCTGAGATGACAGATTTTCAGATTCTGACTTTTCCATCCTCGGGGTTTAATAAATACAGAAAAATTCAAGATTTTTTAAAAATCATGTATTTTTCGTGATTTTTGCATTCCGAGTTTAGTAAATAACCCCCTATAAGTTAATTTAAAGGTGAACCACCCCTTTAACAGCCGGATTCTCACCCCTTCAATTTTGCAAAGGCATCTGGGACCCTGTGAAGGAAAAGCATATGGCAATATATATTTGGCAAGCCAAGTAAATTCTAAATTAGCTGAAAGGAGACAGAGGCAAAACATGTCAGGTACGCATACTGAGCCAAAGTACTATTACTTACCTAAATTTAGTATAAACAAACACAAAAATGGATTGGTCAATGCACATTCCCTGGCCCCATGCTTTATTAGTAATCCATGACGTTCTGAATGCCCAGCTACAGATCCTGCATTCAAAAATTGAATATTCAACAAATTAAAAGTTGCTTTGAGTGATATAACATATGAGATATCTGTCCTGGGAATAAAAAAGAGAAAAAATGAAACAGCACTAAATCAACAAGTAGGGATATATTGTGAAAACCAAATAAAATATTTCAAACCAACAAGTAGGGATAAAAATGTGATTGAATAAAACCATGATAAAAGATATGAATACCTCGAAAGAGCAGTATACATTTCACTTGGACAGATCCCCTTGATTCTATATAAGCTTTCAGGTTCCAAACTTCAACATTTTTCATGTTTTTTCATTTTATTCATTATTCAAATTCATGATTTTTAGCACAAAAAAATAGGTATCCAGGGGGAAAAAAAGAATGTTGATAAAACGCTTGTTATCCCAGAACAGATGCCAAGGGTCCAGTGACAGCTTATGCTTCCGCCTGTAATAGACACCTTTTGATTCAGGAGGAACCCTTCACTATTCAGATGCCGCCAAGTGA